>NC_134118.1:76380000-76680000 GCF_040939455.1 Microcebus murinus | reverse complement strand
GGTCTGGAGGCCCGCTCTGGTCCCAGACCGCGTTGCAGGTGTGCCCGTCAGAGCCGGACCTGGCGGCTGGTCTGCGCCCTTGGCGGGAGGAATGGGAGCCTCTCGCAGAGCCCGTGCACGCGTGTGCGTGCAGACAGGCGTGCGCTCCGGCAGGTGACAGCAGTGGCCTCCCCCAGTCCCAGCCAGACCGGGGACGGGACCCCGCTGGGGACGCTCCCTCCCGGGCGGCGGTGATGGGATTGACGCGGCGCGTTCCTTCCAGGCAGCCAGCGCGCCATGTTCAAGCAGGCCATGAGGCACTGGGAGAAGCACACGTGTGTGGCCTTCATCGAGAGGAGCGATGAGGAGAGCTACATCGTGTTCACCTACAGGCCCTGCGGGTGAGTGGGACCGGGGACCGCTCTGGCTACGTTTAGGAGGGGAAACAAGAATTGAAAGATCCGTGGATACCAGTCGTTTCTTAATCTTGGCTTAGCATTTTGTTCAGGGAGAGTCTGAATTTCCACGTAGGAGAACATTGCACGTTACGTGTGCACATACGTGCTCTGACCATGGCGTTTGTGCATGGCACACGCGTGCTCCTCTGCTGCCCCGGCTACGTGACCTATAACCGCGGCGTCTCCAAGTCCCTCCTCCTGAGTTAGGAGCTTCCCTGTTGCTGTCTAGTCATCCCGTCCAGCTGCCTCCAAACTCTGCGGCGTGCGTTTCTGTCGATCGTCTCCGTGAGCCTCTTGGTCTCCACCTCCCCCCGCGCCAGGCCTCAGCTCAGTCAGCCCCGCCAGCGCACACCTGGCCGGTTCCATCCCTCCCCCCGCCCCGCCCGTCCTCTGCCTCTGGGACTGTCTCCCGCAGCGCCGGCCAGAGCAGGCACCTCGCTTTCCGAGAGTCCCGGCGTCCCCTCCCGCAGGTGTGTTCCAGACCTGCTTCTGACGCGGTGGTGACCGGTGCTTTCTCCAAAAGAAGAATGGATTTTCTTTTATTTCAGCATGTTATGGGGGTACAAGTGTTGAGGTTACGTATATTGCCCATGCCCCCCTCCCGCCTCGAGTCAGAGCTTCAAGCGTGTCCATCCCCCAAATGTTGTACATCTCACTCATTGTGTCTGTATATACCATCCCCTCCTCCCCCCTGCCACCTGCCCGACACCTGATAGATGTTACTCCTGTTGTCCACTGAGGTGTCGATCCGTTAATACCAATTTGCTGGTGAGCGCATGTGGTGCTGGTTTTTCCATTCGTGGGATGCTTCGCTTAGTAGAATGGGCTCCAGCTCCAGCCAGGAAAATACAAGAGGTGCTGCATCGCCGTTGTTTCTTAGAGCTGAGTAGAACTCCATGGTGTACATACACCACATTTTATTAATCCACTCGTGAATTGATGGGCACTTGGGTTGTCTGCGCATCTCTGCAGTTGTGAACCGTGCTGCCTGCGTGTTTATAGAAGAACAGATTCTTCAAGTTGTGAAGCTGCTGTGTTGAGTGTCAGGAGGCGGTTCTGCAGCAGTGTGCCAGTGGGCGCTATTCATATTCAACCAATTGAAAGAAACACATTTTCTAAGCCTATTTTAAAAAAGGAGCACCCACCCCCTCCTTGTGCATCAGTACCCCAGAATGCTTCGGGGAAAGCCTGAGAATAAGGCCAGATTCCTCCATCTCATGTCCGAGGGATGCCAGGATGCCACCGCAACTTCCACGTCAGCCCCCAGAAAGCCGGAGATCCGGCCGAGGCGCGGTGTGCAACCCCGTGTGCTTCAGAATCTTTATTGTGAAAGTTTCCAAACCTCTCTCCCCTGTATTTCCACTTAAGTGGAGTGTATATCTGAAGATATGGTTGAATTCAGCTTCACTTTTTTTTTTTTGCTGAGAATAGCTGGCTGGGGTATGTTGCCTATTTACACCACCACATGCCTGAACATGCGTGTGCTGGACCTGCCTATTTACACTGCAACATGCCTGAACATGCGTGTGCTGGACCTGCCACTTGAGTGACTACTTTAGTGAGTGATGGGTACATTCAACTGGTGGCAGCCGAGTAAATGTCCCCATCGTTTCAAAACAGTGATTTTTCTAATGCTGTTCTTTTTAAAAATTCCTTCTGCTTTTATTATCTGGAATCCTTGTATAAAGAAAGGCTTTCCTCTAAAGTGCTATATGGCTGTTTGAATACCCCAAAGAGCAGTTCATAAAAAGAAATCCAAAATAAATGCTTAATTCTTTAGGGGAAAATAATTCTTGCCCTAAGGACATGTACTTTCTTGGGGGAAAGCATGTAATTTCAGTAGATCTTGGAGGGGAAGCATTGTATCATCTTTGTTTTACCATATTTTCTTAGAACACTTAATTTAACTTAAAGTAATGTATTTTAATTTTAGCCCTGTCCGAGTGACACTAAGAAAAATTATATACCATTAGCTTCCTAGATATTTTTGGATAGTGCCACAGATTTTTAGTCATGACTTATTAAGCAGCGTTTCCTTCTAAATTACTCTAAATTTGGCTTGATAAGTTTTGGTTACATTTAAAATGCCTCCTAGTTCTTTGTATCTATTTAATATTTAAAAGGTCCAAATCTAGACTATCCTTCCTTCCTTCTGGCTGTGAGGGGCGGATACGGCTCAGCTTACATGTCTCTGAGCGCGTAATGTGTTCCGGTCGATGCGTCTTTTCCTCCTCCCCACCCTTCAGTTCTGAAACACGAACGCAGCCAAAGCATCGACCACGTGATATTCTAAAAAACGCCCAGTTTCTGTGTGCAGTGCACTCGTGTTTATACGAACTCCCTTCGTTTTCAGAGCTTCCCACTTCCCCTGTTTTACCCTCCCTGGTTATTTCTTTTCCCGTTCGCTGCCGTGTCTCCTGTCCTTGCTCACGGCGTCTCTGCGGCTGGGATGCCTTCCTGTCTGCCGGTGGGTCCACCGCCGCCGCCGCCTCCTCACCCGGTTCTGGGCTGCCCGCGGTGGGATCTTGCTGCACCCACGGCCGTGACAGTTTCGCTCCCGCAGCCTGTCCAAGCGCTGTCCTCCCCAGTGACGGGGACGGTCACTTGCCGCCGGGCCCCTCGGGACGCCCAGGGCCCTGCTCCGCGTGTACGGGGATGCATAGTTTACACGCTGTAGACACACATTGCATACGTGCAGCGAGGGAACGCAAGACGCTGCCTTCTCCATGAAAAGGGTGCCCATCGACCCAAGAATGGATTAATAAAATGTGGTATGTGTATACCATGGAGCACTATTCAGCTCTAAGAAACGACAGTGATATAGCACATCTTATATTTTCCTGGTTAGAGCTGGAACCCATACTACTAAGTGAAGTATCCCAAGAATGGAAAAACAAGCACCACATGTGCTCACCAGCAAACTGGTACTAACTGAGCAGCACCTAAGTGGACACATTTGTCTACAGTACTAGGGTATTGGGCAGGTGGGAGGGGGCGGGTATATACATACATAATGAGTGAGATGTGCACCGTCTGGGGGATGGTCATGCTGGAGATTTCAGACATGTGGGGGGAGGGGGGAATGGGCATTTATTGAAACCTTAAAATCTGTACCCCCATAATATGCCGAAATAAAAAAAAATGGCAAAATGAAAATTAAAAAAAAAAAAAAGAATTTAAAGGGACGTTTAGGAACGTGTCCTTCAGTTATGTCAGAGACGTCAAAACTGAAGTCGTGACTTGCCCACAGCTACCTGAATGCGTAGTCGCGCTCCTGAAGTTAGACCCCGGAGCATCAACGTGCTCATGCCTCTCCGACTTTCACAGTGGTGATGTTGCAGTCTGGTGATTTGTTTGCCTGTATTATTTTTTCAGTGGTAGGGAAGGAGGAAGCCTTGTACAGGAGCTGACCACTGGCCCGATGATCATTCATTCAGAATTGCCACTAACGACCACAATCTGATAAAACGATTGTTTAATTATTTTGTCTGTGATAATACTGTACTTAAATCTCCTGAAAAAAAAATGTTGTAAATCATTAAAGAGTTTGGAAGCTGATATTGCACAAAAGGCTTAGGGTCAACTAGGATGAGATATTTGTCAGCTCAAACATTTCACACTCCTGTTGGACTTCAGCATTGGATCGTTTATCTCTAAGAGCTGTGTCAGTAAGTGTGTGGCGTTTTACTGTATCTGGCTCAACTCTTCGCTGAATATGCACATCCCGCAGGGTGGTACTGATGGGAGCTAGATCAATTCTGTTTCTAACTTTAACCTGGTAGGGCCGCCCCTTACTATTTAATATCACTTTCATCACTTCCATTGAGTTCACCAACTAAATCAGGCAACTTGTAGCTCTTGTAATCTTTTAAAATAAGAGCTAAAATAGTTTTCATAATTTATAGGAGGAACCGTTAAATATGGAACCGCTTGTGTGTTTTAGAATATTATATTTCCCACAGTAATCTGCTTTTATTCAGTTAATATTTATCGGCCCCTTTTCCACGTCAGGCCTTCAGTAGGTGGGAAAATAATAAAATATAATAAGCAAAAGGTAGAGGTGAGAACATTTAGCTGCAGTGCATTTCCTGTTTTTAAATTGTATTGTAAATGGACATACATGTTTATGTTTATCTACATGTATGTTTGCACACATGTGTACATGCTTGCATAGGTGCCGGAAACCCCCTCGAACTTCCACAGTGTCCCTGAAATCACTGAACAGGTGCAGAGTAATAGGAACAAAGGCATGCGAATCCATTTACTGTGTATACACATTACATATGTGTATTATTAAATATTTAAGCTTTCAGAATGAAGACCAAAAGGTGCAGGAAAAAGTCCATTTTTATGTTCAGGTTCAACAAAGTGGGGGCAGCTGTGTAGAAATGTGGCCGGACAAGAAGGGTGTGTGCTAATGCTCACAGACTGAGTGGGGAAACCGAGGCAGCCCTGTCTGTCTAGACTCTCCTTGGCCTCTCTGAGCAGGGTCCTTCCTCTGGGCGTGGGCAGGGCCTTCTGGGATGGGGGTCAAAGGTGTGATAGTTGGTGTGATAGGTTTTCTTGAGCGAGGGCAGGTAGACCCTATGCTGGCCACGCTTTGAAAGGGGCAGACAAATCAGAAACAAAAATTTAAGAGCCGGGTACAGAAAATAGCATCAAACCAAGAACACATTTTGTCATGCTTAAGTCAAGTTTTAATAAATGGTGCTGCCCTGTCATTCCATACTGAATATGCCTCTAAGCCCATCTATAATTATTTTTTAATTTGAGAGTCTAGAATCCTTCTCTCCCCAAGACTTTTGGTTAGTCAGGGACCAGACCAACATTTTTCTTCATTTGCAGGATATTGTAAATAATAGCTCCATGAATAAGGCAACGTGGAGTCTATTTTTCCTTTCCATTATGAAACCCTATTTCATAGGAAATTGCTATGGGTACAGTTAGGCTAAAAATGGTGTTTTAGATTAAAGAAATTGACCACATTGCTTTGCTGTCTCCCAGACTTTGATTTCCACAGTACTTTCTTCTCTGAGTATAACCAGCAAGAATGACTCAGTGTGGGTAATTTAGTTGCTATGTAATTATCCGATATTTCTGTTTCATTACTAGTGATTCAAAGTGGTAAATATTTCATGTTACATCTCCCCTAAATTAGAAAATTTTATATTTTTCTGCATTTAATACTTTTTGGGTATGTAAGAAATAACTGTTAGAGTGTATAGTAAGTGTCTAGGTATGGCTTAAACCATAGTATTTAAAAAAAATAAACTACGGGGGGGGGGGGGAAACACCCTTCACTCTCTCCTTCCTTCTCCACCAATTACCTCTTTCTTCTTTCTATTGCCGATTTACTCAGTTTAATTAGCTGATACAGATTCATAAATAGTGAGTACGAATCAGTTCATCTGATTGGCAGGGTATGGGTTAAAATGCTCAAGTCCTTTAAGACTGTGGGACAATTTGGGGACCAGGGTGGGTGGGGGAGAGGGAGATGAGAATTATATTTGTGGAGAATCATGAGGGCTGTCAAACAGACTCACCCTGGAAATTGAAATAGCGAGTCCCTTTTAATCACTTGGAGTTATTAATTTTCCGCAGCCTCCCATTCGGTGAGTCGGGAAAAGGTGTTTGCTTTGTCTCATGCATGTGCTTCTCATCTCTAAGGCCAGTTTTTGGAGGCCTCTGTTGCTGTGCTCAGGACAAGCTGCTTTAATTGAAGCCCTAGTTACTAAAGTGTTGCATGTGACTTTATTTATGTTTATAATCGCAGCAACCACACTAGTGTACCATTTAAGACTTATTTCAAAGCGGGTGTCCCGTGTGTTCAGTCTCTCACGTGTGTGTCTGAGAATCTTCTGAACGGCCACACACGCACACACACCCGCGCACGTCTGTGCACACATGCAAAGTGAATGGATGGAACGTCTGTATTTCGGATAGAAAGACACAGCTGGATGTGTGTGTGCGTGTCCGTAAATTGGTGACAGTTTGCAGAAATGTATTCCCGGATGTTTCCCCCGGTGCTGGCCAGTCCGCGGGATTCTCTCGGGGGGCGAGACGGAAATCACACCAAGCCATTAGGCTGACCACGCGGCACACGTCACCGGAGTCCCACGGTTCTCTGAACCGTGACCCGTCGGGGATGACAGAGCATCAGGGACCGGCAGCTCAGGAGCGGCGGGCTCGTTTCTCAGCCGCGGGGGCGCCGAGGGGGCACAGTGGTCCGGGGTCCGGGCGAGGCCGCCTGGGGCACAGACAGACGTGAGAGGGTTCATGCTGCGTCTTCACGGGCGGAGGGGGTGGGGGCCTTTGCCCCCCAAGGGAAGGCACCCCCTTCACAAGTCGCTGACAGTGACACCATCCATGGGGGCAGAGCCTCCAAAGGCCCCGTCACCTCCAAACACCGTCACCTTGGGGGGCGGGCTTCAAAAATGAGAGTGGGGAGGGGCACCTGAGCATTCAGTCTCTGGCACTGGTTAACCAATGACCCTACGTAATCCACCTTTTTTTTTTAGGAAACAGAGTTTCACTTTGTTGCCCAGGCTAGAGTGAGTGCCGTGGCGTCAGCCTAGCTCACAGCAACCTCAAACTCCTGGGCTCAAGCGATCCTCCTGCCTCAGCCTCCCGAGTAGCTGGGACTACAGGCATGCGCCACCACACCCGGCTAATTTTTTCTATATATTTTTAGTTGTCTAATTAATTTCTTTCTATTTTTTAGTAGAGACGGGAGTCTCGCTCTTGCTCAGGCTGGTCTCAAACTCCTGACCTCCAGCGATCCTCCCGCCTCAGCCTCCCAGAGTGCTAGGATTTCAGGCGTGAGCCACCACGCCCGGCCTCCTACATTATATTTGAAAATAGTTTCTAACTTTCTTCATAATTTCATCTTGTTTGAACTGAACTTGTAGCTGTATATTTTTTGATCTTAAGATGTGTGGGGATTTTTCTAGTTATCTTTCTGACACTGATCTTAAGCTTAATTTCAAGGTAATCCACCTGTTGAAAATAATTTTCTTTGATTAACATCTCTCAAAAGTTTTCTGCTTTTGTGAAAAAAAAAACCAATTCTTTTGTGAATAGGAAAAGTAATATTTTTTATGATGAACCAACCTCTTTCCTGAATATATTTGCTTTTTCAAAGAGAAAAATGAACTTTACTTTTAATACTGAAATAACATTGGATTATTTCTAGATAATCACACCGACAAAGTAGTTACCTAAATGCTTAACAGGAATTGTGCGGATAAAGTTTATATCACAAGTAGAATGTGTGTTGAAACATTAAACTTCTGCATACTGTTAATGTCTTAACGAATAGCACATTAGTCATCATCATAGCTATTGTATTTTCTGATCTGTCTTTTTAACACTTCTAAAATTGACTTAGGGCGCAGGTTTTCTGATGCATAGATTAATTGCAAAAGCACTGGAACTGATTATTTGGAGACATCTGTTATGCATAAATTTAAAAGGACACCGGAAGCTAGCCGCATTTATCGAGGAAGGGTTCTTCTGCCTCTGGGTGGGTGGACTGTCTGGGTCCCCGTGATCGTTGCGAAGTGGCATCGTGTTGCATTCCCCTCGTCGTGCCCTTCCAATACCAGCTCCACCTTCTCCCTCTTCCAGATGCTGCTCCTATGTCGGTCGGCGCGGCAACGGGCCTCAGGCCATCTCCATTGGCAAGAACTGCGACAAGTTTGGAATCGTTGTCCACGAACTGGGCCACGTGATAGGGTTCTGGCACGAGCACACGCGGCCAGACCGGGACAACCACGTGACCATCATCCGAGAGAACATCCAGCCAGGTGAGAGGTCGTGGGGGTTTAAGGCTGACTGAACATCCTCGGACTGTACTTATGCAATTGACCGTCTAACTTAAAAAAACAAAAACAAAAAAAACAAAAAACGTAAACTAATTTTTTGATATGGTGGAATCAACATTTTTTCTGGAATAAAAATTACCCAGGATGATTTTATACTTTAAGTTTTTTTTTCCTAGAGACTGAATGATTGCATGTGTTTTTTTTTAGACTTGCTTTCTTTTTTTAAGATCTGGCTGTTTTATTTATCTTCGATTTCCAAGAATGGGTGAGAGCCAGTGAACCATAAATTAATATTATTAAATCTTTCTTTTTTACATAGGCATTTTTTTCGTGCTTAGTTCTCTATAATTTACGTTACAGGGATTTAAAAAGGGTCCAGGGTTTGCCATGAGACATTCTGCTACCGCAGGAATCTGCGTTGACGCCAGGTACAATTCCTGGAGAAAATTCCATTTCCAGGGTAGTCTAAACGGTTTTTTGAGATTTTCCTCTTAAGCTTGCCCACACTGTAGACAGATTCTTAAGAATGTTTTCAATAATGGAAATGTAATTTCTAGTTAAAGTCTACTTCTCTCTGATGGTTGGTGTTTGATAATGGCCTCATTGTAAGGCTTTTTATTTGTTTAACTTTTATATTCATAAAGATCACTTCAGTTGTAGAAAAGAAAAATCTCAGTGGAAATTTCCTTGTAAGTTTGTATTTCAAGCCTAAGGCCGAGCAAAAATGTGTGTGCTCTTATTTTCTTACTCATGGCCAGTTTTGCTTCAACATGGAATTCCTTAGAATCTTCTGCAATTAACTGCACCGATCGTCGTATATTTGGTGCCAACTATTTATTGAGGCAGTGTTAGGTTTTGGAGACACTGTCATGAAAGATACACACTTAGAGCGGGGCTCCAAGGGCACAGAGAGTGACAACGGTCACACTGCCGAGTCCAGGCGAAGTGTGACAACATGACCTCTGCCGGGTCAAGGGAGATGCTACAAAGGAACTGAAATTTAGAAGTAGAGTGGAAATGTCCCAGATGGACAGGTGAGTGATGAGATTTCTGGGCTGAAAAAACACCGTGCTCAAAGCTACCGTTAAAGAAAATGGAATCATTTCTGTCTGCCCGTGCAGTTGCATGGTAAGTCACAGGTAGATTTGTTGGGAATTACCTGGGAGTTTAGATCATAGAGAATATTCTATGTAAGTGTGGGAAATTTAGGTTTTATTCTCTAGCTACTGGGGAATAATCAAAGAATTATAGACAGAGAAAGTTCAGATGACAGAAAAAGAGGACTCTGTCCATCAGCTGCAGGAGTGACTGACTAGGTGTGGGGAGGAGGCACCTGAGGTTGAGGGGGCACCTGTGGTTCACTGGCTCTCAGCCATTCTTGGAAAGCACAGAGGTTTAGAAATAAAACAGCTAAATCTTAAAAAACAAAGCAAGTCTAAAATACACATGCAATCATTCAGTCTCCAGGAAAAAAAAATTTAAAGTATAAAATCATCGTTCGGTTAGAGAGTCTGCTCCCATACCATGTTCTAAATTGCAATCCCAATGGGTTAGTAACTATAAAGTCTGGCCCACAGATTTTTGAAAACCTGACCTTGAATTGGATACACTGTATTAACTTACAAGAAGCCCAAACAAGTAGGGAGGGAGGGGGGACTGGGCTCTCGGTCAGGGTAGGGAGATCGACAGGAAGAGGGAAATAGTCGTTCAGAACCGTTTTAAGAGGAGCATCATCTCGGGATGTGAAACCTCCCGAAGATTTATTTTTTGGCAAGAAGATGCACCGTGGCACAGGACACGGAACATTCGATATATTTTGGAATGTTGATACAGTAGCGTGTTTCTGAGAAAGTTCGGAAGAACGAGCAGTGATTCCATCTGGCATGTCTTTGAATTGAGGAGCCTGGGGATGAGCCTCATAAGAAAGGTGAGTCTGGACTTGCGGACCTGCCTAAAGACAAAACCGTGATGCAGAGTCGACTGTCCTGGGAAAAGCCGGAGGGAGAGGAAGGGAAAGTTGGGGATAGAAAACGGACAGAGAACAGAGTTGGGTATAGTGTCTCCTGAGACAGGGCAGGTGTCAGCTGACAGGTGAGAGGACAGACAGGGGGATGTGGCTTCCTAGAAGCTGAGGGAAGAAGGCATTTCAGGAGTGATGAAGTTATCTGCGGAGCTGTGTCGGAAGGAAGCGGAGCAGGTGCGTGCCGTGCCGTGTGGACGGGTCTAGTGCCCCAGCCTCCTGCCAGGGCTCACCCTGTGCCTCGCGTCATTAGGAGGGAGATAAAGAGGAAATGGTAATTCTGGAAATTACTCTAGCTGCCAAATAAATGGGCTCTGTTAAACACAGTTATTCTGTTTCCTCTGTTTGCCAAACATTTTATTAGGTGGACCAAAAAAAAAAATTATACAGGATATGACTTTCAGAAACGGCTCTCACCCTTAAAGATCGGATTCTGGTTCAACATAAGTATGTTCCCCAAACAAGGAGCAAGTGTATGAGTCGTGTAAAGAAATGTATAATCCTAAAACAGTACTGGGCAAATTATGGCTGTTCATATGTTTTGTTTTTTTTTTTATTAAACCTTCAGGCCTAAAGGACAAATATTTATTTAGTGAGATTTCCTGAGCAATTGGCACTTCTGGAGCAGAGCGATTCCAGGATGCAAGTGTTTATGTTGGAGATTAATCTTCCACAAACTGACGACTCGCCCTGGCTCAGAGACTCAAGACCAAGTGTTATTCCAGGGCGATGTCTAACTAGCGCAAACTTTGGCTTCACATTTATATGCAAAACAGGTCGTTATGACAGGAGCCAAACTGGTGTAAGGATCGGATTACTTTAATCCATGTGAGAGTAGGCTTTCAAAGAAGAAGGCTTGTCATTTCTTTTTATTCTGAAGTGCAGTTTCCCTGGGTGCTATGTGTCTCTGGTTCTCTTCCCTTCCTTCATGAAGTCAGCCTGATTTTATTTTATTTGGACGTGGATATGGCCATGTTCTTTTTATTTATTTTATTTTATTTTGTTTCAGTAGATTTAGGGGAGCAAGTAGCTTTTGGTCACTTGGATGAATTGTGTAGGAACGAGTCCTGGCTTTTAGTGAGAGCACCTGCCACCCCAGTAGCGAACAGTGTACCCCAATAGGTAGCTTCCCCATCCCCCATCCACTCCCCACCCCCCTCCCCCCCAGTCCTCGGTGGCCATCACTCTGCTGAGCGCTCTGCTTAGACCCCACTTCTAAGTGAGAACACTCGGTATTTGGTTTTCCATTCCTCAGTTACTTCACTCAGGGCAATCGGCCACGTTCTTTTTAACTAATAAAGAACATGGCGTCACGGGCGTGTGAGGTGCTCGGTTAACACGCGTCAAAACGAGTTGCCGAAGTTGCTTCATGCTCCGGCTTCAGAAATGTCTGTGGAGTGTTTTGCTTGGGTTAGAGAATCTGCCTCCATGTCATGCTGTAAATGGCAATCTTAATGGGTTAATAACTATAAAGCCAGGGCCACAGAGTTTTGAAAATCTGACCTTGAATTGGATACACTGTGTTATACTTAAAATCCTGATGAAGACGAGAGTTTTAACAGTCGTCTCTGGTGGGTGCTTCCTGAGAACGGTAATAACGACACAGCCATGTCAGAGATTTGTAGAGCACACATCCCATTAGGAGGGCTGGTTAATTAATTTACATTCACTTCTGTGTGAATGCATTAAAAGATGGAGCAAAACACTTTAATTTGGGTCTTGGCTTCTGTAACTTCTCATCCTTAATGCTCAAACAAGGATACTGGATTTCCCCGTTGCTCGCAGAAGAGACATTCGTTATCTTCTGTGGCATCACTCCTTTTTGTGTCTTTTTGGAAAAGCCTTTGTGACTATGATATTTTTATAGCGTATTTAACTGACATATCGCAGTTGGAATAAGAAGCCAGTTAGCTGAGTGGCGTCACAGTTCCATTTTGAGCTCCAAGCATGAATTTGGGATTCGAATAGCTCACCTTTATTTCTTGATGTCTCAAAGCTTTCCAAGTCACGTAAGTGACAGGGCTTGCATTGCCTTTGGCCGCCGAGATTGTGAAAACTGAGTCACCGGCACGTAAACCCTGTCTGAAGAAGCGCTTTGTTTCTGGAACCATCGGCGCAGACCTACCTGTTTCAGTCTGTGTTCTTTTCAAATTTCAAGAAACGTCTCACCATACAGGCACAAACAGGCAGTGGAAACACCTGTTATGACTGAAGACATCCAGAGTCAAAATAACAGATGTGGAAAGTAAAAAGAAGAAAAATAATAATTCTTCTTGATCTCAAAATAACACCTTCTTTTTATCAAGGAGAACCTTGTTTCATTTTAACAGGAAAGTGGGGCATTCGCTGCGGTCGTTTGACCTTGAGAGAGATGGAGTCACGTGGCCAAAGCCCGCAGAGCCGTGTTTGTTCTGACCCTGTTGCTGCATTTTTTCACATTGTTGCTGTGGGAATATGACTTTTGTGGGACCTGGAAAATGAAGTCCTAAGAGAAAAGTGGGAAACTCATTAGATAAAAACATAAGTTTGGTTTCTTTTTAACCATAAAAAGCAGTAGGATTTTAAAGTAACAGATATTATGAGGTGGTAGAAGAGTAGACATGGAAAGCAAGCCCAGAGCGTGCTGTGGGAGTCCACGTTTTTTTGCACATGATGCACTGTTGCAACCCAGCGTTGCTCTTCCAGTGTGGTGGCAGCAGGTGGGGACTGCCTTGCGCACTTGCCTGGATGTTCGTGTGTAAATACGCAAACACAACAGCAAGGAGGTCGGGCGCTTAGCTAAGCATAGGTGCGGGGCTGCGAGAGGCTGTTCTGTCCTTGTTTTCTGAGTCGTTTTCATCCCTGGTCCTCAGGTCAAGAGTACAACTTTCTGAAGATGGAGCCTGGCGAGGTGAACTCCCTGGGGGAGAGATACGACTTCGACAGCATCATGCACTACGCCAGGAACACCTTCTCAAGGTTGGAGTCGCAGGTTATACCTTTTGACTTTTAATTCCTTTCCTCCGTCTGGCCCCTCACAGAGCTGTGCTTGGCGTTGGCGCTAGAACCGCCTCCAAACTTGCTGCCTCCCTGCAGAAATAAAGCAGAGAAATAGTGGATCGACATCGATAGCCAGCAGCAGGCACTTGAAAGAGATGTTAAAAACACTTTTTTTTTTTTTACATTTTCTACCAAATATCTAAATGCAAAGTAATAATTAAGATGGTATAAGTCACTTAAACTGTTTGATATTCCTAAGCCATAAAAAAGTCCAATTAAAATGATTACCAAACCAGTCGGCGTGTAAAATTGGCAAAGCATTATTTAGTGGAAATCAGGCATTCGCAAGTTAAATAGGTTACTTGCTTGTTCAGTCGGAATGTCACACCCTGCGTGACTTATGTTTTTATGTTGTGTATTTTCTATTGCTCAAGTACCACTTGTGGTCAAAAATTGACATCACTTAATGAATTGTGAAAGAACAGCTTAGGAAAACATTTTGCCTCATACAATTTAGAATTATACTTCACCATTTGTTAACTTTGAAATTATTTTCATTAATGACCGAATGCTGTTTCTAAAGAGTGCAATAAATTTGGGTTTTGATCTACTTCATTCTAAAGATGATGCCATGGAGCAAATGGTTCCCAGGTAAGGAATTTGGAATCATCGAACTCACCCCTCTCCGCATTTATGCCCTTTTTACACTCATCTGTTCATTTCAACTCGTTTTTCCCACTGATGTCCACTTCACAGTTCATTAGTATCTACTTTGAAGGGAAAAATTCAAGTTTATTCTCGTGTTTTTATAAAAAAATTCTTGGTAAGAAGCAGAGTAGGACATAGCACATGAGCTGTTCATACTGGGACACAATTTAAAATTTACTGGTTCTAACAGTTTTTGCGTGTGTGTGTGTGTGTGTGTGTGTGTGTGTGTGTGGCATCTTTAGGGTTTTCTATGTATAAGATCAAGTCACCTGCGAACAGAGACAGTTTTACTTGTTCCTTTCCAATTTGGATGCCTTTTATTTCTTTTCTTGCCTGATTGCTCTGGCCAGCACTTCCAGCGCTATGTGGAATGGAAGTGGTGAGAGTGGGCATCCTCACCTTGCTTTTGGTCTTAGAAGAAAATGTTTCAGTTTTTCAGCATTGACTGTGATGCTAGCAGTGGGATTTTCATATATGATCTTTATTACATTGACGCGGTTTCCTTCCATTCCTAATTTGTTGAGTGTTTATTGTGAAAGGGTTTTGAATCTGTCAGATTTTTTTTTTTTTTTTGAGACAGAGTCTCACTCTGTTGCCCAGGCTAAAGTGAGTGCCGTGGCGTAAGCCTAGCTCACAGCAACCTCAATCTCCTGGGCTCAAGCGATCCTCCTGCCTCAGCCTCCCGAGTAGCTGGGACTACAGGCATTCGCCACCATGCCCAACTAATTTTTTGTATATATATTTTTAGTTGGTCAATTAATTTCTTTCTATTTTATAGTAGAGTCAGGGTCTCGCTCAGGCTGGTTTCGAACTCCTGACCCTGAGCAATCCGCCCGCCTCGGCCTCCCAGAGAGCTACGATTACAGGCGTGAGCCACTGCGCCTGGCCCTGTCAGATTCTTTTTCTGCATCAACTGAGATGACCACATGGTTCTTGTCCTCGGTTAATGTAAATATTTGAAGGGTTTGTTTTTAAGTTTTTATTATTCTGAACCTACAGACTCTGTAAAAATTCCAGTTGTTTTCATGACTATGAGCCATCAGTATATTTAGGGAATCACTTATGGGAAGAATAGGGCTGGATCGACAGGAGTTTTATAGACATGGATAGTGTGTAAAGTAGGTGCCTTGGAACTAGGGCTGCTCATTTTTCATTAAAAGAAGAGCTGCAAAATTTTATAGATTTTCTTAAAAAGCATGGCTAGTTTGCTTCTTTAAACACAGTGAAAGCAAATGCAGGCTAGAGACTAGTAAGTGACCATGGCATGGTCTGTCTCTGCCCTGTAGTGCCTCACTGAGGGGGTTCCCCAGGGTCTTGCGAGGTTGTTGAGAGAAGAGGATTGTTAACTTCCTGACCACAAAGAAAGAAGGAAAGAACGAGTGACTGACTCCCTTGGAATGGAAGAGGGGCTACCTCAGCAGACGGAGTGAAAGAAAATTCATCGTTCTGTCGTGTGAAATTGGATATATGCACTCCAAGATGTCACTGACCTTCTTAAGTTGCATCTCTTTTGAAAGCTATAAAAAAGTGAAACTTCTCATGTGCCACGCATTTGTTTTTAGAAATATAGAGATAGTAAACGATGAATGTTTTGTTAGTACTGAAATGTAATAATTGTTTTGGGTTTGCCTACTTAACATATCTGTCTATTCAGGCGGCATTGCTGAGGAGTGGCTTTTCTCCATACCACCTTGTGACTCAGTTTCCCTCTCAATTGCATTGGCCTGCCTGGCGTTGCCTCTTGTTAAACACATACAGATTTGTCTTCTCTGCCCTCATCCCAGGCGGCAGTATATAAGGAGCTCTGTGGATGCTTAGGTCTGGCTTTACCGAGCTCTGGTCCCCCCGTTGGAGTTGGAGGCATCTCCAGACCACACCCTTTCCCTCCCCGAGGAGTGGGGGAGTCTGGCGCCACGCACGGTCTTGTCACTCGTCAGTTCTCCGCTCTCCTGCAGATCAGCAGTTGTGCTCCGGGGAAGGGTAAAGTCTCTGGCTGGTGCTCCAGCACCTTAGGGCTCCGAGCGATTTTGTTTTCTTGTCCTCCCTGCTCGGAGAGCCTCTGGGCTCCGGGCGATTTTGTTTCCTGCCTTCCCTGCCTGGTAGCTCTGTACTTCCAGCTACCCCTGTTTCTCTGAGCTTCACTCCCATCGGGTTTGACTAAAATGTCAACTTCTGAGTGCGTTTTTCTTTTGGTCTCTCTGTCTATAAGACTACCCGTCGCTGCACAGTTGATACCCGTCTTCCCGCCTTTACCTCCCTCCGTATTACCTGTCCTTACCCGGTGGGTTATCTGTCTCTGGTCTGGGGTCTGCCTCCCCACAGCAGGGTGTTAGAATCGCAAAGGACGGGTTTCTGTTGTTTTATTCGCGCAGCGATAAAGAACAGCGAGTAGCGGACATTTCCTGAGGGAAAGAGTGAGTGGAGCTGAAGGTGCTGTTCTTTTATCTGCAGTCTCAGAGCAGCACCCGGTAGCTACACGTTTTGGAAAGGAGTGCTCCATCATTTGTCTTAACTTAAAAGAGATTTTTCAATTTCATTTCTTAATTTAAACTATTTTTATAAAAAGATCCTTCTGTTTTTTTTCTTTTTTTTGAAAAGCTATGCATACACGTTCCATACTTCACGACCTCTTGGGGTAGACTCCCAGGCCGTTGAACTTGGAAGCTCAGTGCTCGGAGCCATAAGTGTTTGCCGTACGGCACAAAATCACAGTGTCTCTTTAGTGCACGATATTCAGAATTTTAGGTCGTGCACATTATTAATAGGAAAAACTAGCAAGCCTTCTACCACAATCTTGAGTCCAAAACAACTCCACATTTATTGCTTAGAATTATTAGGACATTGATTAGGTTTTTTTTTTTTTGTTTATTGATTTTGACATGAAAAATATATATATATATTTTTTAAGAAAACATTTTTTGCTTTGTACTCTTCTGTCTAAATTTTGGCACTCTGTGTTTCTTTGTTCTTGCAACATATGCTGTAATACTTGGACGTCTAAGAATACTTAGGTTAAGTTAGCAGTTAAACTCAAAAAATTGACTTCCGTCTATTTCATTCGATTCTTACAATTTTAAGGCTCACAGTTTTAACCTCAAAATTATCTGTTATAGGGTTGCTGTTAATAAAATAGACCTCCGTGAGGGATAATTGTTTTACAACCTGGTAATCTAAGGGATTCTTAGATCTGCTTGGTAGAACGAGATAAAAATCACGTGTACTTTGTGTGGCGGGGTATAAGGTGTTCCGTATATTTTAAAACATATAATTTGCATTTCTAAGGAAAAAGTGGGTGTCATCACCGACTTTGTCAGGCGCACATTTAACATGCACGTTTTTCCCCCTAATTTGACGGAAGTGTTTTGAAAGCCTGACACGTTGCTTTGAGCTCGCACTGGTGTTATTTCCCCGTTGACTGAGTCTGCAAACAGTAACCTTGCATTCATGAGGAGCATGTGCGTTTTCACGTAGTGACTTGGGCGCGGTTTGCTTCTGTTTTCTCAGGGGGATGTTTCTGGACACCATCCTCCCCTCCCGCGACGACAACGGCATACGCCCGGCGATCGGCCAGCGGACCCGCTTAAGCAAAGGAGACATTGCACAGGCAAGGAAGCTGTATAGATGTCCAGGTATTGCACCGCGTGGACGCAGCCCGCGATCCTTCCCCACTGTGCTCTTCCCCGTGCACGAGCCGGCTCGCCGGGCGGGTCTCTGGGCTCTCTCCCTGCTGGCAGGTGGCCAGACAGGTGCAAGTGGGCGGGTAGTCAGTCGTAAGGCGAGGTAGGGGAGAACCCTTTGCTACAATCAAAACGAGCCACTAGGATTCGGATTTGAAGTGCAAGGACAGCACGCTTTACTTCTTTTAATTTAATGAGTCAAAGAGCAAAATGCAATGGCCGTTTGGTAACTTCATTAAGTACCGTGTTTCCAAGACAGGGTCTTATATGTATTTTTCTTCAAGAAGACACCCTGGGGCTTATTTTCAGGGGATGTGTTATTTTTTTTTTTTTAAGTATGGTACAACCATCTACATTGATTCAAATGTAGTGAAGTCGTTATCTTCCAAAACATCATCATGACTCTCCAAACCCCGCATTCAATCCTGAATTTCTTGGGACTCTGTTTCCTTTAGAACCATTGGCCTCATCTCTCCTGTCGAGCACTAGAGCTCTCACAGGCGGATGAGAAGGGCTGCTCGTGTTCTTTCCCGCTCCGCGACGACACGCACGGGTTGTGCAGATGCGCTGTGCAGCCACGCCCGCCACTAGGGCTTATTTTTGGGGTGGGGCTGCTATTGTGCAAATGCTTAGAAATCCTGCTGGGGCTTATTTTATGGGTAGGTCTTATTTTCAGGGAAACACACGGTAGTTGTATGATTTCACAGTCAAATGCTGAGTCTTTGCCAAAATAAAAGGAATATCTTCTATTTAAACTTGAGAATTGGATCCTGACTGATCTTTTCTTGCAGGTACCATCATTAATGGTATACGAATTAAAATTGTAGCAGTAGGAATTTATAACTCTGTTGCAAAAGAATGTCCTAGCCATGTTGCAAGTGAGCTGTTGTATGTTTTGCTACTCAATAAAGTTGTGAAAAAAAGATTAATGAAGGGACTTAATAAGAATGTTCCAGGGGAAGGCTGTGCCTTAATGGTACAAGAAAGAAAAGATTCTCTGTTCTAAATTGGAAATATTGCAGGCTCTAAGCACCTCCCGTATATTCACAACCTTTGAAATATCCTACGTCGAAGAAACTTGTTTTATTTTGCTTAACACAGCTTTTCCCAAATTATTTGTCCAAGGAAACTTTCGTTTACCCAATACTCACTGGTAGACTTCACTTTTGAAGATGTTGTTCTAGATATTTAAGGTTACAGATGGTAAAATAACTATAAAATCGGCTGCTATTCTAATAACTTTTGCAGAAAATCAGGGGTATAGTAGGTCATTGTTAGATAAAGATAATTATTTAAAGCTTATTTATATATCAAATTGTTGGGGAGTTCTTATATTAATTAAGTTTATCATGACTTCTGGTGTCAGTGCAGAAAACTTTCCCTGTAGGGCAAGGGAGGGAGCTAGCTGATCCATTCGCAAAACTTTTAATATGCGCTCATTGGCTCATGGTATAGAAGAATCCTTTTGTTCGATAGATAAGGACTCAAGTGCAAGAAAGAAAAAGTGAGTTGGTTGATAGCTAGGAAGTTCATAATTCAGTATGGGTGATGGCATTTATTTATTTATTTTTTCATTTTACCTGATGGAATTTGTTCAAATTTCTTTTTTTTAAGTTTTAATTATTATGGGTACCTAATAGTTGTGTGTCTCTATCAGGCAGATGTGATGTTCTGACAATCGCTCGCATGCAGTGTGAATTAATCACATCAGGGTAATTGGGGTGTCCGTCACCTGGGGCATTTGTCATTGCCTTGTGTTAGGAACATTCGGATTCCGCTGTTTTAGTTATTTTATAAGCACACCCTAACTGAGTTGATTATAGTCACTTTGTTGTGCTATCAGATATTGTTCGTTCCATCTGACTACCTAACTGGGTCTTTGCCACCATTAACCACCCTCTCTGTGAATTTTGTTCAAATTTCTGCTGAGAGAAGGGGAATCCTCACCCTTTATATCAGATTTGCAAAGGAAAATTCTAACCTACTATTTTTTTAAAAAAATTGTATTGTAATGGTTAGTTGTCTTATTAAGTTTTCAGAGGGACAGTTGAAATTTTTGAAATTTAAAGGTGTATTTAAAATCTTTTACATCTTAATGATTCACTATTGCGGATAAGCTTTTAAATGTTTTCCTCTGTATATAAACATATCTGTAGCTAGCTATCAGCCTACGTATCTAATTTTTTCATGTATCTAAAGATAGTTCTACTTAATATTCATCACTTTATTTACCTCATGGATATTTACTTAAGTTGGATTGATATTTACCTATAAATGCCTTTAAAAATTATATGCACATAACATACACATGTCTGTGTGGTAGTGCTTTAATTTTTTAAAATTCAAATTTCCTTAGGAAAAAGAACGGCATCACTATAACAAAAGACATGGATGATCCTTGACTAATTTCTAACAACACCGGACATAGACTTTAACTCTTAACAAGGGAAAGGTTATGCGATTAATAACAGCTAAATAAGTGGACACTTTGCATATAAAACCATTTGATTGTCTCTCTACATGCATGTATATGTACATTACACTTACAAAGCACATGGGAGATGCATTTGCACACTGAATCATAGGAGAGTCAGTAAAAATAAAAAAATAAGCTGATGATACTATAATTAAGTTTTCAACCTGAGACTCTTAAATTACTCCTTTGACTGATAGGAAGATAATTGGAAGTATAGTTTCTGCTTCAGATTGTAATTGTGTAAAATACACAAATGGGTCATTTTCCTACTTGGAACACAGAAATAATTAAAGTACACATTATTTTGTTTAATACTGTAAACCCACATTCATGAAAGCACTGTGATCTGTGAGAAAGATGTTTTCTTATTTTTAAAACAGTATGAAAAGCATTTACTGTATCACAGCTTACGAATTATGTAGAGTAAGGGATGTGTATATATACATATATTTTAGTTTTTGTGTGTATATATATATATATATATATTTTAGTTTGTGTGTGTATATATATATTTTAGTTTGTGTGTGTGTATATATATATTTTAGTTTGTGTGTGTGTATATATATATATACACAGATACACACACACACACACACATACACCGTATAATATGCATTTATTATTGTTTCCAAAATCCCAGAGAATGACTTTTTTTCCTATCTTGGAATTTTTGATGCTTTTAGTAACCAACTCCTTCCTTTCCTGGTTTTCTGTTTTTCTTTCTTCCTGCATTTCTCTCTCAGCCGCTGTGTGTGCTTCTTCCTCTCTCCTTCTGAAGAAGTAGTTAGCTTTGCGCCCGGCTTAGGGTTGTATGTTTAAGGCTCTTCGTTCCTTAAACGGGGCACTGGCAGTCTGCATGGATAAGGACGATGGCATTGGTATGAACGTGCTCGTCACAGACCGAGTGACATGAAGCCACCTTGATACAGTAGGGTACTATTGGGGGTTCACAATGCCCCTGATATAACCAGGTCCCCAGGAGGAGTGAGTTGCAAGAGAGGGGAGAGACAAAGCCAGGGACAAGGTGTAGTGAAGTGAGAGGGTGTGGGGAGGTCAGGGGACTGCCAGCATTCCTGTGAGCCAGGTGGCACTGACCAAAGTCCAGCGCTAGTTTTTATTCTCTTTCACGTCATAGGTTATAGTGATTTCACGTGAAAAGCTTGTGAGTCGGCAGTAAAGCATATAGTCTAAACGGGAATAAAAGAGACCCCTGTACTTCTTTCTACTTTATGTAGTTCCTCATTTACTGAGACATGAACTCAGGAGAGAGACAGGAACACTGCCTCAGGCTTAGAGTAGCAACCTGCTCTTATCTGCTGGGCTGACATCCTTTGATCCTTCTCTCTGCCTTGGGATTACAAGCCCACTCCCTTTGCAGACCTCCAGGCTGTGGCCCTCAGGCTTCAAGGCGGGGTCCGTCTGCAGACATCCCTGGTCGGTGGAATGTCCCCGTCAAGCGCGAGCAGCTTTTGCTCAGTGAACTGACACGTCCACAGGTTGCTCTTTGGCAAAGTCCTGTCCCACTCCTGGGGTGCTCAGGTCTTGGCCCTGACCCTCAACAGGTTACCAGTAACTCCAGATACCCTAACGGGATGGTGTATATTCAGTAGACAGTGTTCTTAAGGCGTGACGTTTGACCCTACTGAAGCACCTACTGAAGTGCGTATTCCGTACACAACTGTTTTACGGAAAAGGGAGCTGGGTGAAGTGCTGAGGTTTGCCTGTAGTGATGCAGTGAGTGACAGCCCAGCCCGTGAACCTGCCTCTGCTCACCCCACACTTTGCTGTCGCTGGACAGACTGTTAGTGCCGTTGTTTCTTTGTGGATTTTCTTCCAGTTCTTTGAAAAATAAAGTTAGTTTTTTTATATCTGAGAATAAATCAACAAATGGCCTGGAGTGATGCTGAAATGTCTTGAGTCACAGTGGCCAGGCGGCCGGACACACCCACATTTAGTGGAGAAATGCATGAGCGATTGGCACAACTTGCTCACAGGGGTTCGAACTTCTTGCAGTGTAAGCAGGCCCCTGCTATGGATTTATTCAATTTTTAAACTATATGTTGCATTTTGTTTCATATTTTGTTTAGAGTATTTGCCTTTTTAATCAGAATAGTATTGTTGGCATATGTTTGTGGATTAAATTTATTTAATTGTTCTAAATCCACTTCAGGAAATTCAGCGCCAGCATTCTCTGTGGCTTAGTGGAAATTAAAATCATTACAGAATTTATTTTTAAACTCCTGTGAATTTTAACTTTTTTTCACTGAAACAAGCTCAACTCTCCAAGATCATTATTTATCATTTAGAAGCACCTTGTTTGTATTAATGAAATCTTAATAAACTTTCATTTTTCTTGGACTAATAGTGTCACATCTATCGGGTGACCTAGACGACTCCTGGAACGGTGCTGAATGATTCGTTTTTGACCTTGAGCATTTTCATTTTGCTCTAAAGTGCTTTTTCTAAAGTGCCTATTCATCAGAGTACACATTGCTCACTCCTACTTTAAACTGATTTTGTTGTGCAAACATAATATCAGTCTGAATAAATATTTATAGCAGACTATTTTTGGATCTCTTTCTTGTGTTTTCAATTCATTATCTTTCTTGCGTTGGCACAAGGTGTGCAGAACCATGTATAATTTATGGAGGATTTGATGAGATGCGCTCACCTGCTGGTGGCCGTGGCGATAGCTCAGCGTGGACTGCAGTCTCCTTGGAGGGAGGGGCTGTCCTTCCGTGTTGTTGAGTGAAGGTTGGCACAGCCACTGGCTGTAGCGGAGGAATCCTTCTCAAAATAAGGGTATTTCAAGCAGCCTCTGTGCAGGTGGCTCATAGCACACCTTGCAAAGCCACTGGAAAACAAGATGTGCTATAGAAGGATCCGACCGCTGGCCCTGACCCCATGGGGTCCTGGAGCTGCTGGCTGGTGCTTTTTGTCTCAGACGGCTGCTGATGGATCCAAGGAACTAGGCAGGTCTAGTCAGAGGAAAATATACTAACTGCTTTCCAGCCATTACCGTTTACAATCAACAGAAACAGTAAATAAATGTCTTCATCTTTTTTGGAAAGTTTGAATCTTCCATGATGTTTTTATCTTTCCGGGTTTTATTTTTTTTTTTTATTTAAAAAAATAAACAATTTGTAGCTGTATATTTTGTAGCTGTACAATTGTAGCTGTACAATTGTGTTTGACATTTTGGTACTACCTTTATGGACCACGTATTAGCCATTATTTACTATTTTAACCTTGATAAGGTATTTACTGCTAAACCTAGCCTCAGTGCACATGGAGCACGCTAATGAAATGTTTCGTGTGATCACAGAGCTCATCATGTAGGTATTGCCGTCCCAAGTCTGAATGTGGTTGTGCTCCTGGGCTGAGCCTGCTCCTTGGGTTCCTGGCTCCCTGGGAAGAACTAGAGTGGCTTCCGTGGGGAACTTTATGGATGGCAGATTATTTATTTTATAATCTTCTTTTAAGGGTAGTCCTGTGTTGCCCTTAAGCATACTACAATTCTGTAAGAGATGCACACACACACAAAATTTACCTAGAAAGGAAAAATCTTTTGTGAAATATAAACATATACTCTTGTCTGGCACCAAAAACTCAAGGGTTTATTTGAGATGTCCACTTCCTTTAAGAAAATTAAAGAATGATCTATGTCTTTTTTCCTTTCAGTGTGTGGAGAAACCCTACAGGAATCCAGCGGCAACCTCTCCTCTCCTGGGTTCCCCAACGGCTACCCGTCCTACACACACTGCATCTGGAGAGTCTCCGTGACCCCCGGGGAGAAGGTAGCTCACACCGTCCAGAGCTCTGTTCCAGTCTTGCAGAAGTGCAGACGTTCATTATCTCTCAGCCATAGCTTGCTTTGTCTCTTATTCTTGTGTGATTTTTCAATTAAGAAGCTAAAGAGCTGTGAAAATTTATAATGGAAATGGCTCAAACTCCAGAAGTTTGGTGAAAAATACAATTTTAAAAAATTGTTAAATGCTATAGAAGGGTTGAAATAATATAATGTATATTCTCAGATACAATGAAATTAAGCTTCAGATCAGTATCAGAAGAGTTAACTAGATAACTAGAATAACTAGAAAAAGATAACTAGAAAAATTCCCACACATCTTAAGATTAAAAAATATACAGCTACAAGTTCAGTTCAAACAAGATGAAATTATGAGGAAAGTTAGAAACTATTTTCGAATATAATGTAAGAAAAATACTGAATACCAAGCCTGTATAATGCAACTAAAGCAGAAATTCACAGACTTAAGTGCTTACATTGGAAAATAAGAAAAGTCTCAAGCTAACGAGCTAGAGTAGACATTCATATAAAGAAGTTAGAAAAAAAAACAGTAAAATAAACAGAAGGATATTTAAAGAGAGAATAAAAGATAAAATTATTAACATGAAAATAAAATATGATAGAATGTAGGAACAGAGTTGATAATTTTAATTGACTTAAAAAAGGGAAATAGATGAAAAGAGATCGGGAAGATGAATAATAATAAAAAAATAAGGCTCAATTATCTAATATTTGGGAAAAACTTATTATAACCACAGATGCTTTAGACACTAAAATGAGAATCAAATAATATTTTGAACATTATGCCAATAACTTAAAAACTGTGGATGAGGCCGGGCACGGTGGCTCATGCCTATAATCCTAGCACTCTGGGAGGCCAAGGCAGGAGGATCGCTCAAGGTCAGGAGTTCGAGACCAGCCTGAGCAAGAGTAAGACCCCCATCTCTACTAAAAATAGAAAGAAATTCATTGGCCAACTAAAATACATAGAAAAAATTAGGCAGGCATGGTGGTGCATGCCTGTAGTCCCAGCTACTCAGGAGGCTGAGGCAGGAGGATCGCTTGGGGCCAGGAGTTTGAGGTTGCTGTGAGCTAGGCTGACACCACGACACTCTAGCCCGGGCAAGAGAGTGAGACCTTGTCTCAACAAACAAATAATCTGTGGATTAAATGGGCAAATTCCTACAAAATCTTACCACTTTTAAGTTCCTAATCAAGAAGAAATGAAAAACTTGAACAGTGTTTTGACCGTAAAGGAATGAATTGCTAGTTAATTGAATGATTAGATTTTAATGAAGAAAATCCAGTTTCAACTGGCTTCATAAGTGAGATCTACACAATATTCAGGTAAGGAGTGAGTATAACCTCATATAAACTCTCCCAGAGGGCAAGTAAGGAAGATGCAGGCTCCTGTTTACATGGCTAGAAAACCCTGATACCAATCCAGGTAATGACAGAGTAAGAAAGGAAACCAAGACTGACGTGAATATTAACTCAGAATTACCAAACCCAGTGCAGGTGTGTGTGTGTGTGTGTGTGTGTGTGTGTGTGTGTGCGTGCACAGAATTTATATATGCACAGAATATACATATTCTATTCTATATATAGAATATATGTGTATACAACCAGGGCATCATCATCTCAATTAAATCAAGAAAAAGTTGGCCGGATGTGGTGGCTCACGCCTGTTATCCCAGCACTCTGGGAGGCTGAGGGGGGAGGATTGCTTGAGCTCAGGAGTTTGAGACCAGCCTGAGCAAGAGTGAAACCCTGTCTCTACCAAAAATAGAAAGAAATTAGCTGGACAACTAAAAATATGTAGAAAAAATTAGCCTGGCATAGTGGCACATGCCTGTAGTCCCAGCTACTCGGAGGCTGAGGCAGGAGGATCGCTTGAGCCCAGTAGTTTGAGGAGCAAACTAGAAAATAATACTTTATTAATCTCAGAAAGGGCATCAACAGCAACGATTGTGAATACAGTTCTTACGGAGGGATTCTGAGAGTATTCTCTGGAGACGGCACAAACCCAGGAGTGGCCACTCCCTCCACTTCCTTTTCGATGTCTTGGGGAAAGCGGCGGCCAGCGCGTCAGGGCGAGAAGTGGAAATCGACGTGTAAGGGTTGAAATGGGAGACACAAGATTCCGTTTTCGTATTTAGTGTGTCTGACTGGTTATAGAACTAAAAATTGTTGAGGAAGGAAATCAGGGTGTTGGTTAATTTCTGGACTCTACCTGGAACGCCAGCTTCATTCAGCTCCTACGTTTGCCCTGTGTTGATGTCAGTCTTTATTTTCTGGTGGTTACTGTGTGATTTTTGTGGTTTTCCTTTGACTCCTTCATTCTTCTGGGAGGACCCGGTATGCTCATCAGCTCTGCCGGAAGTGCAGCTGCAGCCAGAACGAAGTTTGGTGTTGTCCATGTGATTGGATGTTGTTTGAGAAATGCCACGGGTGGGGCTGCACAGGTTTTCTCAAGACACACAAAGAAAACTCTTTGAACGAGGCACTGTGTAACAAAAACAATTTTTACATGCAACAACTTACAACTGATTTGGAACACACGAATGCATGCATAGTTCTTTATATAGTTGTTTTTAATTAAGAACTATTATCAGTCTGTGTTGTAGTGTGGTTATAGGTGTTGATCAATTTCTATTTAGGTTCTTTTAATAAGGCTTGGAAAATGTATTATGAAAATCATTCTTAAAAAGGTACCGAAAAGAAAAATTTAGAAGATGATAACTTGGGAGAGCAAGTTTAAAGCTCTCTGTGATTTTTTTTTAAAAGAAAACCTTATATGCAAGACGTCTGTAATAAAAATATATATTAAAAAAAAGAAAACCATATAGAACATGAAAAATTTGGGAACAAGTTTCGTCAGATTAAATCAGTTCATAACAGCAAGGTAGTATTACCAATAAAACTATATTTTCCAAAATGTTGCCAATAAGAAGAAAGCAACAAGTCTATTTTTTCTATTATTTTTCATAATATTATTTATGATGATTAGTAAATCAATTGGATTGTTTTTAGTGGCCAATGAATAATACTAACTTGTTTTCATTCTTTGTATCTTTTTTATTATCTCCCTCCTAATATTTGGGTTCATTCTGCTGGGGTTTTTTTTTGTTGTTGTTATTTTTGTTGTTTTTCTTTCTTTTCTTTTTCTTTTTTTTTTTTACTTCTTAAGTTGGAAATTTAACTCATTAGTTTCGAGCATCTTTTTTATTTTCCTGACACAGCATTTAGGCTATAATACTCCCCTAAGGTCTGCTCTGCCTGAATTTCACCGGCTTGACGTATAGCGTTTTTGTTATTTTTCAATTCTAGTTATTTTTTTCTGTCTTTTATTATTTCTTTTAAACCACAATATTGTTTCAGGAACGTGTTTTCGTTTTTTGCAAACACAGGTTATTTTTTCAATCATCTTTTTCTCATTCTTCTCCCCTGCGTGCCGGGGGCTGGTAGGACCTTGGGAGTCACCGACTTCTTGAGAGTCGTCCTGGCTTTAAAAACGTGTTCTGCGTGCAAAGATCTCTCTATGTGTGCACTAGACTTTTTAATTGTGCTGTTAACATATTCTCTATATTATTTTTTTTGTCTGTTTGATCTATCAGATAGTTAGAGAGGGACACTGATATTAACATTTATATAAGGTTATCCCCATTTTATATGTTATTGTTTTATATTTTTGTTCATGCCTATTTTTTCATCACACAAATGAGGCATTATTATTGTCTTTTGCCCTTAACTTTCGGTTTATGATGTACAGATATTTACCAAATTATTTTATTGTGGTAAAAAACAACGTTTACCATCCTAACCATTTTTAAGCATGCAATTCGGTAGTGTTAGGTATGTTCATACAAAATGTGTTACAGCAGTGAAACGGCTCTCCGGAACGTTTCCATCTCGCAAAACTGAAACTCAATCCTCATTAAACAACCGTTTCCTTCCCTGCCCTCCCCAGCACCTGGAAACCATCATCTCCTTTCTGTTTCTATGAATTTGAGATATCTCGGATAATTAGAATCACCCAGCGTTTGTCCTTTTGTGACCGGCTTATTTTACGTAGCAGAATGTCTTCAAGGTTGATCCACGCTGTGAGATGTGGCAGGATTTCTCCCTTTACAAAGCTGATTTCTCACTTTGCACGCACACACCACCTTTGTTTATCCCCTAACCTGCCGATGCAAGTCCGGGTCGCTTCTGCCTCCCGGTTGCTGTGATGATGCCGCCATGGACACTCCCTGCAGGTACCGTGTTTCCCTGAAAATAAGCCCTGCCCATAACATAAGCCCTAGCAGGATTTCTAAGCATGTGCGCCATAGAAGCCCCACCCCGAAAATAAGCCCTGGTGACGGGCGTGGCTGCGCAGCGTATTTGCACAACCCGTGCATGTCATCATGGAGCAGTCAAAAAGACGAGCAGCCCTTCTCACCTGCCCCGTCGTGACAGCGACTGTCCCAGAGGTGACCGGAAAGGTGCGGGCAGCCCCACCAGCAAGGTCAGCTCCCCCTGTCAGGTCCCGGCCACCCTGTGCGTGCTGCAAGCTGAGGCTTTGAGGGGAGAATAACACATCCCCTGAAAATAAGCCCTACGGTGTCTTCTTGAGGAAAAATAATCATAAGACCCTGTCTTATTTTCGGGGAAACATGGTACCTCACAGAGACCTGCTTCAGTGCTTTCGGATGTCCGCTCGGAAGTGGGATGGCTGGTCTTATGGCAGTTCTATTGTTAATTTTTTGAGGAGCCTCCATACCTTTTTTTCATATTGGTTGCATCATTTTAAAATCTCACCAAGAGTGTGAAGGATTTTAATTTCTCTTCCTCCTCACCAACACCTGTTGTTTTCTACTGTTTTGATGACGGCCATCCTACACGGCGTGAGGTATCTCACTGTGGTTTTGATTCACATTTTTCTGATTATTAGTGAGCATGGTTTAGGGTTAGTTAAGCATCTTTTCATAGGCTTGGTGGCCATTTGCATATCATCTCTGGGGAAATGTTTATTCAAGTCCTTTGCTCATGTTTAAATCAGGTTGTTTGATATTTTTGTTGTTGAACGGCAGGAGTTCTTTATATATTCTGGCTATTAAGCACAAATCAAAGATATGATTTGCAAATATTTTGTCTCATTCCGTAGGTTGCCTTTCCACCTTGGTGATTGTTTCTTTTGATGCACAAAAGTTTTTTAAGTTTGACGTCATTCTGTTTGTCTGTTTTTAATTTTGTTGCCTATGGTTTTGGTGTCATATCCAGGAATATGGTGACATCCAGTGACACAAAGCTTTTTGCTTCTAGAATTTATTTTAAAAACAAGAGGGTTTGCATAACCGAGGCACATTTGAAAGCAGTGTTAGTGGGGCGTGGGTTGCACTGTAAGGCAGTATAAGAATATTATGGAGCTTCAGTGACTCAAACTCTGTGGTTACGTCAAAGAGGCTTCTAGACCAGCGGGCAAAGTGAAAAGGCCAGAATTACACCTGCGTGCTTAGAAGACTCCCAGCACACGCCTGTTTTTCAGATAAACCGGGGAAATGAAAATTCTTTCAATACATAATACCGAAGTCATTTCTGAGGATTTGTGAAAAAATTAAACTTTTACTTCATATTGCATGTTTGTCTTAAGAAGGTGTAAGTGCTTTTTTTTTTATTCTGAAAAAGATATCCTCAGTATCTGAATCGAAAAATCAGAAAATGTAAAATGAAAAAATTTTTTTCAGATTATTTACATAAATCGTTTTTATTAGAAATACAAGAAGCACAGATGAAAATCAAAGCGGAGGCCTTCACAGCGCACGAGGCCGGGGGCGCGTTGGCGCCGTTTGCGCACAGAGAGCCGCTGCAGACCCCAGCGAAGACTGACGCCAGGGCAGAAGCGAGACAGGGGCAGAAGGCTTGATGGAGGATCGATGCAAGTAGGAATTCAGGAAGATAAGAAATTGCTTACTCGCACTCTTTGTCAGAGAAATCCTGTTGGAATCTGCAGTGATCTGCCACACGTCACCCGACAGACTGGCAAAGGCGGAGTAGAATGATAACAGCAAGTGACCGAGAAGACAGCTTCTCAAAGTAAAAACTGAAATGACCTTTCTCAAGGACGTTTGGTAACCTGTATCGCCTTTGAGGAGAGGACCTGCACTTTTACCGAGAAACGTATTCTAGAGCAATTATCTCAGCGTGTGCAAGGATAGCTATTTGTAATAATGAAAAATTGGCAACAAAATAAATTTTGGAAACTAAAACACCGATTTGAGAAAAAACGTTTGCAATATATCGTGAAAACTGAAAAGGAGGTTAAATAGCATAAAAGGTCCAATTTTTAAATGACGTATATTCAAGACAAATTTATGGAAAACATAACATACATATGAAACCGATGCTTTTGTCTACCTGGTGGGTTTACAGATAAATTTTATTTCTTCTCCTTTTATTGCCTCCAACATGCATATATTATTTTCATGCAGGAGAAAAATATTCTTTTTAAAAAAACGAAGGCCATTGCTGTGCAGTCACGCACAGAAGCATACACTTAAAAGTGGTTGAAATGGTGAATTTGCCGTGATGTATATTTTACCACAGTTATTATATAGAACCAGGCTGTCAGTTCACAGGTGTGTCTTTCTTGGATTGAGCGTCCCATTTATCTTCCGTCTGCGGCTGTTCTCCACGTTGTCTGGCTCGTGCTGCGCAGTCTGGAAGGGTTGTCACTGTGCTGAGCTGGTGGAAGCACACGGTATCGATCCTTGCGTCTCTTGGAATTGACCAACCTTTGCACAAGGGCAGGTTGCTCATGTCTTGGGTAGACAGTGTTTTCTTGTCACCTATATAACCCATTTAAAACATGTCATTTGTTTTTTGGTTTTTTTTTCCTTTTGCAAACGTTTCTTTTTATCTACTCACCTCTGCTTCACGCATACGCAGTCGACTCAGATGAGCGGGTGTGCGCCACTTAAATCTAAGGATTGCTGCATAGACAGGCTTCTGACCCCGCTGTAGCAGCCGTGTCTTCTGATGCGGGAAATGTGTCCTTGCTGTCGAGAATCTCACAGACCGGGAGCCCTGCGGTGTCACGGCCGGGGGAGTCTGAGAGGTGCCTGAGGAAGGCGGGCGCAGCTTGCCGTGGGCTCTGGGGCAACCCGGATCTCTCCGGGAGACGCGGGCTGGACCGCAGAGAGGGCAGCGCTCGACGGGGACGGAAAGGGGTGAGACCCTTGAAGAGCAGGGAAGGGGAAAGCGCGACCCAGGTAGAATTTCGTGCACTCGGGCAAAGAGACGGTTGGGGAAATGGGGGTGCACTGTCGGGGCTCAGCAGCAAGGAGTCGGGGTGTGTGTGTGGGGGGAGCTCTCATGTCAGGTAACGAAAGATGAGGCAGAAAGAAAGGTGAGCCGTGGGTCTCCGATACTTGGCCCTGCAGGGAAGCGGAGTTTGCTGACGTGGCCACAGAGCTCAGGACGAACCGGGAAAGGTGAGACGGAAGCGTCCTGCAGACGGACCGCAGAGCATCCAGAGAACAGCGCCGACAGTGAGGGCGCGGGCGTGTTTGGGGACACTGCAGAATGTCACCCGGAGAAGTTGGCAGCTAGCTGCACACAGGGGGATTAAGGGAGGAGACCGCTCAGCCCATTCACACTGCTATCACAAAACACCTTTCACAGGGCAACTTATAAACGAAAGGAATTTGCTTTTCACATCACTAAAGTCTGGGAACTCCAAGACACAGGTGCGGGCAGGTGCAGTGTCTGGTGAGAGCTCACGCCCTGCCCCCGAGGTGGGGCACCTGCTTGTCGCATTCTCATGTGGCCGAAGGCACAAGGGGCTGGACTCGCCCTGTCCAGCCCTTTCATAAGGGCGCTGATCCATCCGTGAGGGCCTAGACTGATGGACTGATCACCCCCTGACACCCTCAGCCTAGGTTTAAACTCCAACAGCTGCATGTTGGAGAGACATGCACATTCAAACCGTAGCAGGTACCGTGTTTCCCCCAAAATAAGACAGGGTCTCATCTTTATTCTTCCTCAAGAAGACACCCAAGGGCTTATTTTTAGGGGATGTGTTATTTTCCCCTCAAAGCCTCAGCTTGCAGCACGCACAGGGTGGCTGGGACCCGACAGGGAGAGCCGACCTTGCTGGTGGGGCTGCCCGCAGCTTTCCGGTCACCTCTGGGATAGTAGCTATCAGGACGGGGCGGATGAGAAGGGCTGCTCGTCTTCTTTCCCGCTCCGTGACGACACGCACGGGTTGTGCAGATGCGCTGCGCAGCCACGCCCGTCACTAGGGCTTATTACACAGGACTTATCCTGTCCCAAATACTCATTTCTGGCGTTGTGGTGCAGAAGCAAACATCATGGCGAAGGAATGGCACCTACAGAACTTTATTTACGGAAACAAGCTGCAGGCGGATTGGCCCGAGGGCTGCGGTTTAGGGATGCCTAATCTACTCTCTGTGAGCTTTACTGCTGAGAGACAGACTGCAGCCACTCTACAGAATTTACTAGGCTTGTCCAGGCTTCTTGGAGGCCAGCAGTCTATTTTATCTTGGTGCTTTTGATTTGAATCTCTCTCTCTCTGAAGAGCCAGTTGGTACCATCAGCCTGACGGGCGGAGTTTCTCTCTGCTCAGCCGGGTGGGGTGCAGGCGCTGCTCTGACGGGCCTGTCCACAGTGCTCGCGGACTTTGTGCAGGTAGCCAGTGGGGTCTCGTGCTGAAAAAGGTGCGGTGCACTGACAGTGTCTTTCTCTGGAGACTTGTGGACAGCCGGCCCCTTGGCCTGTGGACCCGCCTTCCCTCAAGACTCTACGCCCTGCAGCATCGCAAAACAAAGTCTTTAATAAGCAAACTTGGCAGCAGCTGCACCAGCTTCATGTTGCAAGGAAGATTCCCAACAGGTCACAGGACATCTTGCAGTTGTCCCCCCTTCCCTGTTCCAAGGGAGCAATGATTAATTTTAAATTGGTACTTACACTTACCATCAGGGACGAAATATTTACAGAACTGGGTTATGTAGTTTTCATCTAACCCTTCTTAGGGGGAAGATGCAATCTGTGTGCATAAAACAGCATAATATACAACAACTAAATGCTTCCCAAGTGCTTTTGATTTGCGATCCAAGTGTGGATTCTGCTGGCAAGCTTATTAGTCAAAGGGCAACATTTCACTTCTGTAGTCGGCGTCCTGAGATTTGATTTTAGAAAACCTATCTTTATTGCATTTTCCGCTTCTAAAGGACTCTGTGTTTTATGTTAGTGTCAGGCCGCTTGTGCTCCTGCACGGTGCTTGGCGTTTAAACTGGAAGACGAGAAACAAGATAGAAAAACTTTCTGCGTGGAGTTATCCCTGCTCGCTGTGTGTGTGAGCTCACGTATGCCTCGAGACTCAAAACATTAACTATTTGTTAGCAATCCAACCACATCGTTTTAAATTTGGGATGAAATCTGATGACACATATACTTCTAATTTCGCTGATTTTTCTCCTCGTCAAGGAAGAAGTAGAGACTATTTGCACATCATTATGAAACCCCCCTCAAGAGGGGAGCCGCGAAAGTGAACCTTGCGGTGTTGGTCTGTGTCCGGGCTCTAGTTTTGCTGTCCTGGCTGTAACAAGCGAGTCCACCAGGGGTCCTCAAACGTTTTAAACAGGGGGCCAGTCACTGTCCCTCAGACCTCGGGAGGGCCGTTGGAGAGTGTGGGGCACATCCCACACGTGCGCACTGTGGGCCCGGGACGAGTCGGCTGCTAAGCAGGACAGGCAGCGGCGGCAAAAACACCCGGCGGGCCGGATAAATGTCCTCCTCGGCGGGCCGTAGTTTGAGGACCCCTGCCTTAGATGATCAGACAAAGTTGAAAGCCTGGTGGTTGCTACTGGGAAAATAGAAAATGCAGAATGTAACGTGACATCGGGGGTAGCGTTCTCCATCTGTAGCGGACTCAAAGCAAACAGGAAGTCCGAGGCAAAGGCCAGAATATACCGTACGTATAATTTAGCATTGGGTTGGTATTCAAAGATGGAGACGGAAATGTTTTGGGAACTTCACGAAAATAATTTAGATACTAAGGCATTTTGATAATCAGGTGTTGAGGATCATGAAGAAGAAAGAACAATCGTTTGCTCTTGAGTAGAGCGACGTTTTGCAAACTTTTGCAAACATTTTTTTTGAAAGTGCTTAGAACACTAAAGTGAGGTGGATGGAAAGAAAAACAAGGAAAAAACCGCAGACAAGGAAGACAAAAGTAAGTGAGCGATTCTATTGAACAAAACGAAATCGCGCCGCAACTTAGTGTGTTACACGTAAAGACCAGCATACGTTCTTATCGTTCCTGGATTTCATCTGTGTGGCCAGGGAAGCACAAGCTCATCTATAGGCACATCTGAAGCCAGCTTTGCTGACCACTTGATCAGTGGTTGCTCTCGCGCCTGGAGGCTTAGGTGCCGAGAGAAGTGCTTGTACTCATGCTGTGCCTTCGTTTTGGGAAGGATTAGGTGGTTCAGCATCCATCTGCCATACCTGTGCTTACCTTCCTGTTAGGTGTTGGGAAAGGGTATGGGGAAAGGGGGAAGCGTGTGTTTTCCGGCACAGAATTGGTGGTACTTTCCTGGAATAGGATTTAGGATTGAATGATAATATGCATGTTCCCCTCCCTCCCTCCCTTCCTTCCTGTCTTTGTTATTCCTTGAGAGTTCTCTTAGGTTCAGCTTTTTGTATAGTCACAAAAGGGTTCTTTGGCCAGGCCCGGTGGTGGCTCACGCCTGTAATCCTAGCACTCTGGGAGGTCGAGGCGGGAGGATAGTTTGAGCTCAGGAGTTCAAGACCAGCCTGAGCAAGAGCGAGATCCTGTCTCTACTAAAAATAGGTAGAAAGAAATATGCTAGACAACTAAAAATATATATATGTATAAAACTAGCCGGGCATGATGTCGGATGCCTGTAGTCCCAGCTACTCGGGAGGCTGAGGCAGGAGGATCGCTTGAGCCCAGGAGTTTGAGGTTTCTGTGACCGAGGCTGACGCCATGGCACTCTAGCCCGGGCAACAGGTGAGACTCTATCTCAAAAAAAAAAGGGGGGGGGAGGGTCTTTGAATATTGCTACAAACTATACAGTAAGAGCATTTCAGATACTCATAATTTGTTGCTTTGGGCCAAAGTCTACTTCAGTTTTTAGAGTAACAAACAGGTTCATGATGAGCTTTAAGTATCTCAGATATTTTAAGCATGATAGAGTTAGAATGAATGTTTGAACATCAAAGAAATTCCAAATGGATTTTGCTGCAGCAGAGAAGTACGTTTCTCATGTTAGTTTGGCTCTGCTTTTGGTGTAATCAAGTTAAAGAAAGAGTTAATTATTGGAAAAGTAGAGTCCTTTCGTAAAGCAGTGAGAAAGTTGTCTTTCCTGGAATTGTTCTTGAATTATTTTTACGAAAACAGCGCCATTCCCAAACAAATTGCAGAGTAAAGGGGGTTATGTACAAAATCATCCAACTTGAAAGGTCTTTGAACACATATCCTTGGGTCTGGAGAAGAACGGTGACATCTGCCTTTGATTATGGTCGGATGGATAAATTTGAATTCTAGGGCTGTATTTAAAACATGTCAACACACACAGCGATATTATGTTCTGGGAATATGGTACACAGAGATTATTTTTAACATAATTACAGATGTCTGGTCGTCCTTTAAATAAATTATTAAGAAGAAGACATTCATGGGAAAAATCGGAATTCTTCATGGTTCCAATCAGGTTTATTTTAGGAAAATTCAAAATGAAGTGTCTGAATCCAGATATTTTTTTTTTGTTTGTTTGCTTTGCAAGTGTTCAAGTTAACTTCACAGAAACTCAGGGTTAATTGCTAAAATGTTTAGTTTGTTCGACTGTTGACATTGTGCATCTGCTGACATTGGTGAGCATTAACCACTCTGGCACGGCGCTCACGGCCGCGACGCCTGGCCCACAGCCGCACGCGCAGTACGCACGGCGGTCCGTGCTGCATGTTGACCACGCGTCCGTCTCGCTCTTGTGTGATGAGGAAAGCTTGAAAGCACTGAAAACTGGTTTCGCATTGCAGGCAGTTTTCCTTGTCATGTAAAGAAAATAGGGAACATACACATATATGTTTCCATCACGTTATTTTTTTTTTACATGTTCACGCTTTTATTTTGACAAATGAAAAAGCAGAAAAGTCACCCACCACGGCCGACGGCTACAGTCGGCGCTGGGCGGCGCGCGTCCACCTGTGGCTGTCGGCTGCAGGCGACGCTCCTACCGGAGTGGTTGAGGAGAGCGAGAAAATGTGACTTAGAAGTGTTTGTCGGGAAGAAACTGCTAGGGTGGTACGGCCACGGGGAAGGAATTCTCTGCGTGTGGCGAGTCCTCACTGGGCACCTGGGCTCCTTTCCTCCTGGGGGGTGGCGGGGGGGGGGACCTCGCGTGTGGCTGCAGCCGCCGCCACGCTGAGCCGTGCTTTCCTCCTTCCAGATCGTGCTGAACTTCACCACCATGGACCTGTACAAGAGCGGCCTGTGCTGGTACGACTACGTGGAGGTCAGGGACGGCTACTGGAGGAAGTCGCCGCTCCTGGGTAGGAGGCCCTCCCTCCCCCGCCGCGGGGCCGCCCTGCCTTCCCTCCCTGCGCGTGCCCACGCCCCGCGGCGCTCCCGTGCTTTTAACTTCAGAAATCATAGCGTTGATTTTTTTTTTTTTGTAAAAACCCAAATGCACGGTGCCTGTGCATGTCGGTGCATGTCGGGCGGCGTGAGTTCTCTGCGAGGCCGCGGCGGGGCGTGAGCCGTGGCGTGTGCGGCCAGCGGCTGACCTCCCTGGCCAAGCGAGGCTGCTCTGACCGCAGACGTCACAGCCCTGCTTCTCTGAGAGCTTCCCGTGGCTCAGGAGGGGCATTCGCAGTTGTGCCGTGAGCCGTGGCTCGGATTCGGTGCCCACGAAGGTCTGGCCGCTGCCGGCGTCTGGCCGCAGCCGGCGCTGTGGGCCGCGCAGTGCGGACAGCGCGCGTCTGCCTCTGTTTGCGTGGGGGGAGCTGTTGGGAGCAGCTACCCTGCACTGACCTTTTGGGGTTTTTTTGAGACTGTGACTCTGCCTTTAATTTTAGAAGTAGCTTTGCTCAGTTGTGTGTGTGTGCGCTGTGCACATCTATTTTTTTTTTTTTTTGACGTCTAAAACCTGCTGAATGGACACTACTGTATTAAAGGTGCCAGAAGCTTTGGTAAATCCGAGAATTCTGTAGAAATGTTTAAAAATAAGCGCACACACACACAAAAAAATGAAGAACTGCATTAATGTAAGGTCGAGGAAAACAACCTCGGGTCGGGCTGAGGAAAACACGCCTCGGGCCCTCGGTTTCTTGGCGGAGATGAAGCAGTTCGCTGTGTGCAGGCGCGCGGCCCACAGGCAGCATCTCATTAAGCTCACTGGAGCAGCGACCCCAAAGCCAGAGTGTCGGCAAGCGCCTTCTCCTGGAGCCCCGGGAGCTCCGTCGCGCGGCTCGCTGTGCTCTGGGCTCCCAAACTTCCGTGGAAAGCCAGCCTTTCCGGCCGCTTCTCCTGAGACCTCGCTCCGGAAGAGCAGCCCTCGGATGGCAGCGCCAGGCTCGCCTGGAAGGCGGCTAGCATCGCAGGAACCCGGCCCCACTCCAGGCCCTGGGGTGGGAGACTGCGCGTTAACCGTTTCCCGGAAATGCAGGTGCTCGCTGCGGTTTGAGAGGCTCTGCCCTGCGCCACTCGCCGCCGATTTGCCTCGCGGTTCAGGGCAGGGCGTTTCCTCACCCGTGCGCTGTCAGGATGAACCGTGCTTTTTGTGCAAGTGGCTGCCGTTTCTACTAGAGCTAGGCGTGTCGCTCCCAGGGGCACAGGGACATGGATGACAATGCCATGTGTCTGTGGAATTACCCCACGTGCATTGTCCTGTTTAACCGTTTTGTCTCGAGGAAGCTTAGAGCACGGAGGCAGACACGCGGAACAGCGAGCGATGCGTGTTTTGGGAAGGGAGGGGAGGAGGGCGGGGGTGGCGCGTGTCAGCACTCTCACCCGCTCGCTCTCACGGGCGTCTGTGGGCGCAGACGCGGAGGGAATCAGAGCTCGCTCGAGAGTCCTCTGGTACCGTCGCCTTCCTGCCTGCGACACGCAGGCTGTACCGTTAGGGTGAGACGGTTCAGCATCGTGAGACGCTTGGAGACCTGGGGTAGCTTGGGCGTTTTCCTGGGGCGTCACCCGTGAGCCCGGCTAGACGAGAACTGCGCTCTGAGCTGAGAACACGTCCGTAACCAGGTTCTCCCTGCTGGCGGCCGGGCTGACCTGAGACCGTGTCCCAGGGTGGCTTGTGCACCTGTCTCATTGCCTGGGGAATCGCACTCGCCACCTGGACGCATCATAAACACGCGAGCTTATCCTCTGAACCCCGCCCAGCGCGAGGATGCTGACATCAGCCGGCCGGTCCAAGCCAGGCGGTCACATCCCTCGCAGATAGATAGGGACAGACGGCCTTATTCATCTGCCGTCACTAACTATCACGGCTCGGTTACGGCTCTCATCGCCGGTGACGGAAACACGGGCCCAGTCGTCATTTATGCAGACTATTTGTAGCTAGTAGGAAAAGCAATTCGAGTGTAGAGCCGTGTTTAGGAATCTCTATTTTTTATTTCCTTTAGGCAGATTCTGTGGGGACAAAGTGCCTGAGGTTCTCACCTCCACGGACAGCAGGATGTGGATTGAGTTTCGCAGCAGCAGCAACTGGGTCGGGAAAGGCTTCGCAGCCGTCTACGAAGGCAAGTTTGCGTCCTAGAGATCTGTTCACGCTAGGTCTCTCCACAGGAAGGTCCTTCCTTTCGGTTCCATTACAATGGCATCAAAACCGTATCTTAAAATTATGGAATTTTCTGAGCCTGCATTATGATATTCGCGAGGATGATTTTGATAAAAATAGATGTAAATCGCAAGGACAACCTGTTTTCTGGCATCAGGGATGTGGTGAAGTCTGTTAACAAAGGTGCTCAGGGATGTGTAGGAAAACACAAATGGCACAGGAGCTCGTAGACTTCGTTTCGTGATGGTGTTAGAATATTATGAGAGGCCGGGCGCGGCGGCTCTCGCCAGTCGTCCTAGCACTCTGGGAGGCCGAGGCGGGAGGATTGCTCAAGGTCAGGAGTTTGAAACCAGCCTGAGCAAGAGCGAGACCCCATCTCTACTAAAAATAAAAAGAAATTAATTGGCCAACTAAAAATATATAGGAAAAATTAGCCGGGCATGGTGGCGCATGCCTGTAGTCCCAGCTACTCGGGAGGCTGAGGCAGGAGGATCGCTTAAGCCCAGGAGTCTGAGGTTGCTGTGAGCCAGGCTGACGCCACGGCACTCTATGCCAGGAAATAAAAAATACTAAAATTTTTGTTAAGATTTGATATAATAAAAATGTGATGTTTTAAAAATTAATTAAATTTTAAATTTTAATCAAATTTTATTAATTTAAATTTATTTAAATAATTTAATTTAATTAATTAAATTAAAATTTAATTTTAAAATTAATTTAAATTAAAAATGTGATTAAAAATTGTATTTTCCTTGGCTGATGATCGTCTGGCCTCTACAGGTAAGTGGCCGGGATGTTCCGCTCCGAGTATCGGCCCCAGGGCAGGCCGGCGGCTCTGAGCGTGACCACCTGGTCTCAGCGTGCTGGGCGCGGGAACCGAACTCGCACGCGTGAACACGCAGCGGTGGCGGCGCGCGTGGCTCACCTGTTTGCTCGTGTCTGCTTCCTGCAGCCGTGTGCGGGGGCGAGATCCGCAAGCAGGAGGGGCAGATCCAGTCCCCCAACTACCCCGAGGACTACCGCCCCATGAAGGAGTGCGTGTGGAGGGTCACCGTGGCCGAGGGCTTCCACGTGGGGCTGACCTTCCAGGCCTTCGAGGTGAGGTCCCTGCGCGGCGCGTCCCCCTACTCGGCGCGGTGTCCGGGGGCCCTCGCTACCCGGCAGAGACGGAGAGCGGCCTTCGCCGCCGCGGGGCAAAGGATCCTATGAAACGTGACATCAAGAGGGAAGGGATTTTTTTTTTCCTCTTCCCTTTTGTCGCAGACGTTTTTAGGAAGATGAAAGTGAGTTTACGTTTCAGCTGTGCTGTGCGGGTCAGAGTGTTTGAAGTCCTGACGGCGGGGAGTTTTGACAGATGAACGCACACGCTCGCTGTGCAAGGCTGCCTGGAGGGTCCGTGCAATGACGGGAGACCTCGCCTCTCTTCTGACTCAGAGGTCGCAAGGCACATAGTCTCTCGTCAGGAGAATAATCCACTTTTCATCTTTTTTTTTTTTGGTTTTTTTACAATTGCACAGATAATTCTTTATATCAAAAATGGGGATTCAAGTATTCTCAGGAGCGTTTGACTTCCTCAGAGATACCTGTTGGTTCTGCGATGAAATGAAGGGCCAGGAGAAACCCAAGGCCAGCCACGGTTTCAGATCAAAGTCTGGGTCCAGGCCGAGTGCAGTGGCTCACGCCTGTGATCCCAGCACTCTGGGAGGCCGAGGGGGGCAGATGGCTCAAGGTCAGGAGTTCGAAACCAGCCTGAGCAAGAGCGAGACCCCGTCTCTACTATAAATAGAAAGAAATCAGCTAGACAACTAAAACTATATAGAAAAAATTAGCCGGGCATGGTGGCGCATGCCTGTAGGCCCAGCTACTCGGGAGGCTGAGGCAGGAGGATCGCTTGAGCCCAGGAGTGTGAGGTTGCTGTGAGCGAGGCTGACGCCACGGCACTCACTCTAGCCCGGGCAACAGAGCGAGACTCTGTCTCAAAAAAAAAGTCCAGTTCCAGGACTTCCAAGGCGGCTGATGGATCGTCTCTGTGGACGAGAGGAGCCGAGTTGGGGGTGAGAAGCCGAGAAGTGGGGGCGTTTGTTAGGAACCCTAGAATGTGTTTACATCAGAGCCAGTCTAGACACGGAGGTCCAGGGCGTAGCGGAAGGAACCGGAGGGGTAGCCGTGACGGGTCCCCGCAGGAGGTAAATGTGTAGACGCCGTGACTGGAGGTTGTTTCTCACCGATGAGAAGGCTGGCTCACCGTCCAGGTGGTCAGAAGGCAGAAGGGATTCCCGCCCCTGCCAGGGGGACCGAGTGCCGTGACCGCGCCCTGGTGTCTGCACCTGGCAGCAGGAGCCGGGGGCCCCGGCGTGAGCAGTGAGCACAGCCTCACACCCTCACCTGCACACCTGGGCTGTGTGCCTTTGGGACCTGTCCCTGTCCTCCCGCCTGCGCCACTCACCTTCCCCGACATAGTCCCCTTTACTACGAAAAATACGTGTTTTTTCCGCTTCGATCGCGATGTTGTGTTTTATGCTCTTGACCCCTTTTTGTGTTTTTGGAAACCTTGGTTCTGAGATCATTTGACTCGCAGTTGAATTTTGTTATTTTAATGGACCAATGCTCAAATAGGCCAGTTGATTGTCAACAGTGAGCTAAAGTCGGATAGAAAAATGCCACCCGCAGTTTAGACGAAAACAACTGGTTTGAAGAAAAACGGTCCACCCAGTGGCCATATATTGCTGTGTTTTGTGATGTTTCTAGAATTATAACTGTCTTTAATGTATGACTCAGTGTTTTCATGGAATTCTCCCATGACAAAAGCAATTCCAGAGGACGCTTGCGCCATGAGTCTAAAACCTGAGACGCAGGGAATTGCCGGCTTACTTGGTTTGCAGCTTTATTATTTTGATTTATCAGTATCGTAACAGTGGTATTCTCCAAAAATAGGGTAACGCAGAACGAATAGAAAGGATTTCCAGCTCAGACGCTCAGAGCCGTGCCTGGCGCGTAGCGGGCACTTAAGAATACCTGCGTGTCGCGTGAACAGGCGATCGCCGGGCCCCTGGGCAGGCGTTACCTCGCGGCCGGGCTGAGCACCTGTTGTTCGTCATCTCCGGCTTCCTGTCCGCTCTTCACTGTTCTTTATTTCCTGGCGTTTCTGCCTCCTCCGTTTATGTGCTGCGCATATTTCCATAGCTCACCGGCCTCTCCTCTTTTAGTGACCAAACCCAAGCGCGTGGTGGCTCCGCCTGGCGCCTAACCCCGCTCTGCCGCGGTTTGCTTCCGTGTTGTTGCAGTGCTTGCTTTCACTGTTCACCCACGGGACACCCGCGATTCCACGTTTTCTCCTGAAACCCCAGCCAGTCCGCCAGCGCACGGCAGGTGCTTTGCTACCACAGTGTCCCCGCTCTCGAAGACTTTACGGCTCGCTGCGCCCACCCTGCCCCCGCACGCGCCCGGGACTTGCGGCCAGTGCTTCCCCCCTCCCCCAACATGCAGATGCGGCCCCCACACGCAGCCGGGCGCACGCGGGCCTCCACGCTGCTTGTAGTCCCAGCTACTCGGGAGGCTGTGATCCCAGCACTCTGGGAGGCCGAGGCGGGCGGATCGCTCAAGGTCAGGAGTTCAGAACTAGCCTGAGCAAGAGTGAGACCCCGTCTCTACTATAAATAGAAAGAAATCAGCTAGCCAACTAAAACTATATAGAAAAAATTAGCGGGGCGTGGTGGCGTATGCTTGTAGTCCCAGCTACTCGGGAGGCTGAGGCAGGAGGGCGCACACGGGCCTCCACGCTGCTCTGCGTGGCAGTCAACACACCTCTGAGATAAAATCCAGGCGCGATGACCACGCACGGGGCATGCCCTGTCGGCCCTGGGTTCCGCCCCTGCCCTGTCCCTGTCGGTCCTCCGGGCTCCTCCTCTTCCTCACAAACTCCCGCCCACCCTGATCCCGAACCCCCCGCTGGTGCTCCTGTCTGGACGGCATTGCTTCCGCTCCTCTCCGTCTCCACCTCTCCGTCTCCACCTCTCCGTCTCCACACAGGTGTCTAATTGTCATCCTCTTGGAAGTCTGTGCTTGCCGCGCTGCTTTAAATATTGTCTCACCTACAGCTGTCTCCAAGCCATTCACTCTGCTTCATTTTGGTCCACTGCACTCACGACGGCTGGAATCTACGCCTCGGGTCTGTGTGTTTGCGTGGTTGTTGTCTGTCCGTCTCGCAGAGCGCGACCTCCACGGGGCCAAGCTGTTACCCGGGTTACCGACCACTCCACTGCCAGCACCTGTGGCTGCACGATCAGCATTGGACTGTAGAAGAGGTGAATGGACGGATGGATTGTATGGGAATGCGTGATGGTCAGCGGAGGAAAATTAGTGCACCCTTTCCTCGCTAAAGGTGTGTAAGTTTCCCTGCAAAGGGAAGCCACCCGAGTAGGTAAGGGAGAGGAGATGATGGAGGACCTGGTGTGTCACCTGACTGGGTTTAGATGAGAGATCCTGGCTTCTAGCATATTCGGAAATGACAAGGATTTGGAGGCGTCCTACCTGACACACCCTCTAACTCCTCCGTATGAGGAAACTGAGCTGGTGCCACTAACCTAGTGTCACACAGGTGCGTGATGAACAGCATCGAATCCAGGTACGGTCGATTCTGATCTAAGTTGCAAGTTTGCCTGCTGAGTTTTGCAAGCCTGAACCGAGTGCTTGTGGTGCTCTCTGGGGCGTGCACAGAGGAGCCCATCTTTGTCACCAACACGCACATGGCAGCTGTCATGTGCTTTCCTGAGAAGGCGTGGGTCACACAAGCCTCATCCAGGCATGAGCTATGACGCCACTGGGCATGAGCTCAGTGATGATGGATTGACAGTGTACACTACTATGTCTTTAAACAGGAATACACGTAAAACAAGGTTACATGTTGATTGGTTAACACCAACTTCGTGACTGCAATCTTGCAGCAACCTTTATCCTAGGAGCAGTGACTCAGTGTTTGCTAATTCAGGGTTCTCAGTGATGCTACAGAACATAACTACTGTGAACATCAAGAATTAGCTGCATGTATTAATAGTTTCTTATGTGTTCTCCTAGTCATTAGGTGGGTTAATTTGGTCAGTTATCTGTTTGCATCAGTTTATTTTTGTCTACATAATGTTTTCAGTATGCAGATTTTATATTTTATGTTGAAAATGTATGATTAAAATGTCTTCATTCTCAATGTTCTGTTGTTTTGTCTGACAAAGCAGTTTTTAATTGCTAATTCTAGTCTCTGCCTTTTTTCAAAAACTGTTTGTATTTTTTTTTCTTTTTTTATCTCTGTGTTGCCGGTGAGGTAGACTTGACATCATTCTTTGCAATCCACTGGGAAGAACTTACGTGCTGTCCATCATCCGTGCCTTCACGTGGGGGGTCGTGTCACGGCTGTGCCCTTCCTGGGGCTACTTGGGTTTTAACGTTAGGCAGAAACCAAGTCTGCGTCAGCACCTTGCAGGTGACACCCAGGCGTCTCTGAGCAAGAAGGGGCGCCGTTTGGAGGGTGATGGACGCTGGTACTTCTGTTATTATGCTGTCTGGGAAGTGCCATGGTCTGAATGTTTGCGTCCCTCCAAAATGTGTGTATTGAAATCTTATCCCCTAAGGTGATGACGTCAGGCAGGGGGGCCTTTGGGGAGTGATTAGGTCGTGCGGGGGTGGGGGGGGTCTCCTGAATGGGGCTAGTGTCCTGACCAGACAGGTGCAGGAGCTCTTGCCTTGTGAGGTGCGGTGAGCAGGCACCGTCCGCGAAGGGGCCTTCAGGAGACACTGAAGGTGCCGGTGCCTGGTCTTGGACCTCCAGCCTCCAGGACGTGAGAAATATGTTTCTGTTGTTTGTGAGATGCCCGCCTATGGTGTTTTCTCACACCATCTGCAACAGGCTAAGACAGGAAGCTTTTCCTTCTCCATGCATTGCGGGATCCACTGTTTCATGACGGGATACATTGTTTCATGATGGGATACATTGCTTCATGACGGGATGCATTGTTTCATAGCAGGATACATTGCTTCATGGTGGGATACATTGCTTCATGGTGGGATACATTGTTTCATGGCAGGCTGCATTGTTTCATAGCAGGATGCATTGTTTCAGGGTGGGCTATATTGTTTCATAGCAGGATGCATTGTTTCAGGGTGGGCTATATTGTTTCATAGCAGGATGCATTGTTTCGTGGTGGCCTATATTGTTTTGTAGCAGGATACATTGCTTCGTCGTGGGGTGCATTGTTTCATAGAAGGATACATTGTTTCATGGTGGGGCGCATTGTTTAGTGGCGGGACACATTGTTATGTAGTAGGATGCGTTGTTTCGTAGTGGGATACATTGTTTCCTGGCACGATACATTGTTCCGTAAGGAGGACACAGTGTCGTGAGTTCGTATGTAAGTGTAGAGCCCCTCCCAAGTGAATTTGGAAAGCCGTCCTCTGTTCAGCAGCAGAGTCGTTTGTAAGGAAGCTTCTAGCACTCCTATTTTATTTGAGAACTTCCAGCAGGCAGAAATACAGATGAGAACATGTTTGGGAGACTGGAAATGTTTATAGTAACAACTTCAAAGAAATGTCAATAAAGCAGAAAAGAAATGAAATAAATCTGGAGCTTACTTTTGTTTAAATTCAAATCCCCACATACATTAATTCAAGTAGGATTAAGTTTGATGTCCTTGTCAACGTTGCTGCACATTCTGATCTGGCGGTACTTCCCTTATGAGACCCACAGATGTTTAACGGCCTCTCATGGCTGTGAGCTGTAACTTTCTGAACTCTGTGCTTAAGTTTTTATGCTGGTACTTGGTAGATTGCCTGTCTCAAAGTAATCCTTTAAATCCCTTAAATATTTTTTATTAGTTTACGATAAGTAGACTAGTCTTTGTGAATGAACTAAGAAGTTGAGATAAGGAGGTTTTAATTAGCTAACGATTTTCTGCTAGCTGTGTACTATTTTTGGGTGCTCAGCTGAGAGTATTGGTAAATGACTATAACAGAAAAGAGTTAAGCAGCTCTTTGTGAATTATGGTTTAGGCTATAATTATATCTGAAAGATTAGGCCTTGTTAGTTTAAATAAACTTGCCCAAGATCGCATACCTGGGAGCTCTGTGATTGAAACCAAGGCAGGGTCTGTGCATTTATGTCACTGTGTCCTGCTAGCAAACAGAGGCGTTGGGGTTTTATCTTGGCATTGATTCTTCCCTTTTATAACTTTGCATGTGCACGTTGTGTTGTTTGATCACTTCTGTCAGTCAGGGATATGTCTGTTTACTCACCGCTGTTTACATACTATGGCCAGGTAATATGCACTTGATAGAATGTGCATATTATCTCACCATAGCAAGTTGTCAATAAAATTATTAAATGCATGAGTAAATGCAAAATACTTATGTCATAGAGGGGAAAAAAAAGTGAAGTGACAGCATTTAAATAAATGATTCACATGAAAATAAACCTAAGCAAGACTTATGCTGTTGATTTTGACACTTTGAGCATATTTTTCTCCCTATTTTTAGCTGTAATTATCTGTGTATTATTATACTATTAGTTTAATATTAAATATTACTGAAATGTTATGAAATAAATATATAATTAAAGATAGTTATCTATGTATTAAACTTTTCCCTTTTTCATTCAAAATTTCTTTTGTTCATAGCATTAGCCTTTACTAGATTTTTTCATTCATCATAGTTTTCTTTAACATTTTCCTCAAAAGCAAAACACTTTGCTTTAACATTGCTCCAAGTGTCTATCATTTTAAATGATATTAGGTATGAAGGTTGTGTCAATTTTATTGCATTAATCATATCTGATTGCATAGGTTGTATTTTAAAGCTACATTGTAACAGTCATGGGGGTATTTTTTTATTATAGTAAAATATACGTCATATCAAATTTACCATTTTAACCATTTTTTAAGTGTACAGTTCAGTAGTGTTTTTAGTCCATTCATGGTTGTGCAGCCAGTCTCCGGATCTCTTTTCCATCTTGCAGAGCTGAACTCTATACCCATTAAACAGCAATGCCCTGCACCCCTCTGCCCTGGTGTCTGGCAACCGTCATTCTTTGTCTCTACAAGTCCGACTACTTCTAGGTACCTCCAATAAGTGAATCATGCAGGATTTATCCTTTTTGCGACTGGCTTATTTCCTTGGCATAGTGCCTTCAAGCTTCACTCATGTTGTAGCATGTATCAGAATTCCACTTGAAGGCTGAAGAGCATTTTTATTGCATGTAAACACCGCATTTTGTTTGTCCTTTCTTCTGTCAAGAACACCTGGGTTGCTCCCGCCTCTTGGCTATTGGGAGTGATGCCGCTGTGAGCACAGCTGTCTCTGCGAGGCAACGCTTTCATTTCTTTTGGGTATTTACCCAGAGGGGTGTTGCTGGGTCACGTGGTATTATAATTCTCTTTTTAATTTTTTAGGGAGCGTGAATTTTACTGAACCTATTATCTAGAAATTTTGGAGTTTTGAGTTTTTTTTGTGTGTGTGTGTGTGTGAGACAGAGTCTCACTCTGTTGCCTGGGCTACAGTGCCATGGTGTCAGCCTCGCTCACAGCAACCTCAAATTCCTGAGCTCAAGCGATCCTCCTGCCTCAGCCTCCCAAGTAGCTGGGACTACAGGCAGGTGCCACCACGCCCGGCTAATTTTTACTATTTTTAGTTGGCCAACTAATTTCTTTCTATTTTTAGTAGAGACGTGGTCTCTCTCTCTTGCTCAGGCTGGTCTCGAACTCCTGAGCTCAAGCGATCCTCCCGCCTCGGCCTCCCAGAGTGCTAGGATTACAGGCGTGAGCCACCGCGCCCGGCCTTGAGAGCTTTTTATAAACAATTTGGCACTGCAGTAGATGTTTGTGCAATGCTACATTTATTTGGACATTTGGCTATAAACTAAACCACATGCCGGGTCCTGAGGCCTGCGTCTGCCCCCAGACGGGTCTCCCTCAGGGCTGGCGCTCCCCACATGCACGGACCGTAAGCTCTGCACAGGCGGGCAGTTTCAGAGTGACAGGTTGACCGCCTTTGGTTAAATTTAATTTATTTTAGTTGTTTTAAATAGAAATCCCTCACTTTTCCAATGCTTCCTGCCCACTCTGCAATTAAAGACATGGGCCCTCACTTAGTGATGAAGTGTAACACTAATCTCTCTGGCCAGTCTCTGTGCTCGTTCTTGCTTCTCTGTGCATTGGGATCTACTTCCAATGCCATTCGGATATCAGTTTTCCAAAAAATGTCCAGAGCTTACTGTCACTTCCGCCATATTCTTTCTTACGTATCAGTTCTGTTTATGTCATGATAAACTTGCCACATTGATTTACGGCTTATGCTCTAATTACCTTGAAGTCTGTAATAAATCAGCATCCAGCAGTATCCAAACATATTTGTGATGTGTAATTGTGCGTGGCATCATGTTTAGCTCCCAGCCCTTTGAACTCAGCCCTGCTTTAACTCAGGAAGAAACTGCTCTTTCTTTCTTTCCCTCTTTGCTTCCTTCCTTCCTTTTTTTTTTTTTTTTCTTAAAGTCATTGACCTTGATGTTCTTTTTCTCATGGAGCATAAGGTCACTGGCTTAACTATGTCAGTGGACCTGATTCACATTTTAGCTTCAACCGTATTTTATTTCTATCCGTTCCGTATATTGACTGGTGAAGTAGTTTGATACAGTGGGAGAAAGTGACACGAATAAAATAACTCAAACTTTGGTTCGTGCTTACTGTTACTACTTCTGTGTAGACCTAGTTGCTGAAATATTTATAATTAACTATACTTAATGGTTATAATTAACACACATAGAGAAGATTCATTGTGCAGGTATAATTGCCCTTAAGGTTAAACTGAAAAAATATGTGACCCAAGACCGTTCAGGTCATTGGTAACACATGTAGGATTCCTGTTGCGAACAGATAATGTATTTCTGAATATCGTGAATTCGTGTGGATGAGGCACGTATTATTTTCTAGGCAACTCGACAACTCTAGCATTTACGGTGTGAGAATCCAGTGTATATTTCTATTTTGTTACCTGAAAAGCAGGTGCATAATATTTAATATGTAAATAATACATAATTGATAAAGAGGTACTAGCGGTGGAATTCATCCTAAAATTAGTTATTTTTACCCATGAAATGTTTACGCTTTGTGTACCTTATAAAATATTTAAACCTCCAATTTTTATTAAATAACTAGTGAACATACTGTGAATTAAAATTTAAAGTGCTTCTCTGCCCAGACTTTCACCAGTCATTTTAATTCTGGATTTTTTTTTTTTTTTGGCTCTGCTTACTAAAGAGTTACTAATTGTCATTTAATTTGCTTATAACTTTTCTATTTTTAATTTATTTCATGTCATAGGTAATATGCCGACGTAACAAGCTTTGAGGGAGGCACATCTTGCAAAGGAGTGTGAAAACTCCATCCTCACGCTGGACTACACAAGGATCTAGTTTTCTTTTAAAAGACAGTTAACTTCTAGCTATGCTTTTTAAAAATATGTTTGCAGGCCATTATTCTGTCTTCTTGGGAGACATTTCTGTTCATTTTCATTGCCCATTTCTTGATGGGGTTGTTTGATTTTTTTCTTGTTAATTCTTTTGCATTCTAGATATATGGTCCTGGGAACACTGGTAATATTTTTACTGGTAATACTGTTAATAATCTTTAACAAAGTTGTCCAAACATTTTATTAAAAATACCAGACACCTCCCAGAAGGGGCCAGTAATTTGCCTCTTGCTATAAAAGCTATCTTTTCTCAGGTTTCAGCCAATTTTCTTTCTCTTTCTTCTCACACTAATGACTCTAAAAACTGTATTTTCTTTAGGTACATAATAAAAAAAGGATTTCTAGTTGTAAAAAAAAAAAAGAAAGACAGTTAACTTCAGTAATTTGCATCTTGCTATAAAGGCCATCTTTTCTCAGGTTTCGGCCAATTTTCTTTCTCATTCTTCTCACGCTAATGATTCTAAAAACTGTATTTTCTTTGGATACATTAAAAAAAAAAAAAGGATTTCCAGTTGTCAAAAAAAAAAAAGAAAGAAAGTCAGTTAACTTCTGTTGACCCTGACTCGTGTGGACGCAGTTTTCCGTCGGCCTTTTTTTCTTTCTTGGCTGCTCTAGCAGAATGATGTTGTTCTTTGCTCAGGTGTGGTGTGGCCGTGACGGTCACACTCGCGAGAAATGCTGGTGTGTCGATTAAGATACAAGCGACCCTTCGTGTTGTGGAGCAGCAGCAGCGCCCAGAACACGTGCGTCTTCCTGCAGAGGGCGTTCTGTTCGGGAGCGAGACGCACGGTCACGAGTCTTTACCCGTTGCAGGTCGAAAGGCACGACAGCTGTGCCTACGACTACCTGGAAGTTCGAGACGGGGCCGGGGAGGACAGCCCGCTGATAGGACGCTTCTGCGGCTACGACAGGCCGGAAGACATCCGCTCCTCCTCCAACGCCCTGTGGGTGAAGTTTGTCTCCGACGGGACGGTGAACAAGGCCGGCTTCGCTGCCAACTTCTTCAAAGGTGATTCGAAATGGCTTGCCGGTGTGGGACTTCCTCTGCCGGGAACGAGGGGCATTTATCCCCCAGTTAAGGGAGACCTGGGGAAAGTTGTATTGAAAGTTGGAGTTGGCACGAGGGCATTTCGGTGGGTTTTGACGGGAGCGCTGTCGGTGGAATACCAGAGTTCGTAGTTCCGTAGCCCGGGGCGGAACCACGGGAGGGTACTCTGCCGCCTGCGTGCTTTGTTTTGAACGAGATAGTCAAAATAGCAAGACCAAGGAAGGGTTGTACAGACTGGGAGAAACTACGGAGTTCATTAAATTATTTCCAGGTGGCAGCAGCATTTCTAAACTAGCACTGACCGGTCCCCAGGCACCAGGGACCGGTTTCAGGGCAGACAGTTTTTCTTCCCTTTTTCTTTTTTTTTCTTTTTGAGACAGAGTCTCACTTTGTTGCCCAGGCTAGAGTGAGTGCCGTGGCGTCAGCCTAGCTCACAGCAACCTCAAACTCCTGGGCTCGAGCGATCCTTCTGCCTCAGCCTCCCGGGTAGCTGGGACTACAGGCATGCGCCACCATGCCCGGCTAATTTTTTATATATATATCAGTTGGCCAATTAATTTCTTTGTATTTATAGTAGAGACGGGGTCTCACTCTTGCTCAGGCTGGTTTTGAACTCCTGACCTTGAGCAATCCGCCCGCCTCGGCCTCCCAAGAGCTAGGATTACAGGCGTGAGCCACAGCGCCCGGCCGTTTTCTTCCCTTTTTCTTATAATTTTTCTTCCAAACTGGGAGAGTTTGGAGGCAGGAGCTCAGGCGGGGATGCCAATGACGGGGGTAGCTGTGAGTATCGAGAAAGCTTCACACGCCTGCCTGACTGGCACGGAAGACGGTTTTTCCTCTGCAGACTGGGCCCGGCCTGCAGCCCACGGCTGCAGAGTAGCTCTCGCCCACGTCGGATGTAAGTTTGCGACCTCCTTAGCAGAGTGTCTGCCTGTGATGTCTGACATGTCTCTTTGACAAAGAATTATGACCGATTAGCTTTCACTTTGAATTCCGTAGTTACACTTTAGTTTATTCTCATGCCCCGTGTTTGGTGTGTATTACCGAAGGCAAAAGAAAGCAGTTTTAGTGCAAATAGTAACGTCAACTATGCATTTAGGAAATTCGTAGGCACTCGTATATCATTATAGAATGCAATTTTTTTTTATAGGAAGAAAAAACAAAATTGTCCTTTACCTTGATTTTTGTAGATGACATGGTATAGACTAGGATAAAGGATTCAGTTGTGTGAGTGTCAAAATTCAGAGTGACAGATATGGAAATATTTCCCTGCTGTGAAGAAGAGCACTGTGATGTGTTTTCCCTGGGGGTGTTTAGGTATTCGCCACAGAAACTGAAAGGTGGACAAACTTGGCACCTTTACTACATGTATTAAAATGTACATTAACTTGTTTAGCATTTGCTGTACATGTCATATTTCACGGCAGAAGAAACATGCTGTCAAGCTCCTTCATGTGATACTTGTATATTGAATTATCAGCAATGCTAACTGTTTTGCAGGTGCATGATTTCTCCAGAGGGTGCTAACTACTTGCCTAACTTACTTAGGTTTTCCCTGAAAAGTGAGACTATGGAGTGCACTGCCATATAAACTTTAATCATGAAATCATATGACATGATAATACTCTTGACATATGACAAAAATCATAAAATTTTTAAAAGTAGAATGTATTTTAACATATATTTTGTATATTTTCATGTTTCCATATACAATTATATAGTATATATGCTACTTATGAAAATATGAGGTTGTTATATTTTATGGACCAAAATGCCTGTATAAGAAACATAATGTTTTCAATTTAAAGAGATCCAGTCAATTTCTGCATTTTAATCATAAAATCATATGACATAATATTGACATATGACAAAAATCACAAAATTTTAAAAAGTAGCATATGTTTTAATATATATTTTATACATTTTCATGTTTCCATATACAATTATACATATAGTATTTACGAAAATATGAGGTTATTATATTTTATGGACCAAAATGCCTGTATAAGAAACATAATGTTTTCAATTTAAAGAGGTCCAGTCAATTTCTGCATTACATTTCTTTTTAATTTTATTTCCCACGATCTATTTCTTAGTAATGGCATTTCTTTAAAAAGCATTTTTGGGGATGGATATATCTGGAAAACGGTGCTGTGAAATCAGGTGAAATCATGCTTTTTTTCAGTAAGTTTGTTTATTTCTTTTCCGGAAAATCTCTGGGCTTTCGTGGCGCCCGTTGACCTCAGACTCACAGATCTCAGGCGCTGGGTCTGAGACCGGCTGACCTTAGCAGGTCCGGCCGCGGTCTCCCGTTTCCCCTTGGTTCTGCTCCGAGCCGCGGCGACCTGGATTCCTGCATATGCATTAGGGGCTTACATGTTGCTCCTGCTCGTCCGCTGAAGCCGTGAATTGTCTCCATCGTGAATTGTATCCACGGCCACTGAGCGCCGTGTCTTTAAGAAAAGATTCCCAGGCTTGTGCACGAAAGCTAAATGGCTGTTCTGTGACTGTCACCCTCTCCGCAGAGGAGGACGAGTGCGCCAAGCCGGACCGCGGCGGCTGCGAGCAGCGCTGCCTCAACACGCTGGGCAGCTACCAGTGCGCCTGCGAGCCCGGCTACGAGCTGGGCCCCGACAGGAGGGGCTGCGAAGGTAGGGGGTCATGCTGCCCGGCCCGGCCCTGTCCCTCCTTCCACGTGTCCTCCTCCTCTCGCCCTGCCTCCGTCCCCACCCTGTCCCCCGTGTGGACAGCGACCTCTGTCCTCGGCTGGGAAGGCTCAGTTCACAGTCACGGCCGATGTGGGACCTCCCCAACCCTGACCTAGAGTCGGCCCCTCCTCCTCTGGTCGTCAGGCCGCCTCGCTTAGATGTTGACGGATGGATGGATGGATGAATGGACGGACAGACGGACGGTCGGATGGATGGATGGGTAGATGGATGGATGGACGGACGGACGGATGGATGGGTAGATGGATAGATGGATGGATGGATAGGTGGATGGATGGATGAATGGATGGGTGGATGGATGGGTGGGTGGATGGATGGATGGATGGATGTGTGGGTGGATGGATGGATGGATAGGTGGATGGATAGATGGATGGATGGGTGGATGGATGGGTGGATGGGTGGATGGATGGGTGGATGGATGGGTGGATGGATGGATGGATGGATGGGTGGATAGATGGATGGATGGGTAGATGGACAGATGGATGGATGGGTAGATGGATAGATGGGTGGATGGATGATAGATGGATGGATGTATAGATGGATAGATGGATGGATGGATAGATGGATGGATGGGTAGATGGATAGATGGATGGATGGATGGATGGATGGGTGGATTGATGGATCAGTGGATGGGTAGATGGATGGATGGATTAATGGATAGGTGGATGGATGGATGGATCGGTGGATGGATGGATGAATAGGTGGATGGATAGGTGGGTGGATGGATGGATGGATGGATGGATGGATCGGTGGATGGATGGATGAATAGGTGGATGGATAGCTGGGTGGGTGGATGGATGGATGGATGGATGGATGGATGGATGGATGGATGGATCGGTGGATGGATGGATGAATAGGTGGATGGATAGGTGGGTGGGTGGGTGGATGGATGGATGGATGGATGGATGGATGGATGGATGGATCGGTGGATGGATGGATGAATAGGTGGATGGATAGGTGGGTGGATGGATGGATGGATGGATGGATGGATGGATGGATGGATGGATGGATCGGTGGATGGATGGATGAATAGGTGGATGGATAGGTGGGTGGATGGATGGATGGATGGATGGATCGGTGGATGGATAGATGGATGGATGGATGGATAGGTGGATGGATGGATAGATGGATGGAAGGATGGATGGATAGATGGATGGAAGGATGGATGGATAGATAGGTAGGTAGATAGATAGTAGAGTCAGCCCTTTCCACCACTCATCACCAGGCGGCCTTGCTTAGATATAGGTATGTAGGTAGATATAGATAGATAGATAGATCGGTCTACTAATGTGTCTATATCTGCTTGTACCTCTGTCTCTGTCTAGACCTAGATCCATCTACCTGCCCACCCTCCATCCATGACACCAGCCCACTGTGTCTGTGTGTTTTGAAATATCTGTGTCTGTTTCTCTCTGCTTCTAGATCTAGATCTTTATGAATCCCTTCTTCCCTCCACCCACCACCTGTCTGTGTCTTCCCGACACAGGCTGTGGGTGTATCTCCCTCATAGGAATAAAGAACAACAAACGCATTCTGTTCACCGTAATTTATTCCGCCTGCCAGTGACACAGTGTTCCTTGTCCGAGAAGAAAAAGAGTTTGAGGAAACAGAAAGAAAACAGTTTTGTTCTCACTATATCAGACTATCCTGTGCTTTGCATGTGTCTTTTCCTTGATTCTCACAAAACTACGATCAGTGCTCACCCATTTATTTTTCTCTTAATTCTGTAGTTGCCAGGGAACCGCAAGATGTTATTATACCCGTTTGAAAGATAGGAAGACCGAGACCCAGTTTTCTTTCTGTCGCTCACCCGACTGTACTGTGACCTAAAGTGTTGCCATGGCCACAATACTTTGCTCCAAAGCTACCAAATCACACTTTGTAAATGGGACTTGGTTATTAAAGTAACTGTGTAAAGACTAAGGAGCAGGGACTGCAGATTCTAGACTTTGAAATCCAGAAGGTGGCTGGGATTAAATACTGAGGCGCTTGGTGCTAAGAGGGGTGACTTTATTAAAAGCACCCGCCGTTTTCTCCCTCCCCCCCCCAGCTGCCTGCGGCGGGCTCCTCACCAAGCTCAATGGCACGATCACCACGCCGGGCTGGCCCAAGGAGTACCCGCCCAACAAGAACTGCGTGTGGCAGGTGGTGGCTCCCACCCAGTACCGGATCTCCGTGAAGTTCGAGACTTTTGAATTGGAAGGCAATGAAGTAAGTGAGGAATAAGCGCTATTCTTTTTATCATGTTGTAGAAGTCCCTGAAGGCAGACTGGCAAACTAGGCAAGAAGAAGACAGCAAGGAAAGATTGCAGCAAGACAGTGTGGACGCCTTGCTCTGTGGTTCTCATGGGGTCGGATGAGAGCTGAGTGTTTCTGGGAGATTGGAAATTATCCGGGGGGAGTTTTTACTTGGTGTATTTAATACGTACCACTTCCCTGGTTCATTAAAAAACTGTGGGGTATTCAGGGTCAGCTTCAGGACACACAGACTTTTCTAGAAAAAAAAAAAAAAAACAAACCCAAAATCCACTGGCTGAGTCATGACAAACAATATCCATCTGGGATAACCTGGAATATTTTACTTGTGGAAATGGGTATATTTTCATTAGGTAAGTAGTTTTTTTGTTTTGTTTTGTTTTATTTTGTTTTTAATGCTCATGGTTCACAAAGAAAGATTAATTTTTTTTTAACCTCAATAAAGGATGCATTTAGCGGAAGTTATTTTTTTCCTTTACAAAAGGTAGCTTTACTACAGATGTTCTGTCAGGTAGCCACACCTAAACAAGGGAGATCATTTATTTGAAAATTCCTATGTACTAGTCCACACACACACCAAGTTCAAACGCAATGTCAAGCCTGAGATGATAACTTTTAGAAAAATGTCCTTTGTATGATTGGTCGATGCTGGTTTAATTCCAGAGAGAAGGTTACAAACATTTGTTTTGTTTAATCCTCTGTACTTTTATTTTATTTTACTAACTTATTTTGCATCCTTTCTCCAACAACTTTTTTTCTGTGTGTAGTTTCAAGTGAACATGATTCAACCCTTCTGTATTTGATAAAATTAACTCAAAATTATTTTCCTTTGATATATATCTGCCTGTGCCCCTTGGGCAGTGATTTTTGGTAATATTTGTGGGGTTTATGCCATAATTTTGCCTTCATATATCTGACGTTGCTGCTGCTTTTCTGTCTACTTTTCTTTCTTTCCGTTTAATTACATTTTTTTCCTTAATTCTACTTGCAGTAGCCCAGGCACTTGTTATTTTTTTTTAAATCTCTTACTGATAGCTTTAAGGTAAAAACAGGTAGCTGACTTTTGTGTTCCCTTAAAGGATATTAAAGTCTGAAATGTGATGAGCTTATGTACTTCAGAGAACTGTGGCATTTTAGAACTCGATATGCTTGTCCGAGATTTTTTGTTGTTGTTCACATTAAGTTTTATGACGGCAAAGATGGTAACTTATCCTTTTAACATAATTTGTCAATGTGAAATATCATCTTCCTTTAATAGTTGCTTCAAATTCAAGGAAACATTGAAATGAAAATAATGATTTCTATAATATTTTTAGAAAAACTTTTATATGATCCATGTGTTTTTGAAAACAATAATTTCCCTACCAGTTCCGCGATTTGATATGAACTTGGTGTTGTATGACTTCCACTCCCGTAGTTTTCTCTCAAGCTGTGTGTGTCGTTTTGACCCATTCATCGGTAGATCTTTCTAAGAAGGCTGGAGGTTTGTATTCGGGAGGAGGAGGGCGAATGGTTTTACACAGATGGGGCGCTGTGGTCTGAAAGGCTGTGGTAATAGTTCTTCACTCGTAGAAAGCTCTTTACAAACTTCGTTAATACAGCCCAGAATTCTCTAATTTATAATGAACGGTGTTACCGTGGGAACAGCTGGTGCAGAATCCTGTGTGTTTTCATAGTTTGGAATCTTGGCTGTTTAAAACAAAATGTGTCCTGAGAAAATGTGACTTACAGGATGACGAGTCCATGAGTTTAGAACGTCATTGCTCTGTCTGTCACGTTGATGTCCTGAAGGGCAGTGAATCGCGGAAGACGTTAGCCACAGACGTGTCCTTTTGTGTTGCCTTGGTGCCCTCTCTAAACCGAAGTGGCAGTTGTCACAAAGCGGGTAGAAGGTGACTTCATTTCCCCAGCAGCATTCTGCTTATCTGCCGCCTAATTAATATTGCAAGAACCAGTGATTTGAGTTGACGTTATTTCAAAGGACAGACCATGCCCCGGGGTTCAATCATATGCATTGTTAAACCCTGCTAATTACACGTTTACGTAATGAGGTCACTCATGCAAGACGTGTTCTCCAGCATGTGCCCTGCTGGAACTTTGTGAACCCGTGTGACAGAAACATCTGTGTGTGGCCGTTGCGTTGCTTCAGAACACCTGGCATTCATTTAGCTTGCTCCGTGTTGATGCTGTTAGTACACTGCACGTAAATCCGAGTGGGCCGGCCTCATTTCAGTATTCATTCCTGCCTCCGTCCCCTGGATCCAGTCCCACGTGCTTGCGATCCTGCAGATCCACAGGATACCTAGCAACTCGAGGAAATTAAGAGGAATCGGTCCTTTTAATAAGCTTGAAAGGCGAAGGACCTTTTGCATTATACACTAAGTGTCTGTCTTTCACTCTGGAAGTCACTACAGGTGCTATTCTGAGATTAGAGTGTGGTGTTTCTGGGAGACAGAACAGGACTGGCCCCAAATTCCACGCGTGTTAGTCACCGCAGCGCCATGTACGAGTGTGATTTGGGGCACGTCATATAAAAATTTGTGAACCTCGGATTTTCCACCTCCACAGCAAAAAGGATTGGCAGTGATTGTTGCATAGGCCAAGTGTACCAGTTTCATGTAATCGTTGTCAGTGCTGAGTACAAGAGTACATGCCGAGCACTTTCATAGTTCCCACGGACAATTTAAACTATTTTTATTTTTTAAAAAAGAGGCAGCGATTGTTGCTCACATCATCTCAACAAATATCCATCTCGACAGTTCTCCTTCCCTCTTTGTGTTTTTGGAAAGGACGCGTGCTATTAGTACGCTCAAACAAGCACGCATCTGCATCCGCGGGTCTCAGATACTCAGAGCAGAACTCTTCTCCGGTTTGTCTTTCTTCTAAGCCTCTGCTTCAGAGCCAAATCCTTTTCTGGATTTTATTTTATTTTTTTTCCCTTTGCATGTTAATTCCAGTTTGTCTACCCAGGTGTGCAAGTACGACTACGTGGAGGTGTGGAGTGGGCTGTCCGCCGAGTCCAAGCTGCACGGCAGGTTCTGCGGCGCCGAAGTGCCCGAGGTAATCACCTCGCAGCTCAACAACATGAGGATCGAGTTCAGGTCTGACAACACCGTGTCCAAGAAGGGCTTCAGAGCACACTTCTTCTCAGGTAGGGGCAGTCACGTGTGGCGTGGGCGTGTGTGACAGCTCTTCAGTGCGTGTGGGCTTCAATTGTGTGCCACCTTGGAGGTACAAAGAGTGCGCGGCCGTTGACCCTGGGCTTAACGGTGTTCGCTTGGAATTAGAATACCAATATTCTAATATTAGCGAAGCAAATGTCGCCCTCAAACAATTAGATCTTGTATAAAGTCTAAGGAAACATTACGCGGGCTGACACAACGCAAAAGTAAGCACAGTACTATTTTCATGCAGTGACTTTACTCTCCGCAAGTAGAGGGCAGTAACAACACCAGACTTCAAAAAAAAAAAAAATGGCAGTTTTCTCAAAATAGTTTTTCTTTGTTTTTGGAAAACGGGGCCTCATTCGAGCAACACTTTTTTTTATTCTTACAATTTAGTGACGTATGTCTTCTTATTTTATATTTTCATTATTATTAGGCTAATAGTAAAATCATGCCTTGCCTCATCACTATAAAAATGATTGCAGTGAGTGACTTGGAAATACGGAAATTATAATTTTAGTAAAGATAATATAGCATCAGGTATATTTAATGGATTGCACTTCTGTGTTCGGAATTTAACATTTAGTTTAACCAACTCAAAGTGCATGTCCCTCTTAAAAAGCCGAAATTTGATAACGGCTCCCCAGATTTTATGAAAATATACGAAAACCTCAGTGAATTTTCCTTATTTTCTCAGTCTCAGAATGGAGGGGGAATAGAGGATGGATAAATTCATAACTCGAGTTTGTACCCCCATAATACTCTGAAATTTAAATAAAGAAAATGTTTTTAAAAAAGAGGAACATTATTCCGAAACTTCAAAACCGGATAAAATTGTAATGAAGCTTGGTGTGGCGATATGGCCTGCCTCTGCAACTTGAAGCCACTGAATGCCAATTATGTTTTAATATGAGGTAATTTGGATTGAGTTAATTCAAAGTCCATTTATTCTGGTCCCCATGTGTTTAAAATTAATGAGATTTACAATGTCCAGGGTTTGTTGGGGGTTTTCAGAGTAATTGAGGTTAATGGTTTGCGAGCTCCACTGAGTTCCAGCTCGTACAAAAGAGCCTCCAAACGCAGCGGGTTTCAGCGCCTTGCCCTTGTTCCCTTCTTTTCGCCCAGATTTAATTACCTTTTAAAAATTCTTCTCGGGCATTCATTTAAGATTTTATATTATTCAAACTGCAATTTTACTGTCCTGTTTTAATGAAAGGAAGGCTTTCTTTAAGACTTCCCTATTTTATATATGTCATGTATTTTTCAAGGTTTAGGCAACCCAGTAGTTGGGTAGAGTCAAGAGTACTTATCTTAGAATCATCTAAATATGTATTTTAAAAATGAAAATTATGAAGTAAATTAATTCTGCCATAATACTTGAAGTATTCAGGATCCTTTTCACATGACCTTAGTCATCTATTTCATTTTTTAAAATTTCTTTAAAAACAGGTTGGGCCGGGCACAATGGCTCACACCTGTAATCCTAGCACTCTGGGAGGCCAAGGCAGGTGGATAGCTTGAGCTAAGGAGTTCGAGACCAGCCTGAGCAAGAGCGAGGCCCTGACTCTACTAAAAAAAAAAAAAAAAAAACCAGAAAGAAATTAGCTAGACAACTAAAAATATATAGAAAAAATTAGCCGGGCGTGGTGGCGCATGCCTGTAGTCCCAGCTATTCAGCAGGCTGAGGCAGGAGGATCACTTGAGCCCAGGAGTTTGAGGTTGCTGTGAGCTAGGCTGACGCCACGGCACTCTAGTCTGGGCAACAGAGTGAGACTGTATCTCCAAAAAAAAAAAAAAAAAAATACAGGCTTATAAATGCTGACTAGAAAGTGCAATTAAATTTAGTTACTCAAAATATTTAAAATTCATTTTCTAATATTTTTGGCCAGGCAAAAATTATTTCCAAATCTTAAAGACAGGTTGTTTATTTGTGTCTTCAGAGCAGCACTGTCCAAATGTAAGACGTGCGTCTTTCGTTCTTGCCACTCAGGTGCAGAGAGAGCTGAGCTCTGCCCGTCCCGTGAGCGCCTGTGGTCTTCATCTCTGTTTTATAAAATATCTGCTCACACTGAAAGCGCCTACAGTTCAGAGTTCCGCGGATGCCTTAAGTATCACCCTGTGTGACCGTGTGTTACCAGCCAGATACTTCTCTGTAACTGTATCGCTTAGAAACTAAGTATGGGAATCGTAGTCACCTTGGACTTCACAAAGCGGACAGTTATTTTTTAATGTCAAAACTCACCACTGGGGGATCGGATACGGCACGTTATGGGGTTTATTGTAACCCCTTTCGAAAGAAATTTAGCATAGGAATCAAGAGTCACTAAAGTGACCCTTCCGTTTGCCTCCAAGAATGGGACCCTGTCATAAAGCGACATTTCAAAATCTGGAAGAAGGATCTCAGTATACTGTGGTAGGGACAGAAATTTGGCACAGCCTAATGTTGGGACGATAGGAAAGTTGTGAACAGTTCCCAGCAAATGCCCTCTGTGGGCTCTTCTGCACCATCCAGATGGGTCGGGGATTCCGTGGTGTAAAAAGTCGTCTACGACACAATATTCGTGGAAATCTAGGCGTAAAATTCCCCGTGCCTTGTGCAGACAGCGGAGCCCGTGGGAGGGTCGCAGCTGGGAGTTGTTCTGTCAAAGTACAAAGAAAGCTCCGGCGGAGATGGTGCCTCCTGGCTTTCTCCGATCTTCGTCAAAGAGTTTTCCTCTGATCTAAATAAAGAAATAACTTCAGAAGAAAGACACATATGTCATATTCTACCTGCCTGTTGCCTAAAGTATTTCTAGTTTGCAGACATTGCCTGATAGACTTTGATCTTCTTTGCAAGTGAAGGAATTTTTAAATCCATCTATTTATTCACGAGTTAATAGATATTTAGCATAAGGTAATTTTAAAAAAATATTGAATTAAGTTTCTAATTATCTTATTACAGGCAATCAAATAAATGTGTTAATATATTATCTACATTAATCAAGAGCTAATTTATGAAGGCAGTCTTAAATGCTTATGTTTATAGCTGGTGTTCTAAACATTTCAGTAGTTTTGGCTTTATGAAAACTTAACAAGGAATATGATAGGTTCAGTTATTGTTTTCCATGTTCTTTTTACAAGAGCATCTAATAATTTTCAAGAAATTTAATAATAATTAAAAACATTTGCAAATAAGTGATTTCACATTATTTAGAAAAGAAAGCTATTTAAAAATAAATTCTAGGTTTCACATACTTAAGTGATATAGCAGTTAGAAAGGTAAAGAAATATATTCGAATCTCAATGTATAGAGAGAAATAATACATTTGTAGTATTATTTCCTACATAATAATACCTAATACAATAATCACATAAAAGATTTTGGCTATTCTTGCACATAGTCTCAGATTTATAAGTGAGCATTTTTTTGAGATTTAAGAATTGGAATTGAAAGGGTACTCTAAGAATTTATTAGCAGAATAATTAACATGAATGATTTCTATCACTTCCGTGTTCATAAAATTAAGAAAGTTTCACACGTCAATTCCGATGGAATATCATGAATTAGCCATAAAGATGCCACAGCTTGAAAATTGGAAAGTTACTGGATTTGATAGAATAAAATATATAAAATCAACATGTAATGTGCTACACTGATTCCATGGTATATTTAAAAAATGATATAACAAAGTAATATTAAAGCAAATAAAGAAATTAGGAATATCAAAATAGGACTATTTGGACATTATATGGAATTATGTGTCTATAATTATGGAATTATCTTCTTTTAGCTAATTGAGACTGTAGTGACCAGGCATTTTCTAGAAGATATGTCATCCAACAATGGGTCGTCCAACAGATAATAATGCTGTTATTTTCTTGGACTGAATGAAATGTGTTATTCCATTAAACATAATTATTTACTTTATGTGAACATTAAAACCAAGCTTAGTTTTATATGATATTGTATTTGAACACAAGTTTTCAACTCTGCAGGGTGTACATGATACAGTTTACTTATTTTAAGTGGTGAAGAAAAGTTAACTATATTCTGCTTAGAGCGAAGTTATTTTTCTTTAAATGGGTTAAAGGAAATATTAGCAGGACTTTATTATTATTATTATCATCATTATTTTGAGATAGGGTCTCACTCTATCACCCGGGCTGGAATACAGTAGATCACCACAGCTCACAGCAACCTCAACTTCCTGGGCTCAAGCAATTCTCCTGCCTCAGCCTCCCGAGTAGCTGGGACTACCAGGAGAAGTAGTGAGCTACCACACCTAGCTAATTTTTTCTATTTTTGCTAGAGACTTACAGTTACTTGCTCAGGCTGGTCTCAAACTCCTCACCTCGAGCGATCCTCCTGCCTCAGCCTCCCACCTCAGCCTCCCACCTCAGCCTCCCAGGGTGCTAGGATTACACGTGTGAGCCACCACACCCAGCCTAGTAGGACTCTGTACATTTAAAAACAGCAACAGCTGGGAACTCGACATGGTTTTTCGACATGGTTTTAAACGTGTAATTATGGTACTCATTATTTGGGTGCGACGTAACAGATGACTTTAGGCAACAGGAGCTGAGCACACAGGCTTCCCACCATCTTTCGGCAACCCCGTATTAATGACAAGACTCAATTACAACCTCGGCAACAGTGAGAAGAGAATTTGAAGAATAAATCCCATTTAATAGGACTCTCCCTCAGGGAATACTTTAATGGGAATGTGATCTAACTATTGCTGATGAGCCCGTGACTTGCTCAGAGGCAGAAACGGAGTAAAACCCATTTCCTGACTCCCGGTTCATTTGTCTGTCGCAGATGTGGGAGTCAGACCAAATGCTTTGTCCACTGCAGTCATTCCGGCTCAAACTCGAGTGCTTTCCGCTGACAGGCTCCTCGTCTGAGCTGCCTTTCACTGTGTATGGCTGTTTCTTCACGGCTGTTCTTGCACGTGGTTTTTCTCATAGAACGGTTGTCGGTTTCTGTAGAGGAAATTCAACCTCATATGACTCCAGTGAGACTTGATTAATTGCAAATGGTAACACTACTACAACTTTCTTAGATGATTTTTGAATCCTGCTTCCACGTTTTCATTATTCATGAAATTTAGATCTCTGCATGGTTTATCAAAAGAGCACATTGTCTCTGTCGTCTCTGCAGCTCTCAGTAGAGTTTCTCTGTGCGTTTGGGAAGGTGATTACGTGCTCGGCTGTCCTGTGTTGAATCTGTGTGTGCTCTGCGTGTGGCGTGCACGAGTGTTGATTTCAGGTCCTGCGTGTTTCCGTTCTGTTGCGTTGGACCATTGACTTCTCTCTCCTACAGATAAGGAAGCTTTCTGCAGAGAGAAACTTTTTATCTTTGAATCTTGCAAGAACTTGACACAGGTTGCCGCGTCAGTCCCGCCCAGTATGTACGACCCACGGACTGAGGACGTCTGGTAGTGTCATGGGGGTGCTGCACCCCCCAATGGGAAAACACCTTCTCCGTTTTCCCTAACGGGGAACACGGGAATGGAAGGCAGACACGTCCATTCCAAAGAAGGGGCTGATCTCCACCTGCAAAAATAAATGTTTTTATTTCTCCTGCAAAAAAAAAACATTTGTTTCCAGCACTAATAAACACTACTTCCTCTGTATTTTGTGTCTGGTGTATGGAAATGCCAGAAAATTTCAGATAAATTATTGACAGAATTATCAGTTATTAAGTTTATTATGCAGACACCATGAGAAATGTTCAATGCTCTCCCTCCTGCCTTCTCCTTCCTTTGGATTTTCATTCCTCAGAACAGAGAGCTGTTGTCTAAGAGGCAAACGGGAAAGTGAAAACATAAGCCAGCCATGTTAGCTAACAGCTTGTCCCTGCTTAATGACCTTTCATAAATAAAAAATCTAGAATATATAATTCGCAGAACTTGTCTTTTATGGTGTTGCTGTTTCTCATCAGCATGAATAATCCAAAATTGGCATTCACTTTAATTGCAATAGTTTACTAACTGCTGTTCGAGCAAGTAGTTTTAAAACAGCCACACTGTATTCGCTACTCCCTAGAAAACTTAAAATACTGTTCAAAATATAGCTATTTTTTTGGATCTGCATGATATAAAACATCTGATAATTTTAAGTATTCCAATGATTTCCTGAAATTTTCTCTTTTCATATGACTATTAGACACACACAGAGGTGCACAGTTTTACCTGCTATGGTTTTGGACGTAACTTTCCTCTGCTGCTCTTAGCTACCATTGTGATCAGTCCAGTTTTGAATTTTAGCTGAAATTTAGATTAACCCATAAATATATTATAGGAGCCTAACTGATGACTTCGATTAAATTGGGCAATATCGGATGTGGGGAGGAAGGCGGGAAACAATGATAAACTGGAAAAGTAAAAAAAATAACAGACACTTAGACAATAATGACTCGATAAAAATAATAATAACTCTTCATCCCTTTTTGCTATCTCTTCTCCTTCCTCTCTTCCCTCCTTCTTCCTCCTCCTCCTCTTTTTTTCTTCTTCCAAAAATTCTTTTGAAATCACTGTTTTTCCAGCACAACATAAATACGAATGATTGGCGACATAGGATTGGCTTTACTTTAGATTCTATTCCTCTTTAGTGACCTTACCTTAGGTCAGTTCATGTTCTATCGAACCTTGAAGCTAATTATACTTGGAGGTATAAGCTAGTGGTTGACATTTCCACTGCAGTGAAGTTCAGACGTGAGGAGTATGTTATGTCTTGGGAAGTTTTTCATTATAAAATGACCATGCATTTGAACGCCCAACAGCGATGCATGTGCTATTGAATAGTCCGTGTGTCCACGTCTGTATTTTAACGTTTCTGTGTCTCTCACGCATGGCAGTTCAAACAGCCACCGAGACAAGGGTGACTCAGGTGGTTTCTACCTCGGGGGGCAGTTTCTGAGCGTCCCCCTGTTTGCCGGGCAGTGACAAAGGTGACCGGTCCTCTCTTAAGCTGCTCTGCCTGCACTCGCCAGGTTTGCAGACAGATCTCAGAAACCTGGTCGAGCCGGAGTACGCTTAAAGCCCGTGCTGTCGGGTCTAATTTTAAGTGCACGAAACCTCCATCATGTAAATATCTTCGTAAAAAAACTTGTGTCTATTTCAGAGTGGTTCTGGCATCAGAGTTTTTTTAATCGGCTCTTTCCATTTGACAAAGATGAGCTATATTTCTGCATTCACTCGTGAGGAAGCATTTTTCAGACGCTTCTTAAGTAAACAGCCTCTGAGAAGTCATCATAAAATGATAAATTCAAATAATTTTCTGCGCAACTGTCAGAATTAGAAAACGCAGGTGGGGAAGGTGTGGGTTCCACCCGCCCGTTCTGTGTGGGCCTTCCGTGGTTTCTAGACTACCGTTCTCACTGCTGATATCGTTAAGCAAGTACAGGCTCGAAGTCATGATAAATTGCTCTGAAATTAATCTTACAGAGCTAATTCTCTATTAACTTCTGATTTTTTATACTTTCCGATGTTTGGTGCTCTTTTACAGAATAATTTTCTTTGTTCTACTTTTTTCATTTGCTTTTTGCTTACTCTCCGTAGTGTGTGTTGGAAGAGTAATGGGAGTGCCAGGGATAGGTAGAACACATAAATCACAGACATACTGATTCTGGTACGTTCTTTAAAAACCGAGATTGCCCGTCTGTGTTTAAAATGCTCTACCGCAGCCAGCACGTGAATATCTCCTTAAAGCACGTCTATGCTATGTCGTCGAACTAGGATCCCAAAGTGGAAAGATAGATGCCTATTTAAAAGCTAATATCAGATTCTCTGATACAAATATCTTCCCTGCACCTGTTTCCGTAGAATGGGTCTGGATTTGATAAAAAGGCAAGAGCGTGCGAGCTCTGCCAGCCACCCTGTGCTCTGCGAGCCGCCCTTTGCTCTGCGAGCCGCCGCGAGCTCTGCAAGCCACCCTGTGCTCTGCGGCGCTCACCAGAAAGACCAGCTGAGCGTGAAGTTTGAATTGGGCCTCGCTTCCGTGACTGTCCTATGTCCTCTCCTGCTCTCCCGTGGGGGAGTGATGGACATCTGGGTGACGTCCCGTGACAAGTGTGTGTCGGGGGCAATCGGCCAGGTTCGAAATTCATGGACGAGCCGGCCCGGGCGAATGACAGCCGAGTGACACGGCGCGCTGGGCGGTGCCTCGCGCTGGACTGACAGCTCGCTGATCGCGCCTGGCTTTCTCCCCATAGAGGTCTCGCTGGCTGCTTCTGAAAGCTCCTGTCTCCTGCTCTCACCTTCACCTCTGGCACGCTAAGCGCCCTTTTAGTTAGGGGATCACTCACTAATAAACCGGTCGGCCAGAGTAGATCTGCTTAAAGTATACGGGCTGAGTTTCTTCTTCAGAATAGTCTAGCGATGCTTTCTCCTCTCTCGGGGTGTTGTGGGATGTCCAGATGCGTTCATGCCAAGCGCAGCTGCAAAGTTGATGACAAAAGAAAAAAAAATCGACTCCAGTAGTTGGGCCGAGTGATTTTTTTTTTTTTTAAAGTGGTTACATACACATCTGGGACCCTTGTTTAGCTGCTGTCTTTGCACCGTGGTTGATATTCTGTTCCTTGCCTGCATTCAAACTACACACGCTTTAAATTTCATTTTCAAAATTAGCAGTCAATGCTTAGGGGTAATCTGAAAACTGTCTGTTGATGTCCCTTTCCGTGAGTTCAAAGCTCCTACCGCAGCGTAGGGTGGGAGAGGGCTGCTGAAGTCTGCCAGCGCAGCCCACGTGGTGGTGGGCACTCTATCCGTGGTACAGGGATCAAGCTAAACAAGGAAAGGGTGAAACTAAGAAGCCATGAACTTTGATGGCTTTATGTTGGGAGCAGGAAAAGCTGTGACTTGGTTTACCCTCTGCCGCTGTTAACCGCAGCTAAGGACTCTCCTTTCGCTGTGCTTTGCGTTCAGAGTTACTTGCTAACCCGTGGGGGTCTGTCTCTCTGCTAGACAAGGACGAGTGCTCCAAGGACAACGGCGGGTGCCAGCACGAGTGCGTCAACACCATGGGGAGCTACGAGTGCCAGTGTCGCAGCGGGTTCGTGCTGCACGACAACAAACACGACTGCAAGGAAGGTACGTGGAGCAATGGTGCTCTTTTCCTGAAGGCACGTGCAATGTCGTGTGGTTTGGCTTCTAAGTAAAGTTAGTCGTTGCAGTGAGTGATGTCGTGGCTATTTAAAATGCCAAAAAAAAAAATAATAATAATAGAATTGCGTGCACGTTCAGAGACCCGAGGCGTGCTCTTGGATGGGCATTTCACACGTAGGAGGCATCAGAGTAGCTTCGTGTGAGAGACACAGACCCGGCTGTGCCATCTGGGAGCCAGAAAAGCCCCACGTGGTCCCCAGTTCTGTGTCAAGCAGACCCCGTAGCACCGTCCAGATGCAGACTGACCTTCTGCTAAGCGCTTTGCATTTCGTATAATGTCCCCCCTAAAAATATCTCGTGCACGTGCTACACGAGCAATGTCCCTCTAAATACCAAGAGAGTCGGACTCAAATGCCAAACAGAGGACAGACATTTGCAGAGGGTGGCTGCTCTGCCATTTAAAGTTTTAAGTCGTGGCCGTGGGCCAGAAACGGCGTGCTGGTAGCACAGGAGAACCCTGCCAGATTTTGTCCCCAAGGCCTTAGAGAATTCCAGGATTTCTTAGAAACAACGATCTTAATCCCCTTGGCCAATATGCACTAGAGGGAAACAAACAAACAAAAAAACACGTATTCAGTCCTTACTTCTTCCTTTGAGGGTCTGCTCTTGAATTTTCTACTTGCATTGGGTGTATACCTCTTCAGAAAGGAGAATTGCGAAGGCAAATTTTATAACTATAGTCGTCGGCGTATAGAGCCACAGTTGGATAAGAACTTTTTGTGTACATTAGAGTGATATCCTAGTGACTATAACATTCTAATAATCAGATCATTAGAGAGTATTCTGAATTGACCCTTGTTCCATTCCAGTATGATCACATGTCCGGGATCTTTTTTCTTTTTTTTCGTTGAGGTAGCGGCATTGTGCAGAATCACGTGCAAGCAGAATTTTTTCTGTCTCTGCTTTCATGCATGAGCAGGATATTTGTAACTTAGTAAGATGTGCTATTAAATAAATCAACAGGTTGGACAACAGGTCCTGGTTTGGGGCTTTTTGTTGTTGGTTGTTTTTGTTTTTTTGCAGACATGGAAGGTAATTCAGAGGGAAAAAAAATGAGACAGCTTTTGCAGGTTATGTGCATAGCCCATGTATACTCACAGGTAGCAAGGACATGCAGAAGCTAATCTTTTCCATAAATGATTTTATAGGGAACTTTCCTCTAGAGGCAGTGACACCCAGGTGAGCCCTGAATGAAGCTCATCTCTGTCGCTAGGGATCGGGTTGGGTTTTTTTTCACCTGGGCCACAGTGTTGACAGGTGCTTTTGTACAGCCCAGCCTCTGAGCTTCCTCCTGGGAGGTTGGCCAGACGCTGCAGACTTCTTCCCGTGGCAGGTGTCGAGGCAAAGGCAGGGGCGGAGGGATTCAGAAAGCCCTGTCGTCGCTGGAATCAGACTTTCGAGGCTGTCGTCTTGCTACCGTGATCCCCGATTGTTTGACAGGGGCTGAATCTCGCCCTCCTCTCTTTTGCATTCCTCTGTGGCAGATGCAACATCTCTCTCTGCAAACCCAGCCCAGCCAAGACGAGGTCTCGTGTTAAGGAAAGCAACGGTGGCAGCAGCGATAGCTGCTTGTTCACAGCAGGGTGACAGGTGTAACCATCCCAAGTAGATCGCTCAGAAAATTTTAGAAAATGATTTGTATCTTAGAATGGAATGCACAGTACGTAACAAATAATCCCAGTCTACACAGGGGTGTACAGGGTAAAGCTTCCTAAGTCACAGAGAATGGACACAGCCTGAGGACATTAAATGTTTTTGAAATCTGATATTGACAGTGTGGAAAGGTCTTGTCTAAAGTGAGGTTATTTTAGTTGTGACAAAAACTAAAAACGTGATGCTAACTGATAAGGAGATGACTCTTTGAAGTCAGTTCAGAATGGCTGGCAGCTGTTCACTTCTTTCTCCTTTAGGGCTTTTTCCTTTTGCTTTGATGAAATGAGGGCTAGTTTGTCTCAGTGGCTCAAATCGTGACTGAGGTATTCAAGAGTATACATAGCTTAGGGGAGAGAGCAAATGTAAATGCAAGATTCGTGAAGTTCTTTAATGATGTTAATCAGCTGTAAGTGATGTTCCTGTTAAAAGAAAAAAAGAACTGAAAATGGCATGACCCATTGATTTTTTTAGCCTGCGGTGTTGCATTAGACGTTTTGCGCATACCCAGTACTGCCGTAGTTAATTGTCCACGTACGTTGCTCTGTTGAAGTGTGAGCTGCAGACCCAGCGGTCCAGAGCAGGGGCTCATGTTCTTGTAGGCAATTGTCTGATTCGTGGTAAACACTGCGTTTCGAGTGGCGCTGATGAGCAGCCTGCTTCCCAGAGCGGGAGACGGTGGCGGTGGGGACTGGGTGGCGACGACCGCCGGGGTCCGAGAGGGTCTCTCCGCGGGGCGGGCGGGCGGTGGGCGCACAGGCACGCAGGCTCTGCACTGACCGTGTCCTCCTCCTCTTCCGTGCAGCCGAGTGTGAGCAGAAGATCCACAGCCCCAGCGGCCCCCTCACCAGCCCCAACTGGCCGGACAAGTACCCGAGCAGGAAGGAGTGCACCTGGGCAATCAGAGCCACCCCCGGCCACCGCGTCAGGCTGGTACGTGAGAGGGCGCGGCCCCGTCCGTCGGGCCGGCTGCCCGTGTCTTCCGTGCGCTCGGGAACACGGGACGGGGAGCGTTCCTGTGCCTGTGTCGAGCCGCAGGAGCGGGGGAAGGGTTCCCTCTCGTGATTTCCTGCCCACACCAGGCAGGCGGCTGATTTCCCAGGTCGAGGGGACTCTGCACTGTCCTCCAGATTGTCTCGTCCTCGAGGCTTTTTTGTGGGTTTTTAATTAATTAATTAATTAATTAAATTTTTTTTGTTTTAATTTTGTTGAAGCCACTGCATTTGAATGGTTTTTTTTTTTTTTTTTTTTGAGACAGGGTCTCGCTCTGTGGCCCCTGGGGTAGAATCCCTTGGTGTCATCACAGCTCACTGAAGCCTCAAAGTCCTGGGCTCCAGTGATCCTCCCGCCTCGGCCTCCCAAAGTGCTGGGACTCCCGGCGTGAGCCACCGCGGCAGGCGGATCCTGGGTGCTTCAAAAGGAGCCACTGCAAAGTTGCTACAGATGTCAGGCTGCACCTCCCAACGTGTTACTGGTGATGGCGTTTCCAAATGTGGAAAATAAACTCAGTAGCAAGAGAAAAATCGGAAATTCAGCTAGGGAGTAATAAAATAATAATTCACTTAACACATTAACTGCCACGTGAGTTGTATTTAACTCACGCTAGTGCTGAGCCCGGGGCCTCGTGAAGCCTATGTAACTCACAGGTTTCTTCACCTTGGGAGCCGCAAGCACTATTTTTCAACTCACAGCACAGAAAACAATAAAAAATGGCCGGGCTCGGTGGCTCACGCCTGTAATCCTAGCACTCTGGGAGGCCGAGGTGGGCAGACGGTTTGAGCTCAGGAGTTCGAGACCAGCCTGAGCAATAGTGAGACCCTGTCTCTACCAAAAATAGAAAGAAGTTAATTGGACAGCTAAAATTTTATAGAAAAAATCAGCCGGGCATGGTGGCGCATGCCTGTGGTCCCAGCTACCCAGGAGGCTGAGGCTGGAGGATCGCTTGAGCCCAGGAGTCTGAGGTTGCCGTGAGCGAGGCTGACGCCACGGCACTCACTCTAGCCTGGACAACAGAGTGAGACTCTGTCTCAAAAGAAAAAAAAAAGAAAGAAAATTAAAATTAACAAATCTTTCATTGAATCAGAAAGGATCATTTTGTTTTTGAAGTTTTTATTCTGTTTCCGTAATAAAACACGGTGGCCCCAAGGAAAAACACGTTTTGTTCCGCGTGTGGCAGACGGCGCGTTGAGCACGCCCGCCGGCCGCTGCAGGCTGGTGCCTCAGGTGCAGAGCGCACGGCTTCTCACGGCCAAGCCCGTTTTGTCCCACGGTCTGTAGAATGTCGTTGATGTTCCGCATGACGTGTGGCTCTCTGTGCAGGGACACGGGCGTGTCCTTAGACTCCCCACGTGTGCTTCACTCTGCACGCACGACTCTCGTGTGAGCGTGGCGTGTGCCTCCCGCCCGCCTTCTCCGAGTCCCGCCCACCGGCCCGGCCTTCCGCTCACTCGTGAGTGCCAGCTCTCGTCCCGGCCGCGGAGTGCGGGGAGAGCGGGACCCAAAGGGGTCAAACGGGGGCGGCAGACATTGCAGCGCTTCCCTGCCGAGTGCTGTGCCGGGCAGCGGGGGGACGCGCTGGCCAGGCCCCGAGTGCTAGTCTGGGTCCGGTCCAGCCGTGAGGCTGTCTGCAACACTTTCTGTGCGGCCCCTCCTCTCCGGCGAAGTTTTTCCTCTTGGTCAACAAGCAGGCCTTGTCCCCGCATGGAGTTATGATAAGATCGGAGACGGCCGCCGACCATTCCGCTCCTGGCACGGAGCGTCTCGTGATTGCCAGACCCGTGAGGGGCGTTGCAGGCGGCGATGCCGCTCGCGCCAGCCGCCACCGAGCCGGGACAGCGCCGGACAACTTGGCGGCTGGCCCAGGGTCCCGGCTGGGCGAGCGTCCGTGTTGCCCCGAGCCCCGCGGCCTCGGCGTGGAGGCCGAGTTCTGTTGCGATCAGCGGTGCAGGTGGCCAGGGCAGCCGGGAAAACAGATGTCAAGGGAGACGTGTGTTTGTGCAGGGCCAAGACTCGCTGGGTGTCAGCGAAGAGCTCCCTCCCGCACTGTGTCGGGAGCAGGTCTGGCAGCGCACCCGAGAGACGTGTTCAGGCACCCAGAACTCTAGGGTGGGAATTCTCTTTCTGCATTCGAAGCACCTGACTCTGCTATTTTTTCTGCCTTTGATGGATTCTTATAAGTCTGATGTGAGTCTCATCTTCACTTCTGTGTAAGTGGTGATTCTTTTTTTTATGGAGTGTGGAAACACAGTCCACAACCGAATATTCATCCAGAAAAGCTTAGTGGTGTGTGTCTGGCGGTCCAGCGCTGGTATTATCCACTGTGGCTTCGTGGAACCTGGTTGATCCACTGCAGCAACATCTACTGCCGTCAGTTGGATGACATGATGCGGATGTCTGTGGTTAGGCGGCCGAGACCGGTCACTAGAGACAGGGCAATCTTTTTCCAAGACAACACTCGGCCTCATGTTGCACAAACAACACTGCTCAGACCACAGAGGCTGGACTTGGAAACTCTCCGTCATCCACTGTGTTCACCAGACCTTGCACCAACCAGGCTTTGGACCACTTCTTGCAAAGAAAAATACTCAATTCTCAACGATCTGTGGGAAACGCCTCTAGTGCTTTCATCTCCACTTGCTCTCCAGGCTTCTTCCTTGCTGGCCTAAACCAGCTACCGCTGAGACAGCAACACTGTGTCGGTAGTTCAGGCGCATACTTCGCTTCATTGCACCGCTTCTTGTTTGAGATACAATAAACTGCACTTTCGAATCGAAGTTGGACGTCTCACATTTAATGACCTAATATGTTAGGACATCATTATCCACCCCCATCTTTATTACAATTTCCCCTTCCACACGGTGGGTGTCCCCGCTCTTTATGTTTATAGATGTTGACCCTAAACCACAGTCAACAGCGGCAATCGCCCGACACGCAGTGGTTCTCAGACATTATTTTCCCGGAACGGTATTTTTTTTCCTTTTGAAATGACATTATTCTTCTAACTCAGAAGCCTGGTTTCGTATTGAATAAAGAACTCTGTGTGCAGTGAAACCAGTTTTCTCTCAGCGGTTTCTTACCGGTCGCGGCTGACGTTGGGAATGCACGTGAGTGCAGAGTGGCGCGGCAGAAGTCCCGTCTCGTGGGAGGTGAGAGTGGGAGGTTGCGGTTGGCCGCGTCCGCAGCCGTTCGTACTTGCGGCTGGCGGTGAACAGGAGAGAGGCGGTTAGATAAACGAGCGGACAGATTCATCCAGCCCTCCACGTCCTGTGCCATGTGTCGGCCGCGCTGGATGGCAGAGATTAGCAAGCGACAGGCTCCTTCCTCGACCACCTGCTTCGCCCGTTGTGCTTCGGGATGAATAAACTCTGCAGAAATCTCCTTGGCCGCTACACGTCCCTAAACTGTCTTTTTTTTTGTTGTTTCTAGAGAGATTCTTTGTGCTTTGTTCAATCTTTTTCACACTATGCAGTGGCTTTCCTCGAATGAAGTGCGCATTCCTTTTTTGCCCGTAATGATCTTCATACTGACTCTAATACCCACTGGCTACAACGTGCTCATTTCTACTTTGTAAGGTGCAGTGGACAGAGACTTAAGGGAAATGAGCTTTCCCCCCGTTCTGGCCTTAGAGGAGTAAAGAAAGGAATGAAAGAAGCAATTTATATGAGCTAGGGAGGAGGAGAAAGTAAATAAAGTTACCCTGAAGAAGAGATAGAATGGGGGGAAAGCTACATTGTTTTCCGGAGATTACACATCCTATTGATTTCACGCCTCTCTCGGCACCGTACCGTGTGGATTAAATCTTTTGATGCCCTGAACTCTTTTTATTTATGTGTATTGCTGCCCCAAAGAAAAGGATGCATTTTGAGTGAGTTGTGGATTTTAACTTCTTCTTTCTTTCTTTCTTTCTTTCTTTCTTTCTTTCTTTCTTTCTTTCTTTCTTTCTTTCTTTCTTTCTTTCTTTCTTTCTTTTTTTTTTTAAAAAAACAGGCGTTTAGTGAGTTTGAGATCGAGCAGCATCAGGAATGTGCTTATGACCACCTGGAAGTGTTCGACGGAGAGACAGAAAAGTCGCCGATTCTCGGACGGCTCTGCGGAAACAAGATCCCGGACCCGCTGGTGGCGACCGGGAATAAAATGTTCATTCGGTTTGTTTCCGACGCCTCTGTTCAGAGAAAAGGCTTTCAAGCCACGCATTCTACAGGTCAGCACACGAGGGCCGGTCCTGCTTTGCTTTTCTGACTAAAATCCAGGTTTCCCTTCTGATGAATGTATCTGGTTCAATAACAGGATTATAAACAGATCCCCGACGCAAGCAGGTTAAATCTCACGGAGGCGCTGTGTGAGACAATTGCAGAACCACAAAGCATCCTGCCTCATAATGCCTTTGCAGTCGTCGGGCATTTAGGAAAAACCCAGTGGTTTCAGTCTGGCTTGTGATCAGGGCCCCATAGTCAAGTAAAACCCTCTCTAAGTATTTGTGCAATGCAGGTCATGTTAGCTTTAGCAGTTTGCTCACACGCTACATGTCCCATACAGAGATCTCTAGCTTGGTGCTAAAAAACTTCACGTTTCATCTAATTACCTACCTGGTCCGCTAACTTTCGTAGTAATGCATTTTTGTAAGTAAGTCTGGGATTTATCTGTTTGAGAGAGCCGAATTTTTTTTTTTCTTCTTTCTTTTATCTGGTATGCCGTAAGGTGTTTTTTTTCCCCCTGGTCTTAATCTCTGATTTTTCTTTCATAGATTTCACCTGATCTGAGAATATTTTTAAGAAGCAAAATTTAATTTAGAAAAATATAAAAAAAGTTTAGGACAAAAATGTCGAATACAAAATTGTTTACAATTTGGAGCCAGTTTAATGATACATTCCACAATATGTTTAGAGAATGTCTATTTTGCATTCAGCTAAAAAAAAAAAATCTGTTAATTGTAGCTGTTTGCTCAAGTCATTTAGCTTTTGGTGACACCTGGTGGCCTTGGGCGGACTCGCTAGCTAGACAGAGGGCATCTGCCTGGATGGAAGCCAGGCTCCAAGGATGAGAATCCACCCGGGAAATAACTTCAGTGCGGTTTTTTTGTCGTGGTTTTCTGCTGATTGTTTTTTCTTTCTTTGGCTTTGTTATGGAGCTCAGAGTTTTAACTATCCCCTTGTCCAATATTATTTTTCACTCTAGTATATTTTATTATGAGCATGAGATTTATGTCGGAGTCCGTGAGAAAGTGGATAGTCGTTGTCAGGATAGTGGTCTGATTTTTACTAGTAATGATTGTACTTCTGTGAATAACACAGATTAATTCTTTCTCACCATTAGTATGAATCTAAATATTATGGCTTGAGAAAAATCTTGCATGGACCCTAAAAATTTCATACAGAGGAGAGATTTTTCGAGACATTCATCATTTATTGTTTAAATGTTTTCCTGATAACTTTTCATAGATTGGTGGAGGGGTGGAAAAATCAAATCCTATGACTTCATCAGTATTTTCTGATAGCGCAGAATTCATGGCACATTCGTTTAATATCCAGGCTACGACGGGTTCCAAGAATGCCGTGTGAAAATATGCTGCCTAAACTTTTCAAATAGCTGATGATATAGTATTCTAAAATTACCTAGCTCTAATTTTTTTCATTTTTAGTTTTATGAAAACGTACTTCTATAATGTCTCTTTTTATCCTTTGTAAGTGGGAGGGTTGAGAATATGTTCCGTGTGACAGTCCACCCGGGTTCCTGGCAGGAGTAAGTGTGCCTTCACCTGGCAAGGAACCCTGGAGATGACATTCCTTTGGATCTCAGTTTTCTCACCTGTAAAATAATAAGTTCAAGGTCACTCACAGCTGTAAAATCCTGAGGTTCCCTAATGTGCCTGACTTGCCCCCCATTTAACCCATTTTCACTGTTTTTTTAGATCATTTTTTTATTTACTTTTTTTGAGACAGAGTCTCGCTTTGTTGCCCAGGCTAGAGTGAGTGCCGTGGCGTCAGCCTAGCTCACAGCAACCTCAGACTCCTGGGCTCAAGCGATCCTCCTGCCTCAGCCTCCCGAGTAGCTGGGACTACAGGCATGCGCCACCATGCCCAGCTAATTTTTTCTATATATATATATATTAGTTGGCCAATTAATTTCTTTCTATTTATAGTAGAGACGGGGTCTTGCTCTTGCTAAGGCTGGTTTCGAACTGTTGACCTCTAGCAATCCGCCCGCCTCGGCCTCCCACAGTGCTAGGATTACAGGCATGAGCCACACGCCACCGCGCCTGGCCATTTTCAGTGTTTATATTTTGATGAAGATTCCGTCGCTAGGATCTAATCATGTCATGGTTACGTTGTGTTGGGATCCAGTGGTATAGATAGCAGTTGGGTTTCAGGTGTGCACACACACACACACAAACACTCACATGCACTCTTTACACGCACTGCATCCTCAGGAGACCTGTATGAGACAGATATTATCATCTTCATTTTGCAGACGAAGAAAGTGAAAATCTGGATGGTTGATCAATTTGTGAAGTTTTCTAAAATAGTGGCAAAGCCTGGATTTTCTCCTAATTCTGTCTCCAAAGCTCATGTGCTTTCCGCTATAGGATATTTTCTCAGTGTAAAACTTTTTGGGAAGAAAACCAGTACAAAACTGTATTACCATTGGGAGGACTAGGCAGAGATGCAGTGCTCCCGTGTGTAAGTTTTAAGCAAATCTTCTGTTTAAAATATATAGCTGATGAGACTCATTTTATTTCCCTGTTCAGTTCACTCCACTCAAAAGCCCACGTGAGATCCCCAGTCACATTTTGTGAAGCAAGGTGCACTTTGGATAATGTTTAATTCCACCCTGATATGAGGAAGTTTAACTAAAAACTTAAATGGCAACTAGAGTAGCATAGGAAGTTAGTGACAGTTAAAATTAGAGGTCTGGCTTTCCTCTTGTGATTATTTTTTATATGATTTGTTTGTTTTTTCTGTTATGTGTCAATATACATTTTTGCTCTCACTTAACCAACTATCTTGGAAGTTTTCTGGGTAGGTTTATTTTCCACTGTAACTGTCTGTGGTAGCAGCCATGCCTGCTGAAATATTCCTAGGCACCGTCTGTTGTTTGTCTCCGAAGCATTCTCTCTAACAAGTTCATTTATTCTGCATCCTTTCATCAAATAATGATTTGGCATCTGCTTTGGGTAGACAGCGTGAATTTGTGGAAACTTACGGGACAATGGAAGGAAGCCCTGCCTGTTGGCAGCTTACACTCTGCAAGTCGAACTTGTGATTTTCAGTTCCTGCTGACGAGACAGCCAACGCCGTCGCCACATCTGCCAACCTTCACTGCTCCCCGAGAGCGTTTATCCGTGACTTACTGCCTTCTAGGACGTGGGTGGCTGTCTTTGACCGGCCCTCAAGCACACATTTTAATTTACTTAAGTAAATTTATTTTTCTGTGTACAGCTTTAAATTTATGCACAAGAAAAAATTTCTAATGCTATGAATTTTAAAACCAGAAAATTAGGAACATGGCTTATTTTTTTTTTTTTTTTTTTTTGCAATTCTATCCAAGTCCAGGGAAAATGAACTTCATTGGAAAGAGTCCTTTTTCCCTTCTGACAGTTGGTCCAAATTCTAAGTCCAAAAGTATTTTAATCGGACAGCAAATAATACTACTCCTGCCTTAAATGAACTAAGCGCAGGCAACAAATCTTTCAGTAAAAACCCTGTGCCTGCTCCCAGAGGATGAGGCCATGCAGCAGACAGAAAGGGAGGAGAAACATGGGCAGAAAATAATTCAGAAACAGGACGCTGTCCCTCAGCCTCGGGGCTGCTGCTCTGGAGTGGGGAGCACCCTTCCATTTGTCAGGGGCGTTTAAACATCAGATAGTAGATTACTAAACTCTCAGAAGGGAAATTATTGTTTGACCCAAATCAATCACATTTGAACGCCCTGCCAGAAGCGTTTACAGTTCGAACTGCTGCAGGGGCCTCTCCTGGAATGTAAAACCCCACTAGGAGGCAAACACACAAACGCAGGCGTCTTTCTGAGTCACAGCGAAGACCAGCCCAGGCTGCTCCCCTCCGGCCGTGGGTCCGGCTCAGCTCCCCGTTCCGTTCCCGGCCCCGCGTGAGCCGCCGGGACCCTCGTGCAGGATAGGCATATTCGCTGAAAATGTCCTTATTTAAAAGTCATCTTTTTTCCCCCCAGTTTATCATATAATTTTTTTTTTTTTTTGCTGGTGTTCGTGGAAGCTTTATTCACAGTAGCCCCAAATTAGCATCGATTTAAATGTCCACCAGCAAGAGAGTGGCTAAAAAAATTGTGATATATGGATATAGGAACATGCATTGGGATGTACCGTGTATTGGAAACACCACACTGCTTTCACAGAGCAGCGAAAAAAACGTAAACTGCCGTTGAGCACCACACCACGGATGGTCTCACAAACAAAAAGATCTCAAGCACAAAATAACGTGCACAAGTGACCTGTCAGTGAATCACCTCCAGGGCTCTTAGAAACTCCCGGAAACGGCTGCCCTCCTGCTGCCTGGGATTTTACACTCCCGGAATTTTTCCCGGGGGCACATTAAAATCACACACCTTTTGTGCATAAGATATCCAAATGTTCATCCTCAGAAAACTCATCCTGTGGACTGAATTCCCTTGCATTTCTTTCATGGCTGGAGCGAGAGTCCAGATTTACTGGTTTGAGCCGTGGTCGTAGGAATCAGGGTGTCCCCCCAGCCGATCGGCGAAGACAGAACTTCGTGCAGCGGTTTGTCATCCTGACCTGCAGTTTAGGGCATTTGTTTTTACGTGTAGGTCACACTTCTAGAAGTTTCTAATAAAATCAAACAATGACACCTTTCTGTGACCATCAGATGCCCGAAGCGTCTGTTTGAGTCTCTTTTCCTGTTTTAACGACTTCAGTCCCCCCGGTGTTTGCTCCGGGGGCTGGCAGAGGCCGCCGTTTCCGGTCCTTGTCCCTGTGAATCCGGCGCACAAGGATGGCAGCCGAACAAAACAGACCAGCCAGACCTCAGACTCTGAGAACGGGCAGACCTTTTTAAAGTCTGTAAAGGAGATTTGCACAGGTTTCCGTATTTATAGGTTGAATTCGGAAATACTTTTCACACAATATTTCACTGGCCTTCGAAAACAGAGCTTGCCCTGCTGCCCGCAAGTTCACAGGGTTTTAAGCTGTGGTTCGGGTTTCCTGGAGTTTTCATTTCAGACCTGAGGGTCTCGCAGAGTGCGGTGGCGGCATTTGGATGCTGTCGGTGATGGCAGCAGTGACGACAGCTGGAACTCTGGTGGCCTTTGCTGTGCCGGGCGCCTTTCGGGGTTTTGAACACGCTTCATCTATGTGTTTCCCCGAAAATAAGCCCTACATATAAAATAAGCCCTAGCAGGATGTCTAAGCACTTGCACAATAGAAGCCCCACCCCGAAAATCAGCCCTAGTGACAGGCGTGGCTGCGCAGCGCGTCTGCACAACCCATGCGTGTCGTCGCGGAGCGGGAAGGAACATGAGCAGCCCTTCTCATCCGCCCCGTGAGAGCTCTAGTGCTCGACAGGGGAGATGGGGCCAGTGGTTCTAAAGGAAATAGAGTCGCAAGAAATTCAGGATGGAATTTGGGGTTTGGAGAGTGAGGATGATGTTCCAGAAGAAGACGACTTCACTCTATTTGAATAAATGTAGATGGTTGTACTGACTTAAAAACAATAACACATCCCCTGAAAGTAAGCCCTAGGGTGTCTTCTTGAAGAAAAATAAATATAAGGCCCTGTCTTATTTTCGGGGAAACACAGCAGACCCGTGACGAGAGCACTAGTGTGATTCGCATTTCGGAGACGCAGTGGTGGGCCTAAGTCCTGCCGCTGGTGGTGAACGGAGCTTGGGCGCGGGCCGGGCAGCTCAGCTGGGCCCTGTCCCACAGAGAGGGCAGTGATCCTCGGGGTTACGGGATGAGAAAAGTCCCGTGGTGGGAACCAGGGTGCTCAGCTTCCAGTCGGCGGGACTTGGGAGAGAAATCGCACGTCCTCTTCCCAGACGTCTCCATCAGCTCCGGGGTTCCTCTTCCCGGACGTCTCCATCAGCTCTGGGTTCCTCTTCCCAGACGTCTCCATCAGCTCCGGGGTTCCTCTTCCCGGGTGTCTCCATCAGCTCTGGGCTTCCTCTTCCCGGACGTCTCCATCAGCTCTGGGTTCCTCTTCCCGGACGTCTCCATCAGCTCTGGGTTCCTCTTCCCGGACGTCTCCATTAGCTCTGGGGTTCCTCTTCCCGGACGTCTCCATCAGCTCTGGGTTCCTCTTCCCGGACGTCTCCATCAGCTCTGGGGTTCCCCTTCCCGGACGTCTCCATCAGCTCTGGGCTTCCTCTTCCCGGACGTCTCCATCAGCTCTGGGGTTCCCCTTCCCGGACGTCTCCATCAGCTCTGGGTTCCTCTTCCCGGACGTCTCCATCAGCTCTGGGCTTCCTCTTCCCGGACGTCTCCATCAGCTCTGGGCTTCCTCTTCCCGGACGTCTCCATCAGCTCTGGGGTTCCTCTTCCCAGACGTCTCCATCAGCTCTGGGTTCCTCTTCCCAGACGTCTCCATCAGCTCTGGGGTTCCTCTTCCCAGACGTCTCCATCAGCTCTGGGGTTCCTCTTCCCGGACGTCTCCATCAGCTCTGGGCTTCCTCTTCCCGGACGTCTCCATCAGCTCTGGGGTTCCTCTTCCCAGACGTCTCCATCAGCTCTGGGTTCCTCTTCCCAGACGTCTCCATCAGCTCTGGGGTTCCTCTTCCCAGACGTCTCCATCAGCTCTGGGGTTCCTCTTCCCGGACGTCTCCATCAGCTCTGGGGTTCCTCTTCCCAGACGTCTCCATCAGCTCTGGGTTCCTCTTCCCAGACGTCTCCATCAGCTCTGGGGTTCCTCTTCCCGGACGTCTCCATCAGCTCTGGGGTTCCTCTTCCCGGACGTCTCCATCAGCTCTGGGTTCCTCTTCCCGGACGTCTCCATCACCTCTGGGCTTCCTCTTCCCGGATGTCTCCATCAGCTCTGGGTTCCTCTTCCCGGATGTCTCCATCAGCTCTGGGTTCCTCTTCCCGGACGTCTCCATCAGCTCTGGGTTCCTCTTCCCGGACGTCTCCATCAGCTCTGGGGTTCCTCTTCCCGGGTGTCTCCATCAGCTCTGGGTTCCTCTTCCCGGACGTCTCCATCAGCTCTGGGTTCCTCTTCCCAGACGTCTCCATCAGCTCTGGGTTCCTCTTCCCGGGTGTCTCCATCAGCTCTGGGTTCCTCTTCCCGGACGTCTCCATCACCTCTGGGCTTCCTCTTCCCGGACGTCTCCATCAGCTCTGGGTTCCTCTTCCCGGACGTCTCCATCAGCTCTGGGTTCCTCTTCCCGGACGTCTCCATCAGCTCTGGGTTCCTCTTCCCGGACGTCTCCTTTAGCTCTGGGTTCCCCTTCCCGGACGTCTCCATCAGCTCTGGGTTCCTCTTCCCGGACGTCTCCATCAGCTCTGGGGTTCCTCTTCCCGGGTGTCTCCATCAGCTCTGGGGTTCCTCTTCCCGGGTGTCTCCATCAGCTCTGGGGTTCCCCTTCCCGGACGTCTCCATCAGCTCTGGGTTCCTCTTCCCGGACGTCTCCATTAGCTCTGGGTTCCTCTTCCCGGACGTCTCCATCAGCTCTGGGTTCCTCTTCCCGGACGTCTCCTTTAGCTCTGGGTTCCCCTTCCCGGACGTCTCCATCAGCTCTGGGGTTCCTCTTCCCGGGTGTCTCCATCAGCTCTGGGGTTCCTCTTCCCGGGTGTCTCCATCAGCTCTGGGGTTCCTCTTCCCGGGTGTCTCCATCAGCTCTGGGCTTCCTCTTCCCGGACGTCTCCATTAGCTCTGGGGTTCCCTTTCCCGGACGTCTCCATTAGCTCTGGGGTTCCCCTTCCCGGACGTCTCCTTTAGCTCTGGGGTTCCTCTTCCTGGATGTTTCCATCAGCTCTGGGCTTCCTCTTCCCGGACGTCTCCTTTAGCTCTGGGGTTCCCCTTCCCGGACGTCTCCATCAGCTCTGGGGTTCCCTTTCCTGGACGTCTCCATTAGCTCTGGGGTTCCCCTTCTCAGACGTCTCCATCAGCTCTGGGGTTCCTCTTCCAAGACGTCTCCATTAGCTCTGGGGTTCCCCTTCTCAGACGTCTCCATCAGCTCTGGGGTTCCCCTTCCCGGACATCTCCTTTAGCTCTGGGGTTCCCCTTCCCGGACGTCTCCTTTAGCTCTGGGGTTCCCCTTCCCGGACGTCTCCTTTAGCTCTGGGGTCCCTCTTCCTGGGTGTCTCCATCAGCTCTGGGTTCCTCTTCCCGGGTGTCTCCATCAGCTCTGGGGTTTCTCTTCCCCGACGTCTCCATCAGCTCTGGGGTTCCTCTTCCTGGGACGTCTCCATTAGCTCTGGGGTTCCTCTTCCCGGACGTCTCCATTAGCTCTGGGGTTCCTCCTCCGGGACCCCGATGGTCCTTGGCAAACAGGGAGGAAAAGAAACTGACTCTCCTGACACGCTCCAAGGCCCAGTCTTCACCCGCCGCAGCTGGGCTTGCACTCAGGCTTGGCAGTTCTGTCAGTGGGCATGGCACTTCTCCCCGTGGGCGTGGCACTTCTCCCTGTGGGCGTGGCACTTCCTCCCGTGAGAACGGAGGGCTCTCTCTGCCTTTTTAATCTCCAATTAGTTGCAATCTGGGGGCTCTGACCACAAAGGGTTTCTGAGAAGTTTTTTGGAAACCCTTTATCATCTAAATGATGCTAGCAGTTAAGTTTTCCTGCAATAACTGGTAGGACGCTTGCTTGTTAATATAGGGGGTAAAGAGCATTTACAATTTTTAATGGTAACAAACCACACGTACTGCAAGTGGGTAGGTTCTGGAATTACAAAGATAATTATAATCGAAGCTGTGTGTCTGTTTTCCCTGATCAAGTTAGGTAAATATTTCTACCTAAGTAAAATGCTATTGTTCTGTATATTCTATTGTTAATGGGGGAAAAAATCCCAAACTCTGTAAAATCATGTAAAGAGGTTTATTCTGAGCTAACGTGACTGATCGCAGCCCAGGAAGACACAGAACCGGGAGGCTGTGTGTGTAAGTGATCGAGACGGTGGGGTTGCAGCTTGATGTTGCAGGGACTGCAGGTGAGATCGTAAGTCAGTGCGTGGCAGGTGACCCTGGCTCAGCCAGAGAAGGCAGGTATCCAGGAGAGGGGCGTTGAGTCACTCACAGGTGGATTCAGAGACGCTTCCACTGGCAGTTGGTTGAGAGAGTTATGCTGCGTCTGAAGTTTGGAGTCGGGGGTGGGGAAGGCCTGGGCTGAGATAAGGAATCTGCTAACCCTAGACCAACCACAGAGCACCCACGCAGAGACCTGTTAGGCAGACTGATGCTGCGGTTAACCTTCGCCTGTGTGGCCTTCAGTTTGCAATTTAGCGTCTTGGTGCCACAGAGAGGCTGTTGCATCAGTCTTCAGAACTCTGCTTTAACATTAATGCTGCTCAGTGGTGTCTAAACACCAAAGGGGAGAGGGTATAATGAGGCAGGTCGGACCTCCCTCTCCATAATGACCGGGAACTCAGTTTTAAGTTTCCTTGGGGTCCCCTTGGCCAAGAGGGGGTCCATTCAGTCAGGGAGGGACTTGGGATTTTATTTTTAATTTACACTGTGTAGAAACAGACAGTTTACACTGTAACACACATACATAGAAGAGTTTTATTTTATTTATTTATTTTTGAGACAGAGCCTCACTCTGTTGCCCGTAGGCTAGAGTGCCCTGGCGTCAGCCTAGCTCACAGCAACCTCAAACTCCTGGGCTCAAGCGATCCTGCTGCCTCAGCCTCCCGAGTAGCTGGGACTATAGGCATGTGCCACCATGCCCGGCTAATTTTTTCTACATATTTTTAGTTGGCCAATTAATTTCTTTCCATTTTTAGTAGAGACAGGGTCTCACTCTTGCTCAGGCTGGTCTGGAACTCCTGAGCTCAAAGGATCCACCCGCCTCGGCCTCCCAGAGCGCTAGGGTTACAGGCGAGAGCCATTGAACCCGGCGAGTTTTATATCCTTGTTGATTTTTAAGTTCTTATTCTTTTGGATTTGGGGTTCTTTAAAATTACTAGCATCAAACCTGAGTTAAAAGGCCAGAAAACCCTGGCCTTTTCTCTGTGTAAAGAGCTGCTTGAAAGTATTAATAATAATAAAAAAAAAGATACAGCGTTAGGTGTGACAGCACATTCATTGAGAGTTACGAGGTGGTGGATTCCAAGTGACTTTCGTGTGTCACATTTGCAAACGGCACTAGGATGGGTGCTGTTGTCATCGTCTCTATCTCACCCTTGGGACGGGCGTGACTCAGACAAGCAGCGTCTGGAACCCAAAGTCCCAGAGCCGGTCAGCGCCAGAGCTGAGACTCCGTCCGCGCCCCTGGCCCGTGTCTCTGTCCGGCTTCCCAGCTGCGGGAAGAGTGTCCGGCGCGGGAGGCAGGGACAGGCGGTAGAGGGTGGTGAGGACGGTGAGGCCGCCCTGACACTGTGGTTGGACCTGCCGACGCCCCCCGAGCTCACTCCTCTGTCTCTCTGTCCCGGCAGAGTGCGGCGGGCGGCTGCGGGCGGAGCCGGCGCCCAGGGACCTGTTCTCCCACGCCCAGTTCGGGGACAACAACTACCCGGGACAGGCGGACTGCGAGTGGCTGCTGGTGGCCCAGCGGGGCGCCCGCCTGGAGCTGTCCTTCCAGACGTTCGAGGTGGAGGAGGAGGCGGACTGCGGCTACGACTTCGTGGAGCTCTTGGACGGCCTGGACTCCGCGGCGGCCGTGGGGCTCGGCCGCTTCTGTGGCTCCGGGGTAAATACACCACTGCCGCCGGGACACCCTGGCGTGATTGATGCCAAACGCCTATTGATCCTTGATCGATCGATCGGTGCAACATTGACGACAAACTGGCAGCGCTTTTGCAAAAAAAGTTACACGGTTTTATTGATGGCTTGACAAAATATAGCACCTCGCTCTTCCCTTGCCACTTCTCCACCCCTAATTAATTTGCCTGGTAACGTCAGAGGGAGCCCGGGCGCGGTGGCTCACGCCTGTCGTCCTAGCACTCTGGGAGGCCGAGGCAGGAGGATCACTCAAGGTCGGGAGTTGGAGACCAGCCTGAGCAAGAGCCAGACCCCGTCTCTACTAAAAATAGAAAGAATTTAATTGGGCAACTAAAAATATATAGAAAAAGTTAGCCGGGCACAGTGGTGCATGCCTGTAGTCCCAGCTACTCGGGAGGCTGAGGCAGGAGGATCGCTTGAGCCCTGGAGTTTGAGGTTGCTGCGAGCTAGGCTGACGCCACGGCATTCTAGCCTAGGCAACAGAGGAAGACTCTGTCTCAAAAAAAAAAAAAAAAAGACAAAATAAAACCAGATGAATTCAGTAGTTATAGTCCGTTCCCACATTCTAACGTTTGGTTGTGCAATGAGTATTTGCATACTTATTAGTCTAAAATCAGCATATTTAAATGCATACTCTTGAGAATTTTGCCACCTTCCTAAATGAGAGTGTAAAGAGAAAATAATACGCACAGCATTCCAGTCCGCGTTCCCGTCTCAGCACGCGCATTTGGTGGGAGTGGCCCGGTCCCCCATGGGTGCGCGGGCTGGGCCTGAGTTGCAGGAATATCTCCCCATTGCAGAGTGTCACTGGGCGGGTGCAGGATGCCAGGTACCAGCCAGAGGTCACCGTGAGAAATCAGAGATGCAGAACGTAAGGCTTATTACTCAATGCTTTTTCCCGGGACTCATTGCGTTAATGTTGAACAGTCTTCTGAACACATAATTTATTCTGGAGACATCGTTCTCAATTTTCCAGATGTCCACTGGGATCTGTTGCCTAAATAATATCCCTGGACTCCTGCCAAAATAGCAGTTGAGGTCAAACAGAAAAGCTTCTTGGTGCTGAGAGTGTTGTTATTATTATTATTATTATTATTATTTATTTGAGTCAGAGTTTCGCTCTGTTGCCCGGACTAGAGTGCCGTGGCATCAGCCTAGCTCACAGCAACCTCAAACTCCTGGGCTCAAGCAGTCCTCCTGCCTCAGCCTCCCAAGTAGCTGGGACTACAGGCATGCGCCACCATGCCTGGCTAACATTTTCTGTATATTTTTAGTTGGCCAATTAATCTCTTTCTATTTTTTTAGTAGAGACGGGGTCTCCCTCTTGCTCAGGCTGGTTTTGAACTCCTGACCTCGAGCGATCCTCCCGCCTCGGCCTCCCAGAGTGCTAGGATTACAGACGTGAACCACCGCACCTGTCTTTGGTGCTGAGATTATTAAAACGAGGAATGACGGAAGTTTGGATTCCAGAAGAGTCTCTGGCTCAGAGACGCTTCTGAAACAAACTTGCTGTCTTTTTGCCCTCTTTGAACCTCGCTCTACTTATTTGCGAGTCTAGAGAACTTGGCTTCAGGGTTGGGGGGAAACACGAGGTTCTCAGCGAGGAAAACGCCAGCACTTGGACACAGACTGGTGTGTGTTCGACGGCACGGACCGGGCGTGCGACCTCCGGCATCACTTTCTTCTCTGAGTCTGGCTTCCTCACCTGTACAGCGAAGAACTCAGTTACATCTACTGTTCATGGTTGTCGGGAGGACCAAGTTACATTCCAGATTAAAAAAATTTCCCAAACATGCATTGCACTGACGAAAAAGTGATTCCTTCTGATGTTTATTTACTTTCTTTCTTTTTTTTTCCCCCCCCCTTCAGCCACCAGAAGAGATCTATTCCATCGGGGATGCGGTTTTAATCCATTTTCACACTGACGACACAATTAACAAGAAGGGATTTCATATAAGATACAAAAGCATACGATATCCAGATACCACGCACACCAAAAAGTAACACCCGGACCCCTGTCGGGACAGGAAGCAATGTGCGCAAGGCAGAGAAAGACATATCTTTTTTTAAACCGGAGGTGTCGGCACAAAGGTCTGCACGATGGGTGTGAGCACAGGACGGCTGTGAGGGCAGAGCTCTCTGTCGACCGAAAGCGGAGTTTCCAGCCGACTCCCGTCAGCGTTGCAGGGACGTTCGCGCGAGCGCCCTGCGGGCTGGCGTCTGCAGCGGTGAGAGGGGGTCAGACGCTTCCGGAAGACTGGACAACGAGGAGCTTTGGTCCTCGGCCTGAGACCCACGGACGCCTCGAGATTCAGACAGCGCCGTGCGGGAGCTGTGATCCTGCCCGGCGATCGTTCCGATGACGTGTCAAGATTTGGGGGCAGGAGAGGAAGCTGCAGGCCGTAAACTGGACAGCCCTCTCCTCGCGGCCTGGGTAACTGCTCTGACCGTGTGTCTTGGGTGCAGCGAGACCGGACCCAGAGAGGGGCTGACGCGGGCGACCCGAGGGGAAGGGTACTCTGGACGTGTGCGCGTGTGCCTGGTGTCTGGACGCTGGGACAGTTCAGCTTCGTTGTTTCCGTGCAGGCTGCTTGCCCTCTCGGGAACACGGGCGGTCTTGACGGCGCCGCTCTGTGCTTGCTTTGTGGGGAGTTGAAGTGTCGGGCGTGTCTGTTTTCGCAGTTTAAACCCTAGACGCCATTTATTTAAGTGCTGGGAAACGCCCGTGTCATCGCTAGGCTCAGTTCTTTCCGTGGGAGTGCCGTCTTCTCACGCCGCCTCCAGGAAGCCCGTGCCGTCTCACGACACCCGCGAGGACACTCCCGGGAGGCGTGGGCGTTCCTCCGGACGGCAGCCCGGCGGGTCACACGCTCGTGACTGCTGCTGCTATGATCCTTGTGTTTTCCTCTCGTCGTTGATCTGTCGTCGTCCTTGATGTTGTCTCAGCTAATGTATTTTTAAAAAATGAAATGAAGCGGGGGTAGGTCTTGTTTGAAAATTGAAGGATCTCTCTCTTATTTTTTTCTCCTCCCCTCCTCCCCCACCCCGGGGATTCAGTTAAAAAAAAAAATGCAAAGTTGGAAAAAAAAAAAGATTTGTCTCTGAAAGACTTGCTACGGTGCTATTCCATACACTTTTTTTTTTTAAAAAAACAAGTTTTTGACCTTCGAGCCGACCACTTGTGGACGATGAATGTCTCCCGTGCCCGGCTGGTGGCGTCCGAGAACCAGAGGCTTGTTGACGTATCGAGAGGATGTCATCGCGGAGCAACCACTTACGATGCCTTAGAATTCTTCACGGGACCCAGCAGAGCCTCCTGGGGAAGCCTGTTGGGATGTGGGGCGTGGCCGTGTGTGTTGATTGACAGCCCGGAGAGGAGAACCCGTTTCCGTGAGTGGGACAGTGGATGTAAATGCGGTGGCCTGGTTTTGTTGTAGAGAATGTTAAAGTCCTGAACGGATTTCCTGCTTTCAAGCCTCGTGTACTTTCCATGTCAATGTGTGTATGTGGGAGATTGTCTGAGTTAGGGGCCACAAGGGATGAAGAACAGTGAGTGGTCGGAGAGTTGAAACCATGTGCCAAGTCCTACCGGACCCCTGTTGGAGACAGCACCTTCCCTAGGTTTCCTGGGCAAGCGATGGGGACCTTGACTTATTGTCAGTCCCACAAAGAAGGGTTCTTTCCTTTAAAGAGACTATTTTGCTGGTATTTTGGGGTGTAGACACAGATTCTGTTACCTGTCCATGAACATTCCACATTTAACACAATTGGGTCTAGTCTTCATTTTTCACAAAAGGAACCCTATACAGACGGATGTTAGCTTATTTGTTTCTTCTCTCATGGTTGCTCTGAAAAAAAAAATCTTTTCTTGCACATGAATTGTGACATGTAAATACATTTTTAAAACCGGTGGGTGTGTGGATCTTACTGAATGTTACTTAGGAAATGTGTGACTGCCCGCTGCCTGCAATGTCCATGAGCCTTTCCGTGAAGCTGAGCTATTCCGGTGACTTCTTCCGTGTTTTTTCACGAATCTCCGCTTATCAAAAGGTGTCAGGAATGAGGCAGAGAGGAGAAAAAAGACATCAACACCTGTCGTGGTCTGTACTCTCCCCTAGCCCTGTGCTAGGCATGTGCACTAGCTCTCTGTACCCTCCAAGCCACCCTTTGAGACTGTCACAATGTCCTTGGTTTATAGTTCTGGAACTGGGGCTAAAAGAAGTTATCTTGACTTTCCCAGGGCCACAGTGCAAAGTTAGACGTTGAAACCAGTTTGTCTGATAGCGAAGTCTGTGCTTGCTCTACAGAACGTAGTGGAATCAGTCTTGGAGTATATAAGTAGTAGACTTTTTTTTAATGATGAAACTTTTCCACATAAAGTCGATTTTAGGGGTGACTTAGCAAGAAAAACCTTCAGGATGAACATTTTTTTTTTCCAGGAACAGCATGAGAATTAGAATAACAATGATGATAGTTATCGTTAAAAACCAGAGTTAGTACTAGACATTAAAAAACAAACTGTAGTTTGGAGTTACCGTGGGCCTTCTGCTAAGATAAATATGTTAAATTATTATTTTGCCTGGTTTGGCAGGGCGCGTGGAATGCTCTGTGTTGAGAAGATTCCGGATGTCCCGATGGCCATGTGCTCAGGCCACGGGGAGGGGGAGGTGCCCGGCACCACGGAGAAGTGAGGGGAGGTATTTGGAGCACACAGAGATGTCCTGACTTTAGGTCTTTGCCGTGAACATTCACTTTTATTGTATCTCATGTCAGATATCAGTTTACTGCATATTATTTTTATATTAATACAGCATTTGCCTTAAATGTGTTGTTTAATGAAAGTACAGACAGCTCCATTGTTGTTTTGTGAATATTTGTTAGTTACTGTTCTGCTTCATTAAATTAAGTCTGTAAATTATTTTCAACCTCTCCAGCAATAGAGCGGTTGTCTTTTTGTTCGCTAAGGTTCTAACATCTCATCTTTTCTCTCTGACTATACACAGAAAATAACTGTTCTCACTTGATTTTATTAAATTATTTTTTAAAAATCGATTTTGAAAATCACTCTAGTTTGTTAAAGAGATCCTGACTCAACATAACTGGGCAAGACAAAGTCAAGGAAGTGGATGAGAGGCAACAGCAATTGTATTTACAAAGCCCCCCAATGTCCCATTCTGCATTAGCTCGACTTTTGCTGCCTAGAAGTAACTTTAATACATCACAGTATCAGAGTCAAATTCTGTTTAATGTTTTAAAATATCACGGTCTCTTTTATTTGGTTTCTATCACTGCTGTATTTTTGGCGGGAAGCTTCAAATATCAAATTCAGTTCTGCAATATAGAAAAAGCACTACAAGTATCAAATGGCTGATTTTATTCTTTAGAAGGTTAAAAGTTACCTTTTAGAAACAAACACTCAATCACATCTTTATTTAGATTTTAAAGAACTGTAACCCAGGTGTGACATTGAAAATAACTTTTACCGAATACAGTTATCAAAACATTTGGTAAATTTTATTTAGTGACAGTGGGAATAAGACTTGCTTTTCGGAAACCCTTTGATGTCACTTGTTGAATCTGGCTTGGGAGGCAGAACAAACGGAAAAAAACATGATTGCCTCCTAAAGATTTATAATTTGAATTGCAGTAATGTCTTCTATTTTACAAGAACAGACATGCGGTATTAACTCATCCAAGAACAAGGTGTTCAGTGAATAAATTGAAGCTGTTTATGCTTCAGTGAGTGGCAATTGGTTTCCAGTGAATATTTAGCTTCCCGTCTTTTATGCTATTGTTATAAAGTTTAGAAACTGCCGTCAGCTTAGGAAACAAGGGATGGAGAAGTTAGCTCTGATACACAGTGGAAGAGTGTTATCCATCTGCAAGCTTTCTGTAGACGTCTACATTTTTCCTACCCAACTTTCAAACTGCCTGACTTTCCCCGCCGGGGGGTGCTGAGCCCCAGGGCAGCTGACCCTGCGCCGTGTTCCGGCCACGCCTCCCCGCGGCAGGACCACGCGGCGTGACTCTGAAGGGATTATTGGGCCCCGAGCACGTCTCACTGCCACTTCCCTCTCACCCAACATTTTAAGCAAAAAGAGAAAAAAAAATCAATACAATAAACGTCAATTCTAACTTTAAAATACACTTTGGGCCGGGGACGGTGGCTCACGCCTATAATCCCAGCACTCTGGGAGGCCAAGGTGGGCGGATTGCTCGAGGTCAGGAGTTCGAAACCAGCAAGAGCAAGACCCCTGTCTCTACTATAAATAGAAAGAAATTAATTGGCCAACTAATATATACATATATAGAAAAAATGAGCCGGGCATGGTGGCGCATGCCTGTAGTCCCAGTTACTCGGGAGGCTGAGGCAGGAGGATCGCTTGAGCCCAGGAGTTTGAGGTTGCTGTGAGCTAGGCTGACGCCACGGCACTCACTCTAGCCTGGACAACAAAGCGAGACTCTGTCTCAAAAAAACAAACAAACAAAAAATACAGATCTGTGGAAATATACTTAAAAGGCAGTTGAAAATAAAAGACCTATGAAGCCAATAAACAGAAGGTCCTGACAGCAGGTCTTGCCTTTCTTTTGCTGCTGGGGCAGAGGCGTGCGGGTAAATAATGAAATTACTGCGTCATGATGTATTATTTCCATACGAATACAAGCGAATGGCTTCACCAGTCCCTCTGACCTTACCCTGTTCCGTCTGTATTGTCCTTACAGCTAGAAAGTTAGTTACACAACATTTTACTTTTGCCCAGCTATCAAATTTTCAGAGCATACTTGCATCTGAAATAAATAACTAAGATTATGCAAACTGATGTGCACTGGTTTGAACACGTGCCCTGTGCTTCTGTGGGCTTCAGATGCAGTTCCCAATCCTCGCGTCCTGTGGACGTGGATTTTTAAGGGTCGACCCAGACAGGTCTGGGGTGGATGGGCTAGTTTGTACTCGAGTGCGAATTAGTGCATTGCAGTGGTCGTGGCACCAGGAAGCCTCGGTCTCAGGCCTAGGTCCGTTTTCACATGGAATTACTTCCCCGTTCACCGGGTCCTCCTCTGGAACTGCCTCTCCTCCCACGTTCCTGCGGCCGGGTCCGGTGGCTTCACCACGCGGGTCCTCGAAGGAAACCACCAACTGGCTGTTTCAAAAACACCCCAAACTCAACACGTCTAAACTGACGTCAGGATCTTACTCTCTCACTGTGATTCTCGTCCAGGGCACCATCTCCACCAACCGTCCCGTCTCTCTGCAGGTCCTGTGAGCCCTGACCTCGGGGTTGTACAGAAATCCCTTCTCTCCGCGATGCACATCCGGTTCCGTCCCGAGCCCCGTGAGTCTCCCGGGTCTGCCCACGTCTCCCATCTCTGCTGCTGCCCACCGGGTGCAAGTCACAATCACGCGCCCCTGCCCTTCCGCGATGTCTCTCTCTGCGCCGGTCACCCGGCTCTTGACGTGATTTGACTCATTGGTCCCTCCCCCTGGGAGGCCAGTGCTGCGACCACCTGACTTCACCTGCCCGACGTCGCAGCACCAGCGGGCAGAGGGGCTGCCGTCCACACCTGGCGCTGCACCCGGCACGATGGAACCTGATGTAGAGAAACAAATACGTTATCGGCCTCAAAGTCTACCAAAAACGGATTGTGAATGTTTTCATCAAAGTTATCTTACATTTTCGGTTCAGTCCTATAAAATGCAAAGTGATTCTCTTTAATTTTGGAGTTCCTCAGATTACAACTCTGAGTAAGATACAGACAAGAGCATGAAAATCTTAGCTCGCTAGAATTCCTTCTGCAGGGAAGTATAGGGAATTCGATCCAGACCTGCGCACCTGCGGAAGTCCATCTCAGGTTGACTCAGGCTCCACGGCAGTGTACAGATTGATTTAGTTGGCTCCCTTGTTTAATGTAACTTTGTTTTCCTAGGCAATGTTCTATGTTAGGGTGTGATGGAAGAGATTAAAACGAAAGTCTCCGTAGTTGGGTTGAAACCACACCCAGAGTTACAAAGCCTTGGGACCCACCAGATGTCCTTGAGGAAACATCTTATTTTCCCTCCAGATAAGGGGTATTTTGAAAAAATCAATGATGCATACACTCTATCCTGATATTGTGCCTTAATCCATCACAGGGTGATACTGCGTCAGCTGGCCCTGAGCTTGGCGTCTTTGCGAGCTCCTGGCTGGGAGGCCACGTGTGAACAGCTGCTGCAAATCCTGGCTGGGCTTCTCCCTCAGCTACCAGGTCTGCGGAGCGGGCAGCAGGTCTCGGTGACGTCCTCTGTCCAGTCGGCGCTTCTGGTCTCTCATACTTTCTAGCAGCATCTAAGTGACCAAAGCTGCCCCTAGTATTGTCTCTCTAGAACTCAGAGGACATGGTGAAAACTTGGCAGACTCCCCAGAGCCATCCGTTCAAAACTTAGGTACAACAGAAAGGACCTACGGACTCTGTGTCTCTCCAGAGTTGTGTTGTTGTTGACCCTGAACCATAACACAGACCCCAGACACACTGACTTCCAGCTCCTAACGAAGTTCCCATAGCATCTACAAAGTTAGAACTTGGCAGGAATCACCATATACATCTACAAAGTTACAACTTGGTAGGAATCACCATATACATCTACAAAGTTACAACTTGGTAGGAATCACCATATACATCTACAAAGTTACAACTTGGTAGGAATCACCATATACATCTTCAAAGTTACAACTTGGTAGGAATCACCATATATACATCTACAAAGTTAGAACTTGGTAGGAATCACCATATCCATCTACAAAGTTGCAACTTGGCAGAAATTATCATATACATCTAAAAAGTTACAACTTGGTAGGAAGTTACCATATATATCTACAAAGTTACAACTTGACAGGAATACGTTATAGGTACCGAGTTTCCCCCAAAATAAGACCTACCCATAAAATAAGCCCTAGCAGGATTTCTAAGCATTTGCACAATAGAAGCCCTACCCTGAAAATAAGACCTAGTGATGGGTGTGGCTGCGCAGCGCGTCTGCACAACTTGTGCATTTAGTCGCATTTAGCCCTTCTCATCTGCCCCATGAGAGCTCTAGTGCTCCACATGAGAGATCCGGGCCAGTGGTTCTAAAGGAAATAGAGTTGCAAGAAATTCAGGATGGAATTCGGGGTTTGGAGAGTTATGATGATGTTCCAGAAGAAGACCACTTAACTATATTTGAATCAATGTAGATGGTTGTACCGTACTTAAAAAAAATAACACACCCCCTGAAATTAAGCCCCAGGGTGTCTTCTTGAGGAAAAAAAATATAAGACCCCGTCTTATTTTCAGGGAAACACGGTAGGTCTAAGTTTTTCTGCAATTCTTTTCTTGTTTTTACAGTTTTCTGTTTTCATTGCTAAAGGTCTTAACTTAGATAAAGGTATTAATTCACGATGTAGGGCATTCATGGGGAGGTAGTCACAGGAAACTGCCTCTCCTGCTCCAGGCAGTTGTGACGGTTGATATAAGAACTTCCAATAATGTGCTCAACTTTGGAAAGAGGCCGGCTCGTGCACATATAATTTCTCTGCTATTTGTTGGTGGAAATGTGAGTTTCATAGAGATAAGTGAAAAGGGTTTATGTAAAGTGGGCTGCCCTTTTATGTGGAAGTAGAGCTGGCTTTTACACAGACACGTTTGCTTCTGAGATGAATGAGAAAGGAGCACCACACACGGCAGGGTCTCCCCCATCCCGGAAACAGGGCGTGTCTTTCACCAACAGTCACCAGCAGAACCCAAGGAACTTCTGTTCAGCTCTCCCTTTTTCTCCAGGTGACTATAACCTCATGCTAAGCCCTCAAACGCCGAAGCCAGAGACGACCAGCAAGTTCTCAGGTAACCCAGAAAAGGAACCTCATAAAATGTAAAGTTCTGCCGGGCTCTATAATAATCATTAGAGATTCTGAGCAGAGTCTTCCAAGTTATGCCCGAGCAATATAACATAACAAGGAGTAATCTGGCAAAATGCCACGCTGCCAAAATAGCGACCGGCGAAACGAATGGGACCTCACAGAGGAGAACAGCCCCGCCAGGCACTAAATTGCGGAAGTAGAAGAAAAGATGGAGATAATTGCAGTTGAGGCAGAGGGAAAATATAAAAAAGATTAAGGAAAAAAAGAGACCAATTTAGGGAAGACAGGTGAGGTAATCTGGCATAAAAAGAATTTGTGTCTCTGAAATAGATAACCCACAGGAAAGTGCAGAAAATATTAAATGAAACAGTGCAGAAGAATCTCCCTGAAATGAAGAAATGATGAATCTGCATGCTGAAAGGCCATATACTAAATCTTATTTCGGTAAAGCTATGGCATTTTATAAGAATGAAAATGCAATTATTCAGGCATTCACTCTGAACAAAGCAAGAAATCCAGGAAAGGAAAAATTTATTTGATCTCAGACATCTCCACAATAACCATCAACGTAGCTCGAGAACGGAGCTGTGTCTGCAAAGTTCATCTGAGACCCGGGCAGCAGGAGCCAGACGTCCCTGGGCACGCTCGGCAAACACTGAATGAATGAATGGGCATCCATTCATGAGGAAAAGGTGGGCGGTTATCAAACATCATAGGAAGTCAGCTTCTCAAATATAAAGGCACCTCCCGACGTGTGAAACAGCCCAGGAAGTGTCTCCCCTACTCGATATTCTCAGAAATCCTCCAGTCAAGCAATAGCTGAGTCAAAATAAGAAACTCAAGAATGCAGAAGATGGAATAGCGCATCACTTTTACGAAAACGGCGCATTCATTACTCCAGAGAAGAGCTGGAATAAAGGGTAAGAGAGGAAGGAAATAAAAATTTCACCCGTGCTGGAAAAATGGGATGAGTTGGCATGCAGAACAGAGAGAAGGTGTCAAGGAACCAGGGGGTAGATGGGTGCTGCCGTTGGAGAGGACTGAGGAGAGAGACCGGGGCTGTAGAAAGGGGCGTGGGACGCCTGAAGGTGCAGACCCGCGTCAGTTCATTTCCGTTGTTGTTGGAATGTCTTCCTCTGAACGCAGCTCTGAAACTCAGCCACATTGTGCCCGGTGTGTGTGCGTGTGCGTGCTCGCGTGTGCATGTGTGTGTATGTGAGTGTGTGTGAGTGTGTGTATGTGTGTGTGCGTGTGCATGTGAGTGTGTGTGAGTGTGTGTGAGCATGTGAATGTGCGTGTGAGTGTGTGCATGTGTGTGTGAGCGTGTGCATGTATGTGTATGTGTGTGTGTATGTGAATATGTGTGTGCATGTGTGTGTGCATGTGAGTGTGTGTGCATGTGTGTGTGCATGTGAGTGTGTGTGTGCATGTGTGTGTGCATGTGTGTGTGTCTGTGTGTAAAGTTAGAATGGGAGATTCGAGGCTGCAGGGATTCTTATCTTTTCATCGCTACATTCCCAGCCACCACACCAATAGCCTAGCACCTACTTTGTGGCGAAGTGGATATTCAATAATTATTCGTTTCAGTTACTTTATTACTATGCAGTAAACATTTTCTTATTGTAAGAGATGATCATTCCAAAACTGGTGATAAGACTTATTGTTAAATATTTCAAGAATCTGGCTATTATTTTGGTTGTTTCTGTCTACAATGTTCCTCTATTTAAGTAACTATTTCCCCTATCAAAACTCCATTTTCCTACAGTTTCTGTCACCTCTCAGAATTTATAAAAGTTATTAAATGTGATGTGACCAATTTCCGTAGGTATTAAGTTTGAGAGTTGATATCTCTGACATTTCACTTTGACAGGTCTTGTTTTGTTTTCACTGTGAAGGTACATCCTCAATCTTTCAAACACATGTGTTGGATGGTGATTATCTTTCAGAACGTTTTTAGAGTAATTTTTGTGAAATGATGGATAAGTCCAAAATCGTGTTATTGTCGAGTAAGGGTTCTGTCATGGAACCAATGCAGCACAGACAGCTCAAAATATCAACAACGTGTTTGGGAAGGGTGTGGCTAATGAACGCACAGTAGGTGGATGGTTTGAGAAGTTCATTCTGGTGATTTTAATCTTGAAAATGAGCCACGTGGGCGACCTGAGACCAAGGTAGATGATGATGAGCTAAAAGCTGTAGTGGAAGTGAATCCATCTCAACCTATGTGTGAATTAGCAGCAACGTTTGACGTTACTATTCCAGCAACATTGGACCATTTGAAACAAATGGGCAAGGTAAAGAAGCTGGACAGATGGGTTCCCCATGAATTAAATGAGTTTCAGAAGAGAAATCGTCTTGAAGCTTGCCTCTCTTTGCTGTCATGACATAAAGGTGAACCATTTCTACACTGTATTGTTACGTGTGATGAGCAATGGATTCTTTTTGACAATCACAAGCATTTGGCACAACGGTTGGATAAAGATGAAGTGACAAAACACAGTCCAAAAGTGAATATTCATCAAAAACAGCGTCTGTGTGGTGGTCCAGCACTGGTGTTATCCACTACAGCTTCGTGGAACCTGGTCAGTCGATTACAGTGGGTGTCTACTGCAACCAGTTGGACAAAATGATGAGGATGCTTGTGATTAAGCAGCTGAGATTGGTCAACAGAGACAGGACAATCCTCTTGCAAAACAACGCTCGACCACATGTCACACAATAAACGCTGCTCAGACTGCAGAGGCTGGACTTGGAAACTCTCTGTCATCCACCGTGTTCACCAGACCTTGCACCAACTGACGACCACTTCTCCCAGGCTTTGGACCACTGCTTGCAAGGAAAAATACTCGATTCTCAACAAGCTGGTGGGAAATGCCGTTGGCAATTTCATGGCCACTCACTCTCCAGGCTTCTTAGCTGCTGGCATGAACCAGCTACTGTTAAAATACCAACTCTGTGTTGATAGTTTAGGCCCACACTTTGATTCATTGTGCTGCTTCTGATATAATACACTACACTTTTGCTTTGAAATCAGACATTTCATATTTAGCGATCTAAAATATAAGCACCTTTTTCTGCAAAGGTGCTTATTATGTCAGGAACAATTTATCAGAATTGAATTTATTTTCTAAACTTAAACCATTTTGTGTGTTTAAGGGACCTCGCGGATAACTCATCTGAGAGAGGATGAGGCCATCCGTGTTTCCGCGTGAATTGCCCGAGGTCCCACGGCTCTCAGTGTAATGCCTCTCAACCATTCTGCTGTTTGAGCTCTTTGCTTTATTTTTCTTCCTAAGTGTTAAGGTATCCCAGCATGTAGTATTTCAATCATTTCAGAATATTTTCAAATGAGACCATTTTGTTTGAGTGTTTGCTTTCAATATGAAAGCACAAAGCGGCTTCGATTCTCTGCCCATCAGCTTCCCGCTTTCTTCTCTGCTCCTCGGGTACGCGAGTCGTAATTATTACCGCAGCTCTACTTGAGGAAACGGGGCTGCTCATTTGAACGGCTCTTCTGGACGCTCGGCCAAATTTCAGGACCAGTCATCAGGGCCTTGTTTACACAATCAATTTGCTGGAAAATGCCACAATTTGGTGTCCATACATTTTTTTTTTTACTACTCATTTAAAATCCATAGGGGGTAGGAAAGGAAAGGGAAAAAAAAGATATTAACTCTGTGCACAAAATCCTGCTGATTATTAATACTGTGGTGAGAACCCTTCTCTAACTGTGGGCCACTTTCCAAAATGTAAGCTTCTTGGCCCGGTCTGTATGCAACGAGAAACAGAAGACAGAGACGCTGACAAGGAAAAATATGATTTTGCAAATGTTGGGCAAATGCATTATTTTAATCTTGGGAGAGTCGAAGGAAATTTTGTTCTAACTTTTCTTTTATTGAATCTGAAGTTCATAAGATCTCTCATGTGAACGAGAGAAGTTGAATCCAATGTTATTGACCGCAATTGTTACATATAAATTAGACTTGAATAGATTTCAACATATTTATTTTTTTTAAATAAGATAGTGAGTTCCTTAAACCTTAAGAAGTAACAAAACTTAACATCATATTTATCTATTTATGTTCGAGATCAGGGGAGAGTGACTTAATTTCTGTAGATTTTCATCAGGATAAAACTAATACAGACTTCGAGGAGATGTGTGTGGTCCATCCCTCTTCCATCCCTTTTATATCCATTTAACAACATTTTGAAATTTAGGACTCACCGTTTTAGGACTTAGTTTTATCAGTGAGACACTTCATTATTGCCGAATCCCACCTCATTTGGTAAGATGCTAAAAGCAGATAGAACTGCTTCAACTGGACAGAAATAGACTAAGCAGTTAAAACGATAAAAAGAGTATTACAATATTGATGTGCTCGGTGTTAATCCCAGCTCCTGAATGACTTCATATTCCATCCTTAATTATCAATGTTTGTTTAACTCTTAATGGAAAAAATGTTTTCAATCTTGCCTCGAGCTTGAGGTTTGGGTGCAAGCATCATAGAGTTAGACAATCTGTAATTCAACTGATCCACCTCCACTACTTAAGTTTCAGTTTTGTCATTTGTAAGTAGGACTAGTGATTGTATTGGTGACTTTTCCCCCCTCTAAATTTAGGAAGAATGAAATGAGATAATGCGTGTAAAATCTGAAGCAAGATATTTGGAACATACTCCAACTTCATTAAACATAAGTATTAACATTCATATTAATAATTAAAGCATCTATTAGAGTTAATTTCTGCTTTAGTTATTTATATATAACATAAGCCATATTTGCCACTAGTAGTTTTAAGAATTAAACTTTCCCTTACAATTGATGCTGCCTCAAAATTGCCTTGAGTGTTGAGTTGTGAACTTGTTTGCCCTTGTACAGTAGGGACAATTTTCAACTATCCAGATTTATTTTGGCCACTGATTTTTGTTACTATCAATTTTTTTAAGAAATTGAAATAATTTTCTAGAATTGTAGTGGAATCTGGCATTAGTGTCTCTGAGACTTTTTCTTTTAATTGTGTGACCAGCAGCGTGTGAGCCATAATATTGCTCCATTCTTACCCAATCCACTGGGATGTGTTCTTTAATAATTTCATCTCCCAAAATGATTCCTCTAAAATGAGGCACAAACATTAAAAAAAAAAAACTCTCAAGGACACAGTATGTCAAACAAATAGAGTATTATTTTGTAAATATGACACATTGCTTGGCTGGTCTCACAGAAGCACTAATGTGTTAACAAAACAAATATCAGATCCGTTGACATTTTGGTTAAAGCAGTAGCTTTGATTCACTTTCTGTACGAAAGCACCAAGGCTCAAAATTTTCTTGGAAATATGATTCAAATCAAACCAATACGTATATCTTGGGAAACTCGTGTCTTTAAAGCCTTTGCAACACAGTACAAGACACGGAAAGAAATTAAAGACATGAAGATTATGTCCAAGGAGCTTATGCAATGAGATGAAAATATCAAAAATAGAATTAAAAATCTTATTGATTACATGCAACAGAAGAGGGAGAAACAACAGGCAGTGTGGAATTGCTGGTACATGGATAATACCATGTTTCCCCCAAAATAAGACCTCCCCGTAATATAAGCCCTAGCAGGATGTCTAAGCATGTGTACAACAGAAGCCCCACCCCGAAAATAAGCCCTAGTGACGGGCGTGGCTACACAGCGCGTCTGCACAACCCGTGCGTGTCTTCCCGGAGCGGGAAAGAACACGAGCAGCCCTTCTCATCTGCCCCATCGTGACAGCTACCATCCCAGAGGTGACCAGAAAGGTGCGGGCAGCCCCACCAACAAGGTTGGCTCCCCGTCGGGTCCTGGCCGTCCTGTGCGTGCTGCAAGCTGAGGCTTTGAGGGGAAAACACCATATCCCCTGAAAACAAGCCCTAGGGTGTCTTCTTGAGGAAAAATAAATGTAAGACCCTGTCTTATTTCCAGGGAAACACGGTACATGAGGTGAGGAGAAAGGATCGCTCTCTCCTGCCTTGCGATCATGGGGGTTTGCGCAGGGTTTAGGTTATGAAAAGAAATGGAATATGTTCCTAAGTGGGAAAGAGGCTTTCCAAAGGGAGAGAACATCGTGATCCAGAGTGCTGAGGCCGGACACCGGGCTACTGTTCAGGAGAAGACAGCAAAGACAGACATCGGGAGACAGGGAAGCTGTGCGGGTTGCAGGCTTGCGTGGCCGGCAGGGTACCCTGGGTGAGTACGTCTCTCTGGAGCTCTGCTTGGGAATAGTAAATTGGCCCAGATCTGCACATGAGTTTAAATAAGTCCATGTTGAAATTAATTTTGTTCAGGGTTCAAAGTTTAAAAAAATTATTTTGGAATTGTTTCAGAAAGTAGAGTATGTCATACACACAAACACACACACACACATATAGCTACTGTATTTGTTGGTGGGTGAGACAGCTGAATGCTTTCCATTAAAATATTAGAAATGTTATTATTCCCATCTGTTAGCCTGCTTATAAATCTATGAGAAAAGTTATTACAAATACAATTCCGCCTTGTGTTTGCCTGTGTTTTTAAAAATGGGTTTGGTGTATATTTCTCCCCAGAGCTTAGAGACTGGCTTTAACCCAGAGCGGGGCCCGTTCTCCAACATGCGGTTTTGCACTCTGGCGGATTTTGACAGCAAGCAATTTACGGTTGCTTCAAATGTTCAAGGACTAAGCAAATTAATTTGGTTGATCTAATTTTTTTTCTAGATGCAAAGTTATGTTTGATAGTCAAATAACCAGAAAATCTACCATTTATCAACAGAAACAGTTCATACTAACTTATTAAGATAGCAGGTGATATACAATTTTGCAACACACCCACCGCATTTCATTTTTGGCACAATGAGTTGGGTTAGAATCACTAGTTTTTTGTTTGTTTTTTTTCCCTGTTAGTAGCAGTTTGTGAGACTCAAGGAAGAAACAGCGTCAGCAGCCACACCTCAGTGGAATTTTTCCAAAACAAAACAAGCTCTGTAAGAGAGATTCCAGGCAATGACAGGAGAGTCTCTCTCGAGTCGGTTCTATCGTCTTCGTTTAATGCTTCCTTGTTCCCACCCCTGAAGGGGAGAATCCCACAGTCAGGCTCAGAGGTGCGTCCACTGGCTGCAGCTTGATTTAAGTCCTCCGTGCTCCTGGGACTTGCTCATTTTTGCTTCAGAGAAAATTAGGCTGTAAAAGCCCCATAATATGCTTGGCTACCTACAGCTCTTTTTAAAAGTGCTTTGGAGGAGGTATTTGACATTTCCAAGATCCGTTGTGGGCCCGACACGGCTCAGCTTGTCCAACGGGCCATTGCCAGCAATTACATAACCCGGACCCTTGGAAGGGGCCCAGGGAGGGTCCCCTCCTGGCACACATTTTTCTGTGCTTCTTGATTCCCTCGAGTCTCTCTTAGGGACACGTTTTGCCAAAATAAGGATATAAGCGCTGGACAAACAGGGCCGGGCACGGCCTGATGCTGTAGTTCACAATGATCTTTCGGTTCTACGTGAAAATGGAGACCCCGTGGCCTCAAACCCGGTCATGCTGCAGGGTCTGGGCAGGTGCAGTTCTGATCTCCATGGCTGGGCGGCTCTTTGTGTCATTGAAAAGGAAATTAGGTGTAAGGGTCGAGATTCGCAGGGCCGAGGGACAGAGAGACAGAGTCACCGAGGCTGTAATCATCAAAAGCAGTTTTGTTGTCTAGCTGGAGCTGGGGTTTGAACCCCCAGAGTGCCAGCGCAGTGGCCTCTTCTCTGGACAGGGACCTCCCCCCCCCTTGTGTGCTAGTGACCCTTTTATAGCAAAGTTGTTTACACACTGGTCATGCATCCGCCCCCACAGCGATTCTCACTTCATCCTGCCCCAATAGGCTCCAACCTGTTCCGGGTCCTCGCTGAGAGACTCCGGTTTCCCCATTCATTGTCTTTCTCCTCTGCATCCCATAATGTACCCATAATGCCTTGCGGTTAGCAAGCAAGCAGCAAACAGAAGCTGGAAGGTGTGCGTTGTCCTAATAGCCCGGTGTCTTGCATTAGGGTCGCAGCGAATTTTCCCCGGGAAATAGGAAACAGCGTCAGCAGAGAGGGGCTGACCTTGCCGCTCACTCCCGGCTCTGGCCGTGGACGCTGCCCCGCGCCGGCGTGGCCAGGATGCGGCCACGGAAGGAACTGTCCAGCGTGGGTTTAAGACGCGGCCGCACTGTCCGTGTGGGGGAGCCGCCCGCACGGCTCCCCTCCTCCCTCTTTCTTCTCTTATTTCTGGGGTCCCCTGGGCCAAGAGGGGGTCCACTCAGCCCGCTGGGGGCTTAAGATTTTATTTTCGTTCACAACTTGCACGTATTTTTTTAAGTTCCTACTGGAATCAAATTCCAGGTTTTCAGGGCGAGCAGGCGGCTCCCTGGAGGGGAGTGTGGACGGGTATGCGGAGAAAGGGAGGAAGCTCCTTTGTGACTTTTCAAAATCAAAGCTGATTTTTAAATCCTGCATGCCGACTTGACAGCAGATGCTTTCCTCCGTGGAGATGGCGTGGCCTTGGGAGCGTGCGTTTTCACGCTTGTGTGCAAAGGGAACTTCAGAGATAGGAACACAATATTATATATATATATATGTATATATATATATATATGTGTGTATATATATATATATATTTTTTTTTTGAGACAGAGTCTCGCTTTGTTGCCAGGCTAGAGTGAGTACCGTGGTGTCAGCCTAGCTCACAGCAACCTCAAACTCCTGGGCTCAAGCGATCCTCCTGCCTCAGCCTCCCGAGTAGCTGGGACTACAGGCATGCACCACCATGCCAAGCTAATTTTTTCTATATATTTTAGTTGTCCAGATAATCTCTTCTCTTCTCTTCTCTCCTCTCCTCTCTTCTCTTCTCTTCTCTTCTCTTCTCTTCTCTTCTCTTCTCTTCTCTTCTCTTCTCTTCTCTCCTCTCCTCTCCTCTCCTCTCCTCTCCTCTCCTCTCCTCTCCTCTCCTCTCCTCTCCTCTCCTCTCCTCTCCTCTCCTCTCTTTCTTTCTTTCTTTTTTAGTAGACAGGATTTTGCTCTTGCTTAGGCTGGTCTTGAACTCCTGACCTCGAGCGATCCTCCCGCCTCAGCCTCCCAGAGCGCTAGGATTACAGGTGTGAGCCACCGCACCTGGCTTAGAACAGAATATTTTAAGCAAAGTTTTGCAACAGGGGAGTTGCATTTCAGTGAAGATGGAGCAAGTCTCAAACTCTGTCAGATATTTTGGAACAAGCACCCTCTGTCTCTTCTCTGCTTTCTCACATGCAGACACTGCATATTCCCACAGCTTTCAGCTTAAATTCTTGGAAGCTCAGGTCTATGGAATGATGTCATTTTCCACGGTCGTCTAAAGGGAAACGGCATTTCGTTTTTCCTGCTGCCTGCATTAAGACGGTGTTTAATTTCTTCCCTCCACACATTCTGAAACCTCAATATTATATGTCTGGCAACAGCTCGGTGCAATCTTTAAGAAAATTCTCACACACCCGGGTTCACAGCGACGTGCAAATTACACGCCGAGGACGGGGAGCTCCCTCCGTCCGGGCGCACGCGGCGTTTCGGCAGAACTTGGCCTCGCCAGCGTCCGCCTGGGACAAAGACACGTGTCACTAAGGAGCGAACAAACGCGAGTCTGTGGTGTCTGTAAGATTTTCGAGACGTGCGTTCTGGTTCCTCCTCTCTTCCCTCTTCATGCGCACGTGTGCCTTAAGGTCCTGGGAGGGCTGAAGAGGGAGAAGTGTCCACAGGGCGGGCGTCTGGGGCGGGTGCCGTGGGGACGCTGACCGTGCCCGCCGGGCCCTGCAGCGGGGCGGGTCCCGAGGACGGCAGCTGCCCCCTGGGACCGGCAAGACAGAAGCCACCGCATCTCGGCGAGAGCGGGTCCCGTGACCCAGGCTGGGGACAGAGCCTGCGCCGGGGGACCCAGAGGAGACCAAGGCCACGTGCACCAGCCAGGGAGTTAGCCTGGGACGAGACTGGGGCTGACGGAGGCGCAGTCTGGTTTCTAGCAGCCGGGAAATGAGGGCGGCCATGTGCAGATGCAGGCCGTGCGCAGGCGTGCTGGTGAGGAGACCGGAAATCTTCTTGAGGTGGTTTCACTTCTCCAGTGAAATGGGAGACAAAACAGAGTGAAAGAGAGAAGGGAGAGAGGCGATGAAAGCATGGATGGGGAGGGTAGTCGTGGAGGGGCTGTCCTGAACAGCCCTAATAGGCTGGGCTGGCGGGAGACGCGGTGGTGTGTGTTCCCGGCTAGGGCACAGTCAGGGACCGGCAAGGGCAGATCCATGGGGCAGAGATGCTGCTGGTGCCCGGGGAACCGTTGCCGGGATACCAGAGCCAGGCAGTGGGGATGCGCGGTGTGGCCAGACAGCGGGAGAGGTGTGGTGGCCGGGAATGACAGGCCGAGGGAATGGCCGGTGAGTGGGTGCAACATGTTTCTTTTTCTTAGACGTAGAATTCTGCCCCAGGTGATGGCAGGAATGCTGGTGGAAATGCTAGGACCCGAAACTGGTCACTGCAGGGGAACGACAGGGACGTTGGCAGTTAAACTCTAACAGAGAGGGGACGTCAGCAATTTCGTCGGGTGGTTTGAACTTCCAAGAGTTTTGCTCTTCCTGGGAGAAGGAAAGAGAAGGTTCTGGAATGGGGAGTTCAGTGAGGGTGTTCACCGTCGTGGGGAGGTATTGGATTGCAGTGGTCTCCAACCACGAGCTTAGAACCCAGTGACCCTCCATCTCTTACTAGACATGGTAATCTTGGGTGAGTTACCTTCTCACGATCTCACTTTCTCCACTAGCAAATTGGGAATTTGATATTTACTCTCCCATAGGGTTACCTTGAACATAAATTGAGTTACATAGGCGTTAATGCCTAACACATGGTGACTGCTCAGTACGTTTGGACATGATCCACTTCCAGCCTACAGTTGGAAGAAGTATCAGAGGAGAAAACGTCTGTCTCATCTTGGTGGCACTGCGGGGTCAGTCACGCCCTCAGGGAGACGTCCAGCTTCTGACAGGCACAAGATGACGGCGGGGGTCGGGGGAGGGGGCTCAGAGCACCTGGCAGGTGCAGAGAGGGCTTCGCTGACAGCCAGGTCCAAGTCAGCATTCAGTGGAAGCTTCTAGTGTGTGGGAATTTTGGGTCCACGATCTACAGGGACAAGATTCTTGTGGTAACAGGTGACACGGAAGTCGTCCATTAGCATCTGTGGGCAACAGCTTTATATTCATAACATGTGTCGAGATTATTCTGATATTATTTTCAGATGACCTAAGTACCGCGTTTCCCCAAAAATAAGACCTCCCCATACAATAGCCCTAGCAGGATATCTAAGCATGTGCGCAATAGAAGCCCCACCCCAAAAATAATCCCTAGTGACAGGCGTGGCTACGCAGCGCATCTGCAGGACCCATGCATGTCGTCGCGGAGCGGGAAAGAACACGAGCAGCCCTCCTCATCTGCCCCATCGTGATAGCTACTGTCCCAGAGGTGACCAGAAAGGTGCGGCGGCCCCACCAACAAGGTCGGCTCCCCCTGTCAGGTCCCGGCCATCCTGTGCATGCTGCAAGCTGAGGCTTTGAGGGGAAAATAACACATCCCCTGAAAATAAGCCCTAGGGTGTCTTCTTGAGGAAAAATAAATATAAGACCCTGTCTTATTTTCGGGGAAACACAGTATTGCCTGGTTATTGCCTGCTTCCTAATTTGACCTCTCACGCGGTTGGTAGATGCGGGTGAGTCTCGAAGGAGCATCCTGAGCGTGTGAAGTCTTACCTGGCCCCACACCCCGCACCAAATGCAAGAACAGGGAGACGGCACAGGAGCCTTTGCCAAAATACTGCTCGTTTATTTTGATCCCTATGAAAAAAATTAAGAAAAGCAAAGCGTGATTAACTTAGAACTATAAATAAACATAGATCTAATTTACCTAAACAAATCCAACCATGCGAAACATAGAACAAGAAGATAATTGAATAACCATGAATCATGTAGTGATCTGGAGAATATGATTTAAACGTGTGCCCAGATTTGTATTTTTCTCAACACTTGGAAATCTTCAGCTTTTTGCCATTTTGTCTTGTCACGTGTGCGCTGCTTTCCTCTCCCAGAAATCAGGTACATCGTGGTTCTCCCAGTAGGAGAAGTTATAATACAAAGTAAAACACAGAATTTTGCAAGGAATTGATGACGCTAGGAGGAAAGTATAAAACGGCACTTACTGAACGAGAGGAAATGATCAAAGACAGGCAGCGGAGGGGGAAGGTTTGCAAAGGGAGGATTGGAGGAAAGGCAGGTGCTGGAATAGCTCAAACCTTTCCAATCCCCCAAATCTCTGAGGCTGGAGAGTTTTACCCTGGAGATCTTGTTAGTGTGTTTATAAAATTTTAATAGTTTTCTAAATTGCAAACTTTTTAGACCTTGCTCTTCAGGATCCATATGCTGTGTGAAACAAGGGGAGCCCAAAAAGTACATGATGTGAAAACCAGACAGCAATAAGGAAGCCCATGAGAAACATCACAGCTGTTTGCACAAATCAGAACCCACTGAGTTCCCGGAGCTTTTCTAGGTCAGCACAAATGAAATGTCACATCAGGGATCATTTTCCCCTTGAGGAAATTTTGCCCTAAATTTATCATCTGACCTAATAAGCTCCACTTCACCAGAAGCAATTATTAAATATTTATGGACCCATGTTTTTCAGGGAATAGTACTGTTGGTGCAAAGACAAGATTATTGATTTATGATGTTGTCGTCAATTTATTACTAATAAAAATCACACATTTTTAGATTCGTAAATTTGTAATTTGTTCTTGTCTCTTCCTCTCTCTATCCTTCCTTATCTGTTTCATTTTTTATATTTTATGCCTTATCATGGCAGTCTCACCATGTGACAAACACACATGAAAGCGGAAAATGTCAGTTTGTTCGAGTCACACAGCAAAACTTTCCCTTAAAGACTAAGCTCGAAGATGATTCCATGAAAGAGTTTAAACAGGCCTGGAAGGCGCCTGACTTCTTCCAACACCAACAACTGCATCCAATGTAACAGGGAGGGCATGCGGGCAGGTAAGGAGAATTTGCACCTGCGTGATGTAGATTCAGGACATGTAATTTAGTAGACTGAGAACTGAAAATGGGGGAGAAAAAGTGAAATTATTTAGCGGGAGATAAAATCTGAACCCTCCCACACTCTCGAGGAATTCGATACCTTGCTAAACTGCCCAGGTGCAGCCCTGTCAGACATGTTTTACCCTCTGCACAAACACCCACCGGGATGAAGTCGAGTCAGGCAGACAATCCCAGGGATGCAGGGGGCAAAACGAGTCGATACCGTTAGCAACTAGTCTGTGTGACACAGCTGCGGGCACAGTGACAGCAGCAGCACACCTTTGGACTCCCGGAGTCCCTGGGTCAAGGCACAAGGGTGACTGGAGAGCAAGACAAGTGACCCTGGGGACAGCGTCTCTGTAAAGCCAGGGACCGGCCATGGCCAACGATGATGGGACGGGGAAACCACCAGCTGCAGACCTGTGTGCTCAGCACCTGCTCTGGAGGACCCAAAGGGAAACAGGGCAGTACCTGGGCACCTAGTAGCATCCGCTGGCATAGACAGGTGCGAATTCTGGAGGAGCTGGTGGGATCAGGGGGGCTGCGCCTCAGTGCCCGGGCGAATGCAAGGATTTCTAGTAAGGAGCGAAGGGGCCCCACGCAAGGCCACAGGTGGAGGAGTGGGGGGGACCCGCAGACACAAGGATGGAGAAGACCGGGATAAAGGCAGGGGCAGGTCACGGGCTGGGGGACCTCAGAAGCGAGACGTCTTGCTTTTTCAGACTCCATAAATACAGCAGAGTGTGGAGCTTTGTGAAGTTAGACAGGCTACATGCGTCAAACCTCGGTAAAATAAACTTGCCTAAAAGTGAACACTAGAAAATTTCAAAAATCAAGGACAAAATCCAATTAAAGAGCGAAGTGGTTTCAGTGGAGTTTCACAGAGAAAACTTAACTTTGTCCTAAGAATGCATGAGTAAGCCCGTCTCCTCCTGCAAGAGGACCGCGTTTTTAAAAAGCATCACTGAATTTGCTTGTGAAATTGAACATAAATGTAAATTCAACGTAGGCTTTCGAAGTTATGTTTCTCTTGAGTCCCCCGAAATTATTTCAGCTAAAAACATTTTGGGTAATTTTCTCTCCATTTTATCTGCCCTTTGAAATTTGCATACTTTTAAGAACCTCATTTGCCTACATAGCCACTTTACTTAACATGTATTTGCGAAAGGGGTGGTTGCAAAAACACTCTAAACTTGAACTTTGTGTGGGTGTCTCCTTGTGTGCATGTGTGTGTGTATGTGTCTCTTTGTGTGTGTGTGGTTTTCCTAGCTTTGAAAATTTCCCGACATCTTCATGCTTCTAAAATGTGCTCCGCAGGGTGACCTGCCAGGCTGTTTCTTGCCTAATAATCTGCTTATTTCTCTGCTTGATTGTTCCTGGTATTCAGAGACTGCCTCTCATGCCTTACATTATTCTATATAAAGAGAATCCCATCTCTTTGATGGAGACAATAAATACCTCTTTCCAAGGCTTTATAAAAGGTAGGAAGCAGCAACTTCTTTCTGCATCCTCAGGATGGTGGTTATAACTTTAAATCACTTTCCTTGGAGGTTTTCTAATTTTGTTCCTCTTTCCAATAACAAATACCATCATTGTAACTGTTTATATTTTCATAACAAGGAAATGACACTGACATAATGACTATTGACATTTATTGAAATCATTAATTGTGCCAGGCATTTATTTTTAAAAAACGAAATAAATGTATTAGGTAATATTTATAGAAATGTATTATATATCAAGGGCTATCTTTCATCTGTTATAAGATATAATGACTTTTTATTTCCCACCTATGAGGCAGGCACTACCATTATCCTCTTAAACAGATGAGAAAACTGAGGCATAGTAAGGTTGAATAGGTTAAACATTGGTAATGTGTTCATAAACAGAAAGAGCAAATTTTGAACCCAAGCCATCTGAAGCCAGACTCTATGTTCTTAACTGGTATATCATGATATCTCTTGATGATCTAAAATATACAACAGGAGATATGAGGTGGATTGGATAACAAAGCATACTTTTCTGGCTGTTGGGTGTTTTCTATACTTGTTGGTCAGAGATGCTCTGGTTCTTTTGATATATAGCCTGCTACGCCTCAACACACAGAAGGAATTCTTTAACAGAACTTTTGTGAGCAATTGGTGAACATCCCTTTACAAATGTTACCTTATTCGGAATGTAATCATTGTTCTATTTAGTTATTAGATTGTAACAAAATTCAGCACCCTTTTATAATAAGAACACTTAACAAAATAGGCATAGATGGGACTTAGCTCAAAATGATAAAAACCATGTATGACAAACCCACAGCCAACATCATACTGAATAGGGAAAAATTGAAAGCATTCTCACTTAGAATTGGAACCAGAAGAGGTTGCCTTCTATCACTACTTTTATTCAACATAGTGCTGGAAGTCCTAGCCAGAGCAATCAGACAAAAGAAGGAAATCAAGGGAAGCCAAATAGGACAGAAGAGGTCAAGCTATCACTCTTTGCTGACCATATAATCTTATATCTAGAAAACCCCAAAGATTCTGCCATGAGATTACTGGAATTGATAAACAAATTCAGTAAAGACTCAGGTTACAAAATCAATGTACAGAAATCAGTAGCATTCCTATACGACAACAACAGTTAAACTGAGAACAAAATCAAAGACTCAATAGCCTTCACATTAGCAACAAAACAAAATAAAATACCTAGGAATATATTTAACTAAGGAGGTGAAAGATCTCTACAGGGAGAACTATGAAATACAGAGAAAGAAATACCGTGTTTCCCTGAAAATAAGACCTACCCATAAAATAAGCCCTAGCAGGATTTCTAAGCATTTGAGCAATAGAAGCCCTACCCTGAAAATAAGCTCTAGTCATGGGCATGGCTATGCAGAGCATCTGCACAACCCATGCATGTCGTCGCGGAATGGAAAAGAAGATGAGCAGCCCTTCTCATCTGCCCCATGAGAGCTCTAGTGCTCGACATGAGAGATTGGGGCCGATGGTTCTAAAGGAAATAGAATCACAAGACATTCAGGATAGAATTTGGGGTTTGGAGAATTATGATGATGTTCCAGAAGAAGACGACTTAACTATATTTAAATAAATATAGATTGTTGTACCGCTCTTAAAAAAATAACATATCCCCTGAAAATAAGCCCTAGGGTGTCTTCTTGAGGAAAAATAAATATAAGCCCTGTCTTATTTTCCAGGAAACACAGTAGCAGAGGATGTAAGCAGAGGGGAAAACATACCATGCTCACAGGTCAGCAGAATTAAAATTGTTAAAATGTCTATACTACCCAAAGTGATCTACAGATTCAATGCAATCCCCATTAAAATACAAACATTATTTTTCACAGATCTAGAAAAATAATTCTATGCTTTGTATATAACAAAGAAGACCCTGTATAGACAAAGCAACCTTAAGCAAAAAGAACAAATTGGGAGGCACCAATTTATCAGACTTCAAGCTATACTACAAGGCTATAAAAACCATAACAGCATGGTACCAGCATGAGAACAGAGATATAGACCAATGGAACAGAGCTGAGAACCCAGTTATAAAACCATCCTCATATAACCATCTAATCTTTGACAAATCAGACAAAAACATACACAGGAAAAGAATCCTTATTCAATAAATGGTGCTGAGGAAATTGGATAGCCATATGTAGAAGACTGAAACAGGATCCGCACCTTTCACCTCTCACAAAAATCAGGTATGGTAGATAACAGACTTAAGCCTAAGGCATGAAATTATAAGAATTCTAGAAGAAAATGCTGGAAAAAAACTCTTATAGACATCGGCCTAGGGAAAGAATTTATGAGGAAAACCCCACAGGTAATCACAGAAAAAACAAAAATAAATAAATGGGACCTGATCAAATTAAAATGCTTCTGCATAACCAAAGAAAGTATCACAAGAACAAACAGACAACCTACAGAATGAGAGAAAATATTTGCATGTTACGCATTTGATAAAGGGCTGATAACTAGAATCTAACTAGAACTCAGGAAATCAGCAAGGAAAAATCAAACAACCCCATTGAAAAGTAGGCAAAAGACATGAAAAAAACATTTCAAAAGAAGACCAACTAATGACCAACAAACATGTGAAAAAATGCTCAACATCTTGAATCATTAGGGAAATGCAAATCAAAACCACAATGACATATCACTTATCTCCAGTGAGAATGGCCTTCATCAAAAAGTCCCAAAACAATAAATGCTGGTGTGGATGCGGAGAGATAGGAACACTCCTACACTGCTGGTGGGACTGCAAACTAGTGCAACCTCTGTGGAAAGCAATATGGAGATACCTCAAAGAACTAAAAGTAGAACTACCATTTGACCCAGCAATCCCACTACTGGGCATCTACCCTAACGAAAAAAAGACATTCTATAAAAAAATATATCTGCACTCCAATGTTTATAGCAGCACAAGTCACAATTGCAAAGATGTGGAAACCACCCAAGTGCCCATCAGTACATGAGTGGATTAATAGAATGTGGTCTATGTATACCATGGAGTAGTATCCAGCCACAAAAATTGGTGAACTACCTGTCGTATTATTCTGGATGGAGCTGGAGCCCATTCTTCTAAGTGAAGTATCACAAGAATGGAAAAACAAGCACCACATGCACTCGCCATTAAGGTGGTACTAATCGATCAACGCTAATGTGCACATATGGGAAGTAACATTCCTCGAGTGTCAGGCAGGCGGGCAGGTGGAGGAGGGGATGGGTAAATTCACACCTGACGGATGAGGTGTGTGCTCTCTGGGGGATGGGCATGCCTGGCAGGTGGTGCAAAGGCAATTTATGTAACCAAAGTGTTTGTACCCCCGTAATACTTTAAAATAATAAAAAGTACTGTGACAAATCAATTAGAAAAGCAACAATTATTAGATTGTAACCGTAGGAGACACATCTAATTTCAAGGATCTAAAATGTTTGTGAGACAAGAATGACCCAGGTTCATAATAATCAAGTCAATAAAATTATGAAGAAAACATAAAAGTTTCCTACTGCAGAACAATTTGATACATGCGTTTGTTTTGGGAGCCTAGTTCTCACTTGTCATTTGGCTTCTAGCTGCCTCAGGGTGGAAAATGGACTGTGTACATGTTTCTGAGGTAGAACAGCCAAACATGGGGATTGTGGGGGGCTTCAGAGGCAGGAAAGCAGAGTCCCGGTTCTGAAGTTCTCTCTGCTACACTCGCCGGTACCTCGTGCGGGTGGATAGCCCGGCAGAACCAGAGCTGGAGAGAACAACTGTGGACACGTTGTCTCCTTGCGCCGTATTAATCTTCTGCGGATGTCACTGGAAATATTGGCAATGGGTGAAACAGATACTGCTGAGTATCCTGAGACCGTACTGTCTCGTGGCCTCGTTCACACAGTCACCTGGGCAGTGGTTTCTCCCTGACGCCCACCCCAGGTAGCGGCAGCAGGTGAGATCTCCCACGGCCTCCCGAGGAGTTCTGCAGCCCTGCAGGAGCTGCCTGGCACAGCAGAGCCCCGAACGCAGGGGGAACTTCCGCCCGGGGCCTCTCCCACAGCAAGGCCGATCCGTAAGGCCGTGGGACTCTCTGGCGCTGGGGCAAGCAGAGTCGGGAGTTTGCAGCAATGGGCAGGTGAGCACGCAGAGTCGGCATCTGGGGGACCTTGCATCATTTTAATCATGGCAGCGTCACCAACAGCACCCTACGGACGTCTGCCCCTGCGGGGATCTAAACGAGTGCTGGTCGCACGGTCTCTCCACCGTGTCCTCAGTTTCTCCTTCCCCTGTCTGCGACCAGCCGTCTTCACGTGGTGCAGGAGGTCTGAGCCCACGTTCACGGATCTCGGAAATCTAGTTATTTATGGTCAGCAATAAACAGTTGCTCCAAACGCCAGTCCTTTCTCATGGGTGCGAGCAGTGTGCGGGGTAACTCGGAGGCTGGGCTGTGAGTTGGCGCTGAGTGTTTACTACCTGTCGCACCCCGGGGCGTGGCTGTCTCCCTGGGATGCTTTTCTCCCTTCAGAGCTCCGGCTCCTGAGGGAAGACGCCCCAGCAGCCTTGTGATGCAGGGACACTAGGTGTCAGCATTGCTCTTCCTCTTCCAGACAACAGGCTAGAGGATGACGTCATCGGCTGCGCTTCCAGGCAGAACATTCCGCAGTCACAGGCGGAGACAGCCCCGGCCACGGGCTCTGGCCCCCCACGACAGGGCCCGGTTGTTTTAAGGAGTCATGACCATTTCTCTTCTGCAAAGAGCAATATTTTTTTTTATGGAAAATTTTAGGCAAAAATAAAAACAATAGAAAGAAGAAATGGTATTGTCAAGGCCGTGCTAATGACGTTAATTCTGTGAAACGCAGATGGATGGAGGCGGAGATGTCGGCGTCTCTGAAGACCTGGTGGGTGGGAAGGAGGTGCAGGACAGGTGGTGGCACTCCAGAGAGCGAGTGTATCGGGTGTTTTCAGACCTGCGTGCCCACACACCCGACTGCATTCTCTCGTTCGCATCATGCATCTTTGAGAGATCTGGTGGGCTGGGAAGCAGCATTTGAGGGTGGTGTCTTCGACGGAGAGCAAAGGCAACGACAGAATGTCTTGAAACAAAGTCCGCCGACATCCTGTATCCGAAGCCACATGGTTGCTGCCACCTGGAATCCAGGCTTTTGTACATGCTTCCCCGAAAATAAGACAGGGTCTCCTATTTATGTTTCCTCGAGAAGACACCCTAGGGCTTATTTTCAGGGGATGTGTTATTTTTTTAAGTACGGTACAACAAGGTACATTCATTCAAACAGAGTTAAGTGATCTTCTTCTGGAACATCATCCTCACTCTCCAAAGCCCGAATCCCATCCTGAATTTGTTCTTGTGACTCTATTTCCTTTAGAACCATTGGCCCCAGTCCCTCATGTTGAGCACTAGAGCTCTCATTAAATGGGCAGGGCTGGCTTATTTATCAGAGATCCAGTGAGCACTGGGTCCAATCTGCACAATGGAGCAGAAATGGTCTCTCTGGGCTCAGCAGGAGACTGCTTGCTGAAGCTTTCCCCCATCCCCTGGTGTCTGTGGGGGGTGAGAGAGGCCCACGGTGCTGAGTAAAATGGCAGCTGCAGCTTTCCTCCTTCCCCCTGGGGACACACAACACCTAAAGCGGAGCGTCCTGCTCCTCACTGCACTGAGGAGACTTCCCCTCAAAGCCTCAGCTCGCAGCACGCACAGGGTGACCGGGACCCGACAGGGGAGCCGACCTTGTTGGTGGGGCTGCCCGCACCTTTCCGGTCACCTCTGGGATAGTCGCTGTCACAATGGGGCAGGTAAGAAGGGCTGCTCGTGTTCTTTCCCGCTCCGCAACGACACGCACGGGTTGTGCAGACGCGCTGCGCAGCCACACCCGTCACTAGGGCTTATTTTCGGGGTGGGGCTTATACTGCGCACATGCTTAGACATCCTGCTAGGGCTTATGTTATGGGTAGGTCTTATTTTCAGGGTAGGGCTTCTATTGCACACATGCTTAGGAATCCTGCTAGGGCTTATTTCATGGGTGGGTCTTATTTCCGGGGAAACACGGTAGTAGCACAGGCGTCTGCAGGGGACAAGTGCCATCAGGGTTGTCACCTACTTGCTTCTATCCGCATGTTTTCTCTGACGCTCAATCACCCACCCACTCGTTAGTTCATTCAGCAAGCAGCTATTGGACACCCACTGCATGCAGTGCTCTAGGCTTTGGGGCTTCTGTTCGGAGCAAGACAAGCAGCATAGTCGTCTCCATGAAGATCACGTCGCAGGGCGGGAGGCAGAGAGGGACACACAGCCCACAGATAAGTGTGATAGATGACCCCACAAATCTCAGGGCCCTGAGAGAGGAAAGGCAGCCTGGCGGGCTTCCCACGGTGAGACTGGTTCCACAAGGTGGCCCTGGGAGACAAGACGTGGCGGTGACATCTGAGCCTGGGCGTGGGAGCAGTGGGCAGGAGCTATGCGGCACGAGCTGGGGTGGGGAAGGGCACAAACTCGGGGCCCCCGAGGTGGAGCAGCCCTGCTGTCACTGGGTCGCCCTGGGAGCTGAGTGTCCTGTCACGCACGGGAGGAGGTTGCAGTAGGCAGGTTCAGGGACGGGCAGGGCTGAGGCCGGGGAGGGTTTGTGACGAAGGTGGTGGCAGAGCTGGTGACCTGGAGGACAGGGACGGCTGACAGTTACCATGTTTGCCCGAAAATAAGACCTACAGATACAATAAGCCCTGGCAGCATTTCTAAGCATGTGCACAATAAGAAGCCCTACCCCGAAAATCAGCCCTAGCGACGGGCGTGGCTGCGCAGCGCGTCTGCACAACCCATGCGTGTCGTCGCGGAGCGGGAAAGAACACGAGCAGCCCTTCTCATCCGCCCCGTGAGAGCTCTAGTGCTCGACAGAAGAGATGGGGGCTATGGGGGCCGACGGTTCTAAAGGAAACAGAGTCGCAAGACATTCAGGATGGGATTCGGGGTTTGGAGAGTTACGATGATGTGAAGATGACTTCACTATATTTGAATAAATGTAGATGGTTGTACCGTACTTTAAAAAAAATAACACATCCCCTGAAAATAAGCCCTAGGGTGTCTTCTTGAGGAAAAATAAATATAAGACCCTGTCTTATCTTCGGGGAAACACGGTATGTGCCAGCACTTCCCAAGCACTGAATCATCGGATTTCCCCCACAACCCAGCGAGAGGCGACAGTACCTTCCTACTTCAGAGATGGGGATGGGGGGTTGCAGAGTCTAAGCAGCTACGCTGAGTTCCCAGGGGGCCAGGGAGCTGGCAGAGCTGGGGTGCTTGTTAAATCATTGAATAATTTGGTTTCTTGCATATTTTATTTATTTTATTTTTTTGAGATAGGGTCTCACTCTGTTGCCTAGGCTAGAGTGCCGTGGCGTCAGCCTCGCTCACAGCAACCTCCAACTCCTGGGCTCAAGCGATCCTCCTGCCTCAGCCTCCCAAGTAGCTGGGACTACAGGCACGAGCCACCATGCCTTGCTAGTTTTTTCTTCTATATATTTTTAACTGTCCGAGTAATTTCTTTCTATTTTTAGTAGAGACGGGGTCTCGCTCTTGCTCAGGCTGGTCTCAAACTCCTGAGCTCAAACGATCCGCCCGCCTCGGCCTCCCAGAATGCCGGGATGACAGGTGTGAGCCACCACGCCGGCCTCTTGCATATTTTAAATAAAATTTCTCTTGTCAGTTTTGTTTATACTTTTGAAATTAAAATAAATCTATTGTTAAATGTTCTACTCCAGTCTTAAAAAAATACTGTGTCAGTACACACACTCAAGTGCACCTTACAGACCCCGGGACCCAGCGAACACCCGGGAAAGGGAAAGGCCTGGACGGGGTGGCGTGGCTCACAGCTGTGCACGGCCAGTGTGGGACCCAGCGTGGGGTCTGTTGTGCCGGTCGTTGCACCTTCCCCGTGTGTCAGGTGTTTGTTGTTGGCTGCGGGTCTTAATGTGTCCTGTATAACTCAGGCTAGAAAATAGATGTTTTATTCCAGGCATCCTCACTCAAACTACGGCCCGCGAGCCACATGCGGCCCGCCTAGCACATTTATCCGGCCCTCCTCTGGGCGTTTTTGCCGCCGCTGCCTGTCCTGCTTAGCGGGCGACTGGTCCCGGGGCCCACAGTGCGCACGTGTGGAATGTGCGCTGCGCTCCCCAACGGACTGAGGGACGGTGTGCTGGCCCCCTGTTCAAAAAGTTTGAGGACCCCTGTTTAACGCAATTAAAAATAATAATTTCCCCTTTACCTGAAAAGCAGGAAAATTTTAAAGAAATCGACAGAGAGTGTGGCTGGTAAGAGGGCAGCAGGAGTCGAAAGCCGTAGGACTCAGGCAGCCACGGAAGAGTGTGGTCACAGCGGCGCCCATCTCTGCCGGGGCCGTGAGTCAGACACACGCCGTCACTCAAAGGGAAGGGGCTGTCAGGACGGCTGTATGCACTCACCTCATCTCGGGCCACACCAGCAGCAAGTTGTAGGAGGGCAGGTCTCAGGAAGTAAATATCGTTAAAGTGTTTACGCAGGGGAACTGGTTCACCTGCCTGCGCATTTATTTCCAGTGTCTCAAAGTCCGATAAAAAGTTTTTTAAAAATCTGCCAGATGTTTTGTACTTTTACGTATCTCTGTTTCTCTCCTTCCCTTTTCCTCTTCTGAACCGTGTGGTCTCTCGCAGGCCTGGTACAAACATCATTGTCACCCACCTGTTTTGGTAACGGAATAGCTACCCAGTGCAAGGAAAAGCGGAGTGTCTGCTTGCATTTGGTTCTATGTTTTCAGCTAATCGAGAGCAAACGCTCATGGAGAATTAGCCTCCCAGGGTCAGGTCAGGGCTGGTGAGGTGCTGAAGATCTTCCTTCCTCCTTTGCGGTTTTATTCGAGCACATCGTATCCCTCTGCTTTGAGGAGCCCGTTTACGCTGGATCAGTTATTTAGGAAGGGCGTTTGAAAACCTGCACTGACGCAGATGTGTTGTGTGGTCTACAGTGTTGTCTTGTGATCCACATCATAGCAGATACCTGCTGGCTCCCACACTAAGGCCCTGGACGAGGTGAACTCACTTCAGAGGCTGCTCTCCGGGCACCGCTGGGTGGCTGGTCGCCAACAGCAAGCAGCACTAGCAGCTTCTGAGCACTCGCCTCTTGTTTAACTCTGGCTGCTCCAAAGCAAACTACGGGGGCCAACAGGAGGGCTCTGCTCGCCCCCTGGCCAAAGACACATGGAGGCATCTGCCCTGCCCTCACTGTCTCCGGAATGTTCTCACCCTCCTTCCTGACGATGTGAGTTACTCACTTCCCTGCCCAAGCAGCGGTGACAGGCCCTGTGTCCCGGAGTCCGGGCCTTTTGCAGCGGGAGAGCCGCTGGCTGGAAGCAGGGGAGTCTCCAAAGATGGGGCTCACTCCGTTTCTCTGGTCATCCCCTGCACAGAGCAAACAGCTTCTCCAGCGAAAGAACAGGTCGGCACGAATCACCTACGTGCTACGTACCTAGCATTGGGAACGACCTGGTGTCCTGAAATTGGGTCTGGGCCGTGTCTAGGCTGTTAATTCAGTTTTCCCCCGAAGGCCCCTCTGTCTGCCCTGCCGTCTGGTTCTCACGGGGGCCGGTTCCCCTCCCCCACACCACACCTGCACCAGGTCACTGGACAGGACACAGGTGTGCGCGTCCCTGCTTCCCTTGCGGGTTAAGGATTTGGATCATCTGGTTCCTGGACAGGAGGCAAACCACGGGAGGCTTCTAGACAGGTATTTCCATGTTCACAAGCATTAGTCATTAAAGAGGACTCTCTGTTACAGAACACAGGTAGGACGTTCTAGGTGCCGAACAATCTCTCGTTTCTGTGATCTAGTTAGTCACGTGCACTTTGAGCAGCGAGACCACCTACTTGCCCACTAATCAGGAGGCTCACGTGGTACAGTGATAAATACTGACCCATTTTTCTCAATGGTTTTTATAAAGTAAAATTTTGTAAAATAATTGTATGGCTCTTGGGGAGTTACTACATCATGTTAAAACAGATCAGCGTGAACACACACATACAGCTCCCAACTTCATTCGGCATAAACTGAACCACTTAGCGTGGTATTGAAACAACTATACAAATGAAATTGCAATCAGAGGATGAGAATGCATGTGAGCATCATTCGAAATAAGCTAACAGAGAAGCACAAGCAACTGGGGAAAAAAGGGTTATTAATGTTAAACTATTAGCCTGCAACTACAATTGTAGATGAGTGGGCTTTCGCAAAAAACACAATTAGTAGCATTGTGTGAAAACACAACCTAGAAAATGATTCTGGCGTTGTATCGGAAGTGCTTGATAAATTAGTTCGGAGGGTGAGATTATGCAAAGTCTTTGGAGTCAATTGGACGCGAGTATAGGTTTTGCGACTCTCTCCTTTGTGTTTGTCTTTGTGTGGTGTGCTCAGGCGGGAGAACGAGAGGGAGATTTATTACATTTTAAAATGCTTGTCACATAAACGTGACTGGATAATGGAGCCGCCGGAGCTTTTATCTTTTCCAATCACATCCTTCAACTGCGCCCTGTCGAATCTTTAATTCAAAGCCCCTTAACGGTGTCCAATGAGAGACCCCTCAGCCTCCCTCTCATTTCCAGTTATCATAAGTTCCATCTGGTTGAAAATCCCGATTTTGTCTTTCCTTCTGTCCACAGGCAGTGGCCTAACTCTTCGCTGGAAGGGCCTGCATGGCAGCATTTGCTTTTACTCGCTCCGCCTGTCTTCTCTCACACACACGCTCCACCTGTCTTCTCTTACAGGCTCCGCCTGTCTTCTCTCACACACTCCGCCTTCCTTCTCTCACACACTCCGCCTGTCTTCTCTTACACACTCTGCCTGTCTTCTCTCACACACTCCGCCTGTCTTCTCTCACACACTCTGCCTGTCTTCTCTCACACACTCCGCCTGTCTTCTCTCACACACTCTGCCTGTCTTCTCTCACACACTCCGCCTGTCTTCTCTTACATACTCTGCCTGTCTTCTCTCACACACTCTGCCTGTCTTCTCTCACACACTCTGCCTGTCTTCTCTCACACACTCCGCCTGTCTTCTCTTACATACTCTGCCTGTCTTCTCTCACACACTCCGCCTGTCTTCTCTCACACACTCCGCCTGTCTTCTCTCACACACTCTGCCTGTCTTCTCTCACACACTCCGCCTGTCTTCTCTTACACACTCTGCCTGTCTTCTCTCACACACTCTGCCTGTCTTCTCTCACACACTCTGCCTGTCTTCTCTCACACACTCCACTTGTCTTCTCTTACATGCTCCGCCTGTCTTCTCTTACATACTCTGCCTGTCTTCTCTCACACACTCCGCCTGTCTTCTCTCACACACTCCGCCTGTCTTCTCTTACACACTCTGCCTGTCTTCTCTCACACACTCCACTTGTCTTCTCTTACATGCTCCGCCTGTCTTCTCTTACATACTCTGCCTGTCTTCTCTCACACACTCCGCCTGTCTTCCCTTACATACTCTGCCTGTCTTCTCTCACACACTCCGCCTGTCTTCTCTTACATACTCTGCCTGTCTTCTCTCACACACTCTGCCTGTCTTCTCTCACACACTCTGCCTGTCTTCTCTCACACACTCCGCCTGTCTTCTCTTACACACTCTGCCTGTCTTCTCTCACACACTCTGCCTGTCTTCTCTCACACACTCCACTTGTCTTCTCTTACATGCTCCGCCTGTCTTCTCTTACATACTCTGCCTGTCTTCTCTCACACACTCCGCCTGTCTTCTCTCACACACTCCGCCTGTCTTCTCTTACACACTCTGCCTGTCTTCTCTCACACACTCCACTTGTCTTCTCTTACATGCTCCGCCTGTCTTCTCTTACATACTCTGCCTGTCTTCTCTCACACACTCCGCCTGTCTTCCCTTACATACTCTGCCTGTCTTCTCTCACACACTCCACCTGTCTTCTCTTACATGCTCCGCCTGTCTTCTCTTACATACTCTGCCTGTCTTTTCTTACACACACACTCTGCCTGTCTTCTCTCACACACTCCATTTGTCTTTTCTTACACACTCTGCCTGTCTTCTCCTACACACTCTGCCTGTCTTCTCTTACACACTCCATTTGTCTTTTCTTACACACTCTGCCTGTCTTCTCCTACACACTCTGCCTGTCTTCTCTCACACACTCCATTTGTCTTTTCTTACACACTCTGCCTGTCTTCTCCTACACACTCTGCCTGTCTTCTCTTACAGGCTCCGCCTGTCTTCTCTTACACACTCCACTTGTCTTCTCTTACATGCTCCACCGGTTCTTTCATGCAGAGCCTGCAGAACGCCCCCATTCCCCAACTCTGGAGAGCCGATCTCCCGTGCGGGGCGAACCTGGCTACTTCTGAGGGGTCACTTTCTGTGACACAGATGCATCCTTGCACAAGTAAGGGGTGAGCATGCCGGCTCCGGTACAGTTGTCCCGCCGTCTCTTCCTGAATCTCCTCTTCCCCGTGAGTGTGGACTCGGAGCAGATCGGCAGGTACAGGAGCAAGAGGATGCCCGGCCCTGGGGAGATGCTCCCTGCGGGTTTCCCGGGGCTCCTCATCCACATACACTTTTCTCTGTCGGTCCCTTCATGGAACGTCACAGGAAGTGTGCAAAGGATCCTTCTCCACGGATAGTTCTCTTAGTAAGAACCTCAATGTTTTCATTCTCCTTCCCCCTCTATGGTTTTGAAAAATACCACCGGCCGGGCATGCTGGCTCACATCTGTAATCCTAGCACTCTGGGAGGCCGAGGTGGGCGGATCACTCAAGGTCAGGAGTTCAAAACCAGCCTGAGCTAGAGCGAGACCCCGTCTCTACTAAAAATAAAAAGAAATTAATTGGCCAACCAAAAATATATAGAAAAATTAGCCGGGCATGGTGGCACATGCCTGTAGTCCCAGCTACTCGGGAGGCTGAGGCAGGAGGATTGCTTGAGCCCAGGAGTCTGAGGTTGCTGTGAGCTAGGCTGATGCCACGGCACTCTAGCCCAAGCAACAGAGTGAGACTGTCTCAAAAAATAAAAAATAAAAATAAAAGTAAAAATATAAAAATAGCATCAACAGTAGGACACAACATTGCTTTATGCCATCACTCAGTAAATGAGATCTGATGTTGCCTGATGAATTATGCCGCAGTAATTCTTGTCACAGTTTTTGAAAATTATATCTTTTTGAAAGAGATTTTTTTTAGAATCAAGTAGATTTTTATCGCATGTCATTCTTATGCATACAAAAACCTAAAAATATAAGCAAAATAAATTGTTTAATGCATTTCTATAGGAACGACCTCATGTTGGGGGTCCAAGTCTGAGCCGCTTGGGATTGGAGCCGCCGGCATCCCCGCTGGCTCTCGCTCTGCGGCTCTGCGAGCTGCCGGGACGAGGCACCTTTCGATGAAATCTTCCAACAACACAACAGCGGGTGACTGGAGCTCTCGAGGAGGCTTTGCAGGTGACGGGGCTGGGACATGTGGACCCTGCTCAGCACTGCTTCTGCGGTCGGTTTCCGCCGTCTCCCTCCTGCACGCACACGCGTGTGCCGGCGTGAGCAGCGCTCCTCTCCTGCTGTCTGTGGATGTCCTCTGTCACCGGCACCTGTTCCGTGGCTGTGACGCCGGCTGTCTGTGCACACGGCATCACATGGACCTCGGCGGCAGCCACCCCTGCGCTTCCGCCAGGTCTGCGCCACTGCACGGTGTATGGTTGACCGAGAGGCGCCGGGTCTCGGACGTGTGGAGACAGGAGAGAGCCGTGTGTCTGGGACCAGTGGCGCGTGGGCTGCAGGCGCGGGCTGGGCTTTGGGGACCGCTGTGGGGGAGCCTGCTAAGTGCGACTCAGCGCGTCCCTCAACTTGGCTTGTCCCTCAGACCCGGCTTGTCCCTCAGACCCGGCCCGGCCCTCAGACCCCGCCCATCCCTCAGACCCGGCTTGTCCCTCAGACCCGGCTTGTCCTTCAGACCCCGCCCGTCCCTCAGACCCGGCCCGTCCCTCAGACCCGGCTTGTCCCTCAGACCCGTCTTGTCCCTCAGACCTGGCTTGTCCCTCAGACCTGGCTTGTCTCTCAGACCCGGCCCGTCCCTCAGACCCCGCCTGTCCCTCAGACCCGGCTTGTCCCTCAGACCCATCTTGTCCCTCAGACCCGGCTTGTCCCTCAGACCTGGCTTGTCCCTCAGACCTGGCCCGTCCCTCAGACCCCGCCCGTCCCTCAGACCCGGCTTGTCCTTCAGACCCCGCCCGTCCCTCAGACCCGGCCCGTCCCTCAGACCCGGCTTGTCCCTCAGACCCGTCTTGTCCCTCAGACCTGGCTTGTCCCTCAGACCTGGCTTATCCCTCAGACCCGGCCCGTCCCTCAGACCCCGCCCGTCCCTCAGACCCGGCTTGTCCCTCAGACCCGGCTTGTCCCTCAGACCCGGCCCGTCCCTCAGACCCGTCTTGTCCCTCAGACCCGGCCCGTCCCTCAGACCCGGCCCGTCCCTCAGACCCGGCCCGTCCTTCAGACCCAGCCCATCCCTCAGACCCGTCTTGTCCCTCAGACCCGGCTTGTCCCTCAGACCCGGCTTGTCCCTCAGACCCGGCCCGTCCCTCAGACCCGTCTTGTCCCTCAGACCCGGCCCGTCCCTCAGACCCGGCCCGTCCCTCAGACCCCGCCCATCCTTCAGACCCAGCCCATCCCTCAGACCCGTCTTGTCCCTCAGACCTGGCCCATCCCTCAGACCCGGCTTGTCCCTCAGACCCGTCTTGTCTCTCAGACCCAGCCCCTCCCTCAGACCCAGCTTGTCCCTCAGACCCGTCTTGTCCCTCAGACCCGTCTTGTCCCTCAGACCTGTCTTGTCCCTCAGACCCCGCTTGTCCCTCAGACCTGGCTTGTCCCTCAGACCCGGCCCGTCCCTCAGACCCGGCTTGTCCCTCACACCCGGCTTGTCCCTCAGACCCGGCCCATCCCTCAGACCTGGGCGTCATTCATCCTGGGTGCTGGCGACTGTCCCCAGAACGCAGGTTTCTTGATTTTCACCCCCTGGGTTGAGCTCCACGGCCCGTCCTGGGGCAGGAGGAAAATGTCCACGCTGTAGGCCATTATACACACAAAAAGGGAAGTATCTCAAGAATGGAAAAACAAGCACTGCATGCGCTCACCAGCAAATTGGTATGAACTGTCAAGACCTAAGTGGACATAGAAGAGTAACATCTATCAGTGTCGGGCAGGTGGGAGGGTGATGGGTGTGCACACACATAGTGAGTGGGATGTGCACTGTCTGGGGGATGGTCACGCTTGAGGCTCTGACTCGAGGGGGAAGGCGGGCAAGGGCAATATATGTAACCTTAACATTTGTACCCCCATGATATGCTGAAAAAATAAATAAGTATAAAAAAACCAAAAACAGATTTTAGAGGAAATTTTAAGACACTATCAAATAGTTTGGCAATTAGCTAACAACCTCTGTGCCGACAATAGAAAGAAAAAGGCAGTTGGGAGAAAAAAAATGTCCCACAGGAACCGCGGCTCAAAACATTGCCTGGACTTGTTGTGTTGCCACGATTTGCTTCAAGGGCAATGCGGGCAGCCGAAGGGGGACGGCAACTTTCAAAACAGCTGCGTTTTACAATGAGTGAGATGTGCAATGTCTGGGGGATGGTCACGCTTGAGGCTCTGACTCGAGGGGGAGGGGGGCATGGGCAATATACATAACCTTAATGCTTGTACCCCCATAATATGCTAAAATAAAAAAAAACAAAACAGAAAACATCTGCGTTTTTACACGCGATCATCTAGAGAATAGAGACGACCTTCGTGGTTTGTGAAGATTGCCAACTGGAAACATGGCTCCCTGTTCTACTGTGGCATGGGGGGGCTGGGTGCACGTTGGAAATATTCATTTATATTTGGGCTTTATTTTCTGTTGCCTGGCACTCCTTTTCCCATGCACTGGAATCTTTCCGTGTCTTACATCGGCAGAAGGAGGAGATGACCTGAAAACAGAAAAAAAGAAATAGATTTCTGACTTTGGTTCATAAAAGTCTCGATCTCACAGGGGACGCTGGGAGGGGGTCTCGAAATGGACACGCTGTCCGGAGCGTCCGGCAGCGGCAGGTTGTTCCTTTGCACCTGCTCCCACCTCTACCTCCCGGGACAGACCGGAGGAAGAACGTTTCTCAAACCGGGGAAAATGAGAAGAGAAAAGGGGAAGTGATGCTCTTCCCCACTACACTGTGGCACTTCTCAACATAACCCGTCATAGCCTCGAAATAAAGGAACAAATCATACCAGCCTGCAGCATGCTGAAAATATTTCCCGAATTTCAGTGCATGGGCGAGACGGTGGGTAGGGTGATGGCCAGCTACGCGGTGTGCATGGCCCCACACAAAGGTGACAAGATGTGACACCCCGGCCAGACGGCAGGGAGAAAGTGAGACTAAAGCACCAAACTATGGAGCCTTTTCTTTTCTTCTGCAAGCTCTGTTCCCGTGAATTGTTTATGTTTGGTATTTTGTGTTCTGTGTGAGGGAAACTTAAAATTTAGAGTGACTACGGTGACTTTTACCGGTCATCTTTGTGTTGTCAAATGCAGTTATCAATGCAAAGATAAGAACATTTAACTCACGTGGAATCGCTGGAATGACAGAATCCATATTGCACAGCATGTATGCGCATAAATGTTTCACTCTCCTTGGAAGAGCCGGACACTGAAGACTCTCTCTGGAGTTGGGGTCTCCCTTCCACAGATGCACCCCGCCTTCCGCTGGCCAGAGAGAAGGGAAAGACTAGAAGGAGAGGAAACTCTGGGCTCTCTACCTTTTCCTTCTACACCAACATTTTTAGTGTTTGGTTGGGTAACACAGGGAGGCGAAGTGGGTGAGAAAGGATGTGATAAACTTCCTTGCTCATTCAGACTTTACTTAGATGGCCCTTGCCTTACTTTTTTGCTTTGGAAGCAAATTATGGTTCAGAGGCAAACGTGGCTCTTGGGGCTGCCGGCGCCCTCCCCACCCCACCTACTCAGGAGTAGATGTTACATGAAATGCTCACCTTGTACGGGCTTCGAGTGCCCCCAAACACTCACCCACCATCACCCCCCGAAATCCCTCACTCATGGGGTGGGATGATCATTCCACACAGATGGGGAGAAGGGAATATCGGGTGTGTGTCGCACACATCTGTTTGGCCCACACTCGGGCTGTGCTGATTCTCATAGTTAGAATACACAAGGTCAAAGGCAAAGGTATGAAGAATCCCAGGGTGGTGATGGCAGGGCGTTAAGCCAAGCATAGGACCCTTCCGGACATAAGGCCCTCTGCACCCACGTAGATCGAGTCTCCACATGGCCAGCCCAGAAATCAACAGGCTTGTCTGTAATCAGATTGCAGACAACAGTATTGATCCCCGAGCATATGTGTGAACACATGACCCAGGTCATAGCCAGGACTCACCCCAGCCTTCAGCTGCTACTGGCTGAAACCCCAGACACCAGGACAGATGTCCCATTTGGAAATGTTTCCATTTTACAAGGGCAAATTGCCGTGTTTCACCAAAAATATGACAGGGTCTTATAATTATTTTTCCTCCAGAAGACACTCTAGGGGTTATTTTCAGGGGATGTGTTATTTTCCCCTCAAAGCCTCAGCTTGCAGCACATACAAGATGGCCGGGACCCGACAGGGGGAGCCGACCTTGTTGGTGGGGCTGCCCACACCTTTCTGGTCACCTCTGGGACAGTCGCTGTCACCATGGGGCAGATGAGAAGGGCTGCTCGTGTTCTTTCCCGCTCCGCGACGACATGCATGGGTCATGCAGATGCCCTGCGCAGCCACGCCCGTCACTAGGGCTGATTTTCCGGGTAGGGCTTCTATTGCGCACATGCTTAGAAATCTTGCTGGGGCTTGTTTTATGGGTAGATCTTATTTTGGGGGAAGCACGGTATACAGAGTGACCTTTACTTAGTCCGAATGAAGAGAAATCGGCAGGTGAAGAAGACTGGATGTCCCTAACACCACTTCGGGCTTCAGTGGAGTGTGTTTGGTGCATGCACTTTTCAACACCTGGCCACCCTGCCAGGCGGATGCAGAGATGACACCAAGCGTGGCCTGTTTCTGGACTCGTGTCTCTCACCCTGGTGGACTGAAGAGGTTAATTTGGTGAAGAAGCAGTTTCCTGGGGGGAAGGTTAGGCTGTGGGTCCTGGAGCCAGCCTGCCCGGGTTTAGTAGTGGGCTCTACTCCTTGCTAGTTAGACGGTCTTACGTCGGTTACTGCACATCTCTGTGCCTTAATTTCCTGTTATGAAAAATGAAAATTATGGCCGGGTGCGGTGGCTCACGCCTGTAATCCTAGCACTCTGGGAGGCCAAGGTGGGAGGATCACTCAAGGTCAGGAGTTTGCAACCAGCCTGAGCAAGAGCGAAACCCCGTCTCTACTATAAATAGAAAGAAATTAGCTGGACAACTAAAAACATACAGAAAAAAATTAGCTGGGCATGGTGGCGTGTGCCTGTAGTCCCAGCTACTCGGGAGGCTGAGGCAGGAGGATCGCTTGAGCCCAGGAGTTTGAGGTTTCTGTGAGCTAGGCTGACACCATGGCACTCACTCTAGCCCGGGCAACAGAGTGAGACTCTGTCTCCAAAAAAAAGAAAAAGAAAAGAAAAGAAAAGAAAAGAAAAGAAAAGAAAAGAAAAGAAAAGAAAGGAAAGGAAAGGAAAGGAAAGGAAAGGAAAGGAAAGGAAAGGAAAAGAAAAGAAAAGAAAAGAAAAGAAAAGAAAAGAAAAGAAAAGAAAAGAAAAATGAAAATTGCGATAGCACCGATCTCACAGATTGCTGTGGTGAATGAGCGGCAAATGCAAGGCACTGAGGAGTGTCTGACCCATGAGAAGCTCTCATATGCATTACCTGCCGTCACTGGTAATTAATAGCTTAGTTATTTTGTAGGGGCATAAAAGTAACATTGTATAAGGGATTGTGTCTGGGAAGATTGTTGCTGGTTTAACTCTACCCCATGAGACATGCTTGTGGGCTTCAAAAAGGTGAACGGGTCAAAATATAAGAACGCCGATTCTCAAATGCCAGCGCACTGTGGTCAACAAACCCAACAAAATCTGTAATTTATAAAAACGTGGCATTAGGTAATCTTTGCTATTGAAAATATGAATTTGCTGTGAAAATATTGTGTGAACCCTCAGACTAAAACCCAATCGATCCCCGTCACGAGGACAGGCAGCTGTGCGTGCGAGAGCAGAGAGCAGAGAACACGGCTGAGCAACGCCCGTGCCGTCTGCGGCTGCGTCTCCACAGACCACACGCGCGGTTTCCACTTGCCGCCTGGAGTCCCCCGCGCCTGGGCGCCCAGCACCCTCCAGCCCTGGGGTGGGCGCTGGAGCGGCCCTGTTCGCCTTCGGTCCCTGGGGACTGCCTGGCTCTCGGCTCCTGTGCTGGCGGAGCTCGGGCAAACAACAGCAAATCACGCTAGGAGGGTGATGTCTGTCGCCACGTCAGTCGTTATGCATTTACTCTTACGAGTCACCCTCAAGCTCGCTGGCCTGCACATCCACCAAAGCCGGCTGCGGTTTGCTCACAGGGGTCACTTTGCTAACTGTGGTCCCCGAGCTGAGGGACAGGCGCCAGGGCCGCCGGCCCCGTGCTCTGCGGGGGAGGGTGCAGGCGGCCGGCGTGTGCTCTGTACCAGGAAGAAGACCCGAGTGAGGATCCCGTCGGAGTCGGGCTGAACGATTGCGGTGGGGAGAAACCCTCTTGCTGTGGGTGGAAACAGCATCTCGCGGCCGTAGGCGCCGTCGTCATGGGATGCGGGCAGTTACCGTGGTTATTTCCGTGTGGCCACGGCTATTTTCCTACCAGGTACAAAAGGGAATTCTCGACACTTTTGGAGTATATAGACATGCATGAGAAATGCGTGTCCCTGTGTTTAGAAGAAGCCAACAGCCCCCTGCAGAACAGCTGGACGTGATGTTCAGCTCGGACGCCCCCCCGCAGCCCCAGCTGTGTCCCGCTCTGAGGTCATTTCTCCGTCCCTGGCTGTGCGGCTCTCCCCGTCTGGACTTTGGGGCAGGCCAGTTGCCTCCGTCCTTGAATCAGAAGCGACAGGAAACCCAATTTCTGGTAAGGAAGTAACAGCTCTTCCCCCCCCACACACGCGAGCCTGCAGAAGGCGTTGGTCCACACTGGAAACTTCAGCGAGCAACAACCGGCTTCCGGGAGTTAGATCCGTTCCCTTCCTTTCCTGCTGGCTCCTTTCCTGCCTGCGGTCAGCGGCGTCCGAGACACACAACACCTTTCCGGCAGTCGGAACACCTCACGCAGTGTGCAGACAAAAGCAAGACACGACACGGTTCCCTTTCCTTCTCCCGTCTGTCTACCAGGGGGCCGCTTTGTCTCTCTTCGCTTGCGGTAACCGTAAAAGCATGATCGCGATAATTCGTGAAACCAAGGCAAAGATAAACTGAGGCAAGTTCTCCCCCAAACGTTCTGGCTCACCATTCCTCTTCCTGTCGCGTGGTTTGCGACAACACAGCGGGCCGTGTTGTCCGTGAATAAGAATCTCATGAACAGAGGAAGCCCGCTTCCGAGGACAGTTGGAAATTGCCTGTCTGAGACGCTCCTGCTCAGAATCAAAGGTAGCGTGCAGAGACACTTTTTTTTAATTATTATTTTTTTTTTTTTTAGCAGAATCTCACCCTGTCACCTGGGCTAGAGTGCCATGGCATCAGCCTAGCTCACAGCAACCTCCAACTCCTGGGCTCAAGCGATCCTCCTGCCTCAGCCTCCCGAGTAGCTGGGACTACAGGCATGCGCCACCATGCCCGGCTAATCTTTTTTTCTATGTATATTTTTAGTTGGCCAATTAATTTCTTTCTGTTTTTAGTAGAGATGGGGGTCTCGCCCTTGCTCAGGCTGGTTTCGAACTCCTGACCTTGAGCCATCCGCCCGCCTCGGCCTCCCAGAGTGCTGGGACTACAGGCGTGCACAGCCTGTAGACACATTTCTAAAGAACAAGATGATTCTGCTTTTGCAACTTTGCAGTTTGATGACTTATTTTTATTAAGAAAAAAAAATCCAGAATGGAAGGCAGGTTCATCTCGTACTTTGGCGCGGTGCTCGGAAGGCACCTGCCCCTCCCCCTCCCTGTGGACTCTGCGAGGAGCCGGGAGGGCTGGCAGGACGCGCCGGTCTGGGAGGCTCCGTGGTGCTCACGCCTCCCAGCCAGGGCTCCAGATGGTGTTTGGTCCCGTCGACTCCCACCCAGTCCCGCTCCCAGCTGCACTCACGCCAGGAAGAGGAAGACGGCAGACATCGCCAGAATGTGCTTTCGAAGAAGAGAGTCAAATACGCCCCAGCGTACGATGAAGCGATTTCAAGGAAATGTTTCTGAGTGCGTGCATCTTGTGCCGTGTGCGCTGTAGAAAACGTTTGGAATAGACCACATTGCACGTGCATGTGCATGTATATATAACCAGTTCATATGTATGTGCTGACATATGAAATCAATATATAATAGACATAGAATGACTGTATTAAAATAACATTTAATGATAAAGAAACATTTATTAAAGCTTAGAATAGACAAAATTGTATGTATATGTGCATATATAATCAATTCATATGTATATACTGACATATGAAATCAATATATAATAGACATATAATGACTGTACTAAAATAAGATTTAATTATAAAGAAACATTTATAAAATGCTTAGAATAGACAAAATTGTATGTATATGTGCATATGTATAACCAATTCATATGTATATACTGACATATAAAATCAATATATAATACACATATAATGACTGTATTAAAATAAGATTCAGTTGTAAAGAAACATTTGTCTTTTCGTGTATTTTCCATGGCCGTGATATTGAAGAGCACGTGACCGGGAAGCACCCCACGTGCACACGTGAACCTTCTTCCAGAGCGGGTGGAAACCAGCTGGACTGTGTGTGGGCAGAGACGAAGTGTGATGCTGGCATTTGATGACAGCTCAGCGACTGCAGATATCTGATAAAACGCTTTTCGAAGACAGTAGAGTTCCGGCATTTAAGAGCAGATGGACTGCGGCAGGTGACCTGGTTTGGAGGTTGGGCCCCCCCAGATGTGGAGTGGAATCTGGTCCCGTGTTGGGGGTGGCCTGGCGGCAGGTGTTTGGGCCATGGGCGTGGGGGAGGTCCCTCGTGAGCAGCTGGGTGCCCTCCCCGGGGGCACGGGCCAGCTCTGGGTTTGTGCCATCACGGGCGGCCCGGCACCCGCCTCTCCCGCCATGTGCCACCGGCCCCCTCCTCTCCTTCGGCTTTGGTGGGAAGCGCCCTGAGGCCTCCCCAGGCTCTGGATGATGCCCCTGGTAAGACCTGCAGAGCCTGGGCCAGGTAAATCACTTCTCTCCACAAAGTGCCCGGCCCCAGGAGTTCCCCTTGTAAAAGGCAGCAGACGAGGACTGACACAATAAGGACGTTAGACCGCTGCTATATGCATGCAGAAGACACGGAAATTATGCTTGAGAGACGCTGTTAGCACAATCGCATGGGACAGAATGTCCGAGTTGGTCTTTCCTTGATGTCTCGAGCTCCCGATTTATTAAAACTGCCTGGAAATCAGATCTCGCCTTAGGTCGCCGGAGTCGAGAGCCTCTTTGTCACTCGGATAAAGCAAACCGCGGGAGGCAGCAGAGTAAGAGCGGTAAAGTAAGCCATATAAATTTCAGTTAGATTTTTATTGGCAAAGCATAAGACCGCACCACCACGCTGGAGACCACGAGCTCTTTTAAGTGATGACTGCCGATTTATGATGGAGGTTTCCCTTCTTATTTCGACACTTTGTAATAATTCCTGTGTAGGGCAACGGAGTATGATAACAGAGAAATGGGAGATTTGGAGATGCAAACCTTGCACAGGAAATTAAATTAGTTCTTGGTACAGAGATGCTTTCTGGTAGTAGTGTGTTTGTGAGAAACAGAGTTGTCAACTTCTCTTGTACATTAAAATGAGCTATTTTAGTTTCCATTCCTAAATTCCCTTTAAATCACATTTTGTTCCACACTTTCTTTTTAAAATTACTGTTCATGTCCTACATGTTTTTGTAGCTTTGCATTTCGTAAAGTGCACATTATTCTTAAAATTGATATGTGTATGTAGTTAAAAAATAAGTGAAACACTTTTCAACTTAAAATAAGCTGTATATTAAAATTAAAAATTAAAAATATTAAACATTGGTTTAATTATATGTAATTAATTACATATAATTACATACAATAATATAATATAATAATATATGTATATGTGTAATATAATCGTATATATTATTACTAAATAATTATTTTAAAAAATGCTAACTGGATATGGTTAAAATTATTTTTTCTTGTCTAGACTACATGTTTCTTTAAAAATATATATCTTAAGTAGTATGATCCATGGAACCTATTCAGTATGTCCAATGTTTTTTCTCACCTGTTTGCAAAAAAATGCTTCATCCGTTTGCAGAAAAGGCGAGGCTTTGCAAAGTCTTTGCTTGGGGTCTCTGTCTCCCTCCTGGGGGTCTGAACCCCGCCGGCTGCGCCCGGCCTACGCACTGCCATGTGTGTGCAGCCACAGCCCTGCGGTCGCCCGAGGCCTCTGTTCTCTCCTGCTCTGTCTCCTGCCCTGGGCCACAGAAAGGATCAGACGCAAAGAGACGTGGGCCGTGGATTCTGCACCACGGCAGCTTCCCGTTCAGGAGAAGAAACAAGACCTGGCTCTAACCACGAGTGACACAGCGTGGAAACGGGCACGTGCCTCGGGACCTCACGGGCAAGGGGCTCCGGAAGCCGGCAGGTGGAGAACGCACTTCCGTAGAGAGACGGGGTTCCCACGGGAGCTGGAGTTTGAACCGGGCTTTGACAGGTTTGCACCTGGGCCCTCACAGAGGGACGCAGGAGCCGAGGTGCAGAGACAGAAACCTTCACCGGAAACAGGACGGAGGGGCGGAGTAGATTTCGTGATAGAAGATTTTTGGCGGGAAAATTCTAAAAGCCGGGTGAGACGGAGATGGGACATCTTGGTGCCTTGGGTTGAATGTCTACGTCCTCCCGATTTCACGTGCTGAAATCCTGGCCCCCAGCGTGGCCGTGTTGGGAGGTGGGTGGGGGGTTTGGGGGTGACTATGTCATGACGTGGAGCCCTCGTGAATGGAACTAGGGCCCTTGTGAAAAGGGCCCCGAAGAGTTCCCCCCACCCCATGAGCCTGCAGCGAGCAGACAGCGGCCATCTGTGAGCAAGCTGCAGGCCCCAGCCACACACCAACCTTCTAGAACTTTCTTCCCAGCCTCAGGGCAGTGAGAAACACATTTCCCTTGTCAATAAGCCACCCGGTCTATGGTGCTTTTCGCAGTAGCTTACACAGACTAAAGCAGTTGATAAGAATCTAGTAACTGTATCAAACACAATTAAGAGAAACAAAAAGTTTTCGAAGAAGAGAGTTACATTTTGGTAACCTCCAGGTGATCAGTATGGTAAAGATGGATAGTTTGAGTTGAGGTAAAAGATGAGAAACAAAAACTAACGTAGGAGAATATTACAGGAAGGCAGGTTACTCCTAACGGGTAGCTGATCTAGATCGGTGTGTGTGTGTGTGTGTGTGTGAGACTGAAAATTGACATTAATAATCTTCATATTATGTTAAATAACTTAAAAATAAATAAAATACAGTCAACTACATGGGCTGTTAAAATATGCTGTTAATTTCAGATATTTTACAGGTTTAGAATGTGTTTAGGATATTCCATTTTTTCCAGATTTGTTAGTCACTTTATTATTATTATTATTTCAGGAAAATATGAGATTACAAACATTTTGGTCACATTTTATGTCTTTGCCTCTCCCTAGCGAGGGTTAGAGGTTTGCCCTTCCCCTCCGCAATGCTCACCGCATCCCTCAGATGTGGGACTACCCCCCACAACCCCCGAACCCCTGGTGAGCACCACCACCCTTTGAGCACCGTGGTGTTGATCAGTCAGTACCAATGTGATGGCGAGTACACGTGGGGCCCATTCTTCCGATCTCGTGTCCCCTCACTTTGGATAATAGGCTCAAGCCCAATCCAGGATAATATAAGTGGTGCTAGCTAATTATCGTTTCTTAGAATTCAGTCACTTTTTAAAATATAGTAACAAGTAATTTGGGGACTGTATTAAGTTCTAGACACTGTGCTGGGCTCTGAGTATATATAGCTTTGTCAGACCTGTTTTCTGTTCTCAAGCAGCTTGCAGGCTAACGGGCAGGGACGAGCACACTGATGGCTGTGGGAAGTTATGACCAGGACTCCAGTTGGTGTATCTGGGAGATGGTCCCGGGACAGCCGGGCCGGCTGGTGGTGGTTAGGTAGCACTAGTAAGCCAGACGTAATCTGTGAACAGTGGAAAGCTCTTCCTTGCATGAAGATACAGGCAGGTTCTTCTTGGCAGAAACAGAAGCCGGGGCAAAGGCGGGAAAAGGACACGCAAACCCACGCCTCCTGCACGGACAGAGCCTGGCGTGCTGCACAGCAGGTGTGACCAGACGGCAAAGGGGAGCAGAGAGGTGCCGTGTGCTAAGAAGCTCAGGTTACGCCCCGAAATCTGTCGGAAGCCTTTATACGAGAGAGTCGCACCATCAGCTATGCGATTCGGAACGTCATTACGAGAGACAGTTCAGTGTGGAATTGGAGCACGGAAGATGAGAGGGGGAAGATTATTTTTGAGGTTGCTGCAATCAGAGCAAATTTGACTCGAGGCTTGAGCAAGGTGACGGGGGTAGGGTGGGGTAGCAGGAGACAGGTCTGGGATAGAACCCGTGGGATGCGAAGTGTGATTGGAAGGGCCCGGCTGAAGAACATGCGTCGCTCATTTGGGCAATTTCTTGTTTGCTTGTTTTCTGCACCGGGACAGAGGGCACATACGGAGAGAGCCTGGGAAGATACAGAATGGGTTTGAGCACCGTGGTTTGAGTGCCGGTGGGCCAACCACGTGGGGACAGCCGTGGGTCTGGAGCTCAGGAGTCATCTAAGCCTTTGGGGATCAAAACAGGCTCTTGGAGAAGTGACATCAGCCCCGTCAGAACTGTCACCAGACAGGCAGAGCCCAGGCTCCCTCCCAGACCCACAGAACCAGAGTCTGTATTCACGCGAGATCCCTCAGATTTAGATGCACGCTAAATTTTAATAAACACTGCCCCAGAACACGCACACACACGCACATGCGCACACACGCACACGCAGTCATACACATATGTCATCACATTTAGGGGATAGTGGGAGCTACGGAAATATGTAAACTGAGTCTGGAAAAGTGAGAAAAATATAACACTGCAGAAAACACCAATATTTGAAGGAGGACAGAAGATGTTCCCCCAGCACACAACTGAGGTGTATTTCAGGACCAAGAAAAATCAGGAAAGGAAAATGTATCAAAGGAACGGAAGAGTAAAGGATTTCCGAGTGTAAGGAATTGTGTGAAAATAAAGTAACATTAGGTGTGGAAATGAATTCCCCCATTTGCCCAAATTTCGCATTTTTGCAAGCTTTTTGGAATTTTTGGAACGTTTAAAGAAGGTCCACATTGAGTCTTAAAAGTAATATTACATTCACTTTCTATTTAAAGACCAAGAAGTTTGCATTTTCTTGTCATTTTCAATTTTTATGTTGCTTTGACATCTTTCAAATTTATTTTTCTTACTCTGATTCACCACTTCCTAGATTCTTAAAAACCCAAATGTTTATCTTTCTGTGTTTTCCTCTTCCCTTTTTTTAATTTGGTTTATACTTCAAAATATAAATATTATATTTTATAAGGTACCAAAAGGGCAGATATAAAATCATCAATCTTTGTTCCTTTTCCTTTTCATTCTGGTACATATATATATATATGTGTGTGTGTGTGTGTATATACACACATGTATATATATGTATATATACACATATATATGTATATATATATGTACATATATATAATATTTTTAAGGGAAAATTCCCCTAGAAATGTCTGTTTCAATTTTTATCGACCCAGCGAAAATAATATAATATTTTCTAGTGATTAGTAAGGTGTGTTTGCTGATGTGAGCCTGTGTTTGTGTGCAGATGGATCTGCAGGACTGTTGGGTAGATGGTGAGGGATTCTGGGTCTCCTATGGAGGAAAGTGGGTGTCTGCAGTTCACCCCCAAATGGGCTTTCGGGGATGCTCAGGGGAGACCCTCAGGCGCTGTGAGACTCAGGTCATGTGACTCCCACCTGTCCATCAAAGTGGTTCCATGGCGACGCCTGAGCTACTGTGAGGTCCCAATCTGGCCACCACCACGTAACAAGACCAAGGTGCAGACCACAGCCCAGCCAGTTGTGCTCTGTTTGCTGTGACAGTGGTGCAGTCGTCCTCCCTGGCGTCTGTCCCCCACTCTGGACCTTGTGTCTTGCTCTTGCTCTATGATCCTGTCTTGCTCCCCTCGATGAGTTTCTCCTCGTGCTGGCCTCACTCTGCCGTCTGGTCATTCCTCGGCCAAAGTGCGCCGAGAGCTGGACACGCAGAGGGGGCTTGCTAAGCCCAGGGTCTGGCTGGACCCCTGCCTGTGAGCACACGGTGGACACATGGAAACCAGAGCTGCACTGAGCTCTCTGCCCCAAGCTGCCTGCTTCCTGATGTTTCCTTAACCCTCAACCTTGTCTCCACATTAAAAACTCCCCACACCAAAAACAGCTCCCTGATGCTTTAGAGTACTGGCTCGCTCAGGTCCCACGGAAAAAACTGGGAAGTCTAGTTAAGAAATCAAATACATATGAGAATTTACTGTATCTTAAATGTTGGTCTTCAAGCTAATATTAAAAATGGGTTTTAATAATGGCAAGAAAAATATTAAGTTGGATACCTACCTCATGTCTAACACGAATGAATTATGATCAATAAATATATGAATATAAAACATGGGCAATATGTTCATAATTTCATAAAAACCTCAGTGTGGCAAAAGCTTTCCAAGTCTGAAGCCACTGCCAGCAACCACAAAAGGATAATGAATTTTACTTTATGAAAATCAAATTTTTCTGTTTGGCAGAAAATACCATAAACGTAGTTACAAGAAAAGAAGCACACTGGAATAGTATATTTTCAATTCATCACAGACAGATAGCTAATTGTTCAATATATTAATTTAAAGAGACTGTCAAAATTAATAAGAAATATATGAATAATTACAAAAAGGAGGAAAGTACATTATGAGAAATGCCATATAATGACTCTTAATATATAATGAGATATTAAACCTCCCATGTTAAAAACAAAATGCAAATAAATATTGAAATGTGCCTCAGGCCAATTCCAAGTGCGCAAAAATCCTATATGAAAGGAAAAACTGTAAAGTTTTTGGAAGATAATGTAGGAGAATATATCCATGACCTTGGGATAGAGGAGTTTTTTTTTTAAACAATGCAGAAAAAGTACTAATCATAAAGGGAGAAGATTAATAAATGTGATTACATGAAATTAAAAATATGTATCTGTCTAGCATCATGAAGAGAGCAGAAATAGAAGCTACGACTAGAAGATGTTTGTTTCAAAGAAGCTAAGTGATACTATTGATACTTCCCAGTGATACACTGCATGCAGACTCTTACTAATTTCTAGCGAGAAATAACCCCCAGATTGCCCACAGTTAAAATCTCATCGTGGCCCCCTCCCACTTAACAAACTTCAATGACCCCTATAGAACCTTCTCCTTAGCTAACTATTAATACACGACTTTCTGAGTTGTTTCCCCGGGAATAGGGGATTTTTTGCAATACAAAGGAGTTGAGATTCTGAAGTCCCTTGAACTGGGTTCCTCCTGCAAAGAATCACCACCCCCAGGACCTGCCCCAGGGCAGGTGGCCCCTCAGTCAGGTAGACCAACACCTGGGACCTGCCCCAGGGCACGTGGTCCCTCAGTCAGGTAAACCAACTCCTGTGACCTGCCCCAGGGCATGGGGCCCCTCAGTTAGGGAGACCAACACCTGTGACCTGCCCCAGGGCATGGGGCCCTTCAGTTAGGTAGACTAACACCTGTTACCTGCCCCAGGGCACGTGGTCCCTCAGTCAGGTAGACCAACACCTGTGACCTGCCCCAGGGCATGGGGCCCTTCAGTTAAGTAGACCAACTCCTGGGACCTGCCCCAGGGCACGTGGCCCCTCAGTTAGGGAGACCAACACCTGGGACCTGCCCCAGGGCACGTGGCCCTTCAGTTAAGTAGACCAACACCTGGGACCTGCCCCAGGGCACGTGGCCCCTCCCGCGATGTCCCTGAGTGGGAGAGAGGGTTTCCAGGCAGCTTATCCTGTTCTCCCAGCAAGAGGACTGTTGTATTCAAAACTCCTCTCTTCCCTGGCCATCCTCGTTGTCTTGACAACTGGATCTTCGTGGGATGAGCATCCGGACCCAGACGGAAACCCCCTTTCCATCTCACCAGCAGAGTTGTGTCTGGTGTCGGCGAGAATTGGAGCAATGGGAATCAACTGAATCTATCGAGGGGGTGGAAATTGCCACTGTTCTTTGACAAACTGTCATGTAGTAAAATTTAAGATACACATCCAGCAACCCAGCCGATAGGGAAACTCTTACACACGTGGACCGAGAAGGCATGCCCAAGAGTGCTAATTGAAGCATTGTATTAAAATAATATCCCCAATTGGAAACAGCCCAAATGCCAATCAGACAGCAGGGATAAATGAGTTGTGATTCAGTGGAATTCGATAAAGTAAAGAAAACGAACAAACGACAGCTACGTACTTAACAATCTCACAAAAATAATTGTCGAGCAAAAGAAGCCAGGCAGCGAGGACTGACCCCGTGTGATGCCGTTCCACATGTATAAGACTTCAACCCTAGGAAAACGGACGCATGTTATATGGTGAAATTATAAAGCAAAGCACAGAACAAAGACAGTGCAAGTCGGTGGGCTTCCTTCCGGAGCTGTGAGCCCTTCCCGGGGAGGGGCTCTGTCCTTCATCTTTAACCTCAGCACCTAGCGTAGGATGCTGAGGATGTACGGTTGGCATAAAAAGGCATTACAATGTATAGTGGAAATGACAGTACTTACACAAAAGCTGTTGACGATTTCTCACTGAATATCTGCAGTCTCACCTTGTCTCTGTTCTGGGACGTGGATTCCGGGCAGGACGAGCACGAAGCCACCATTGCTGGTCACGACGTCCTCACGGCACACTGCCCAGGGGACCTTCTGTTAGTTGTCGTGCCCTGGGGCGTCACTACTTGCCAGTTATAGACACGAGACTCACAGATTTCTCCCCAAAGCCCTCACGGCAAGAAGGGGCTGCAGGAGAGAAAAGAGATGACGACGAAAGAGTGTAGGATATTTACTGGTTTGTGAATGACAAAAACTTTCGAGAACCTGTTATACTGATGAAGCCACGGGGAAGCTGGCATTCATTTCTCAGTGGAATGTAACCCGGTACAATTTGAGGATAGGTTGTGAATGTCTCAAACTTGAAAGAAATTGCAACTTCACAAATAGTAAACATTTCTAGGTCAAACTAAACTCACTCTAAGTTGGTCATTTCCCTTCTAAGACTTCCTTCTTCATATTCATGTTCATATTAATAAAATGCCACTTTTAATATGAAAACCTAGGAAACAAAGTGTCTATTAACAGGAGTATTTAAAGATCAGTGATACATAAAGTAATAATGCCGTTACGAAAAATGAGGGTCTTTGCGTGTGGATGTAATAGGAGTTCCAACATATTGTTAAACGGAAACAGAAAGAAGCAAAACTGTGTGCACCTCATTCTACTATTGTATATTTTTGCCAGACCACATGTATGTGCATCAGTTATAATTTTTAGAATATAAACACCTAAGAAGTTGGCCCCTGTGGCTTCTATCGCTAAGTAGAGTTGGGTGGTTGAGGGATATTGATGGAAAGTAAACAAGTTAACGGTGGTTCCAAGTTTCAAGGGATATTAAAAATTTAGTCTGGAATTCAGTATATACTCATTACCACCTATTTCATTAAAACGATGAGTTTTTAATTTGTTTCGATCAGTTTTATGTCTGAGGGAAAAAGAAAAATGTACAGTCTGTTAAGAATGGTCAAATATTAAAAGGGAAGCATATTGATCCATTTTGGCTTAGAGTAGTAAATTAGATACTGACTACATGTTAAAAAAATCTAACTGACATTATTCATATTTATTCGATTATTTACATTATCTCGAAAGAAATAAACTTAGACGGAAATTTCAAAATAGAGGTTGGTTACCATTATTCCGACTATGTCTGCTTCCCCGTAAGCAAAGTAGAGAAAAGAGTTCACTGCTTAGGTCACTCAGCTAACTAAACAACGTAAGTTCTGAGAGCGTTTGCGCAGTTTTGCTTTCTCATTTAAACAGAGTTAATTCTCGACGCGTCAATAAATAGAAAGCATTGTATTTCCACCTTTAAGAGTGTTTTATAGATGTAAATGCTTCCTGAATAAGCACTGAATCTGATCGTAATGAAATCACACAGCAAATCTTAATGTAAAAACTTAATGTTGCAGGCTTTTTTCATTCCCCAAAGCCATTAAAAATGGTACATTTACAGCGGCCGTGAAGTCTATTTTACACCCCGGGAAGGAGTGGCGTGGATAACGAAAAGCGGTGACATGGGCACTTGCCTCTGTGAGCACCGGTGGGTTCGTGGACAAGATGTGGCTTGACAAGGTGAGTGGGAATTAAAGATCTAATCAGCCGCATAAATAATGGTTTTGGGGTCTAAACGTGATCTCAAAGTTAAACGCAAGGCTCATTTCTCTTCAGTCTCATACACGGTGTCAGCTGGGAGTGTCAGGCTGGAGCCTGTCGGGAGGAAGGGACTTCTGTCCCCCGCAAGCTCGTAGGTGGGGGTGAGGCTGGTGGAGCTTCCCTTTGCTTTACTGCTCAGAAACTCACTCACATCTGGGCTGCAATAGTCGCATTATTATTATTTTTTTCAATGTATAGAAGCTTTGTTAAGATATAATTCACACACCATAGCATTCACCTTTTAAACTGTAGAATTTAGTGGTTTTTAGTATATTCTTGGAGTTGTGCAACCATCACCACTAGTAAATTTGAAAATATTTTTATCTCCCAAAAAAGAAACTAGTCTTAACCATCTCCCAACTGTTTATCTTGTTCCTAAACCCCTGGAAACCAGAAACTTACTTCTTGTGTGTGTCTGCGTATTTGTCTAGTCTGAATAATCCACATAAATAAAATTACATGATATGCCATATTCTGTGACTGGCTTTATTCACTTAATGTATTCAAAGGTCATCCAAATATCCTACTTTATTCTCTCTCTCTTTCTTTCTTTTCTGCCAAAAAGTATTTCATTGTATGGATATACTCATTTTGTTTATTCATTCACTAATTAGTGGGCATTTGGGTGATTTCTATTTTTTGGCTATTATGAATAATGCTACTATTAATGTAATTGTTTTTCTGTTTTAAGCTCATGTTTTCACTTATGAGGTATACATCTGGGACTGGACTTTTTGAGTCATACGGTAATTGTACGTTTAGTATTTCGAAGAAGAGACGGATTGTTTTTCAAGGGGTGGGGCCCTATTACATTTCCACAGTAACTTAAGAATGCTCCTTTATATCTTTGTCCCCTGCTGTTAGTGTCTGTTTTTTAAGTTTTAGCCACACCAGTAAATGTACAGAGGTATTTCACTGTGGTTTTGATTTGCATTTCTTTAATGGCTAACAGTGTTGTACGTCTCACATGTGCTTATTGGCCATTTGTAGATCCTCTTTGGAGAAATGTCTATTCAAACATTTTGCCAATTGTTAAAAAAATTCTTTGTTATTGTTCTTTTCTTTTTTTGTTGTGGTAAGAACAAATGAGATTAGCTCTCTTAACATTTAAGTGCACAATACACTATCACTTATTATAGGCAGAATTTCACACTGCGGATCTCTGGAACTTATTCTTCATCTATGACTAAATCTTCATATCTGTCTTTTGCCATTTTTTTCCATAGGGCAATTCATCTTTTCTTTGCTGAGTTTAAGACATCTTTATATATTCTGACATAAGTCCCTTATCAGATATTTGATTTGCAAATATTTTCTTCATTCTGCATTTTCATTTTCTTGATGGTGTCATTTGAATTTTAAAAGATTTTGCTTTTGGTGAAGTCTAATTTATATATTTTTTCTTGTGCTTTTGGTGTTTTTTACTAAGAAACCAAGGTTATTAATATTTATTATTATTTTTTTCTAGGAGTTCTATAGTTTTAGCTCTTACATTTGAGTCTGGTTTTTGTTTGTTTGTTTGTTTGCTTGCTTGCTTTTTGAGACAAAGTCTCACTCTCTTGCCTGGGCTAGAGTGCCGTGGCGTCAGCCTCGCTCACAGCAACCTCACACTCCTGGGCTCAAGCAATCCTCCTGCCTCAGCCTCCTGAGTAGCTGAGACTACAGGTGCTGCCATACCCAGCTAATTTTTCTATTTCTCGTAGAGATGGGGTCTCATTCTTGCGCAGGCTGGTCTCAACTCCTAAGTTCAAGAGATCCTCCCGCCTCTGCCTCCCAGAGAGCTAGGATTATAGGCGTGAGCCACTGCACCCGGCCTTACGTCTGTTTTGAGCTAATTGTTTTTTATATGGTGTGAGGTACAGGCCAAACTCGACCCCTTTGAGTGTGGACATTCGCTTGCCCCACCCCCACTTGTTGAAAAGACCAGTCTTTCACCACTGAGTCTCAGCAACCTTGTCCTATCAACTGACTGTCAGGGTTTATTTCTGGACTTTTAATTCAACTCCATTGACCTGTATGCCCGTCCTTACGCAGTACAACGTTATTTTAATCACTGTGGTACATTTTGAAATAGGGAACTGTGAGTCTCCCAACTGTTTCTTCTTTTTAAAGATAGTGTTGGCCGTTCTGAGTCTCTTGAATTTTCATATGGGTTTCAGGAAATGTTTGTCAATTTTTGCAAAAGAGGCAGTTGGAATTTTGATAATGGTGTAGAAACCATAGATCAATCTTGGGAATTTTAACAACATTAAGTCTTCTGAACAATGTACATGACTGTCTTACCATTTATTTAATCCTTCTTTAATTTCTTTCAACGATGTATTATAGTTTTTAGTGTGCAGATTTGCACTTCATTTGTTGACTTTGTTTCCAAATATTTTATTCTTTTTGATGCCTTTTTAAAGGGAATTCTTTTTTGAATTTTATTTTTGGATTGTTCATTGCTAGTGTATAGAAAAACAAAATAATTTTTGTATCATCTTCTTGTATAAGGCTGTAACCTTGCCAAACTTGTTTTTTTTTAAGCTTTAATAATATTTAGTCGATTGCTTAGGTTTTTCCTATATACAAGATTGTGTCATCCGTGAATGGCAATACTTTTGCTACTTTCTATCTTTCTTTCTTTCTTTCTTTCTTTCTTTCTTTCTTTCTTTCTTTCTTTCTTTCTTTCTTTCTTTCTTTCTCTTTCTTTCTTTCTTTCTTTTTTTTTTTTTTTTGTTTGACTAATTTCCCCGTCTGGAACCTCCAATACAAGGTCAAATAGTTTTACATATAATCTGCTACACAGTCATACCTAAAATACAAGATAGTTATTATATTGTTAGCTATAACTATTACGTAAAAATTCTTTAAATCATTTTGCAAATACGATTTTGGACAAAAATATTTTGCTACCTTGAATCTTAACAGAATACAACGTGATAAAATGTTGACGTCAGTATGTTTATGCATAGACATCTTATTTTGGTTTTCTGTGGAAACATTCTTTTCATCAAGTCTATGAAAGATGCGGAAATCTTCTGGGACATCAAGTAATTCGCAGAAATAACAAAGGCATTTGAAGGAAGGGGCTCAAGGTGAATCAGAATCAGACGACCTGCCTTTCTGCAGAAATGTGCTCTGAAAATGTGCTCGGCATCCTAGCACATTGGAACTAGGAAAGATAAAACAACGAAAAAAAATGAAAAGGGAATAAAACGCACGACAAAGGAAACACGCAAAGTGTAGGGAAGAAGGAACTCACCTGTATGGGCCAGGGCCTGACGACCAGTTGCATGAAGAAGGACCACGTCTGTTGCGCCATTTTCTTTCCAAATCGCCGTGTGTCTACAAATCGCACATCTATGTAAATTAATTTCTCACCACCTCCATCCTCCTTTTCCCGGCCGTGAAGGCGTTGTTACCGGTTACGGACTTCACGGCGAGGTCTGTAGGCGTCGTGCTCAGGCAGGACGGTGGCCCAGTCTGAGGCGAGGAGAGGCCCCGTCCTGGTGACCAGGCCACACGGCTGCCCACAGGTGGACCCCGGGGCAGCTGGGCGGGGGGGCTGCGTGGCCCGGCTGGGGCTGAGCGTGAGGAGGTGTCCTTCTGCATGAAACACGGCTGCGTGCTGCTCAGCGAGGGGAGATTCTCACGGTGGGTCTGGTCCGATCTGTGCAGCCGAGCAGATGAGATTTTGGATTGTGCCGCTGAGCACAGTGTCTCTCGGCTGCAAAGCCACCTGCTGTCCCCGTGGGACGCGGGAGCCCTGGGTCTCCCTCCACTCGCGTGTCCCGGCAGGGCCCCACCCCCCGTGGACATTGTCGTGCGTGGTGCTCACGTCCCACCGTCCCAGGCAGCCTCTGTCTGTGCTTCCCGCCATCAGGACCAGGGGCAGAGCTGTGGCCTCGGGGGCCTGGGTCCCACTCCAGGGAACTCTCCCCAAAACTCCAGCATCTTTTAGTTTGATCAGGTCCCATTTATTTGTTTTTGTTGCTGCTGTGATTGCCTTTGGGGACTTCTTCATAAACTCTTTGCCTAGGCCGATATCTAGGAGAGTGTTTCCAACATTTTCCTCTAGAATTCTAATAGTTTCACACCTAAGGTTCAAGTCTGTTATCCAGCGTGAGTTGATTCTTGTGAGAGGAGAAGGGTGTGGGTCCTGTTTCAGTCTTCTACAAGTGGCTATCCAGTTTTCCCAGCACCATTTACTGAATGAGGATTCATTTCCCCAGTGTATGTTTTTGTCTGCTTTGGCGTGGATGCAGAGAGAGAGGAACACTCCTACACTGCTGGTGGGACTGCAAACTAGTTCAACCTCTGTGGAAAGCAGTATGGAGATACCTCAAAGCGATACAAGTGGATCTACCATTGGATCCAGCAATCCCACTACTGGGCATCTACCCAAAAGATCCAATGACACTCTACAAATGGGACGCCTGCACTCAAATGTTTATAGCAGCACCATTCATAATTGCAAGGCTGTGGAAACAGCCCAAGTGCCCATCAATCCAAGAGTGGATTAATAAAATGTGGTATATGTATACCATGGAGCACTATTCAGCTTTGAGAAACAATGGTGATATATAGCTCCTCTTGTATTATTCTGGATGGAGGATGGAACCCATTCTACTAAGTGAAGTATCTCAAGAATGGAAAAACAAGCACCACATGTACTCACCAGCAAATTGGTATTAACTGATCAACACCTAAGTGGACAAATAGGAACTACATTAATTGGGTATTGGGCAGGTGGGAGGGGGGCGGGGGGCAGGTATATACATACATAATGAATGAGATGTGCCCTGTCCGGGGGATGGTCATGCTTGAAGCTCATCCTTTAGCTGGGGGGCAAGGGCATTATTTGAAACCTTAAAATTTGTACCCCCATAATATGCTGAAAAAAAAAAAGAAAAAAAAACCCCTCCAGGATCTGACAGTCCCCAGCTTCTGCCTCTGTTTCCCCAGCCCACGAGATGGTGGCCCCTTCCTGTGGCTATTTGAGTATTTGTCACAATGTTGCATTTTACGGCATCAGTCCCCAGACACCTCCTGTCTCACTGAGTCCCAGGACGAAATTCTGCCTCTTGTTTTTAGAATCAGGGTTTACGCTTTTTTGTTTACTTATAAAATCACAATTTTCTCCTACCTTGCCAAGTTCCTTAGTATTTAAGGACAAGGTATATTTAAAAAAGGGGAGAAATCCTCCATTTTTAGATGTATGAATTCTTTTACGTGAAATAACACTGTTATAGTCTAGATTTAAAAAAAAATCTTCTGCTGTAAATTTTGTGCCTACAATGTGCTTTATTTAATGTCCTTTAAAATGTTTCATTTGAACACTGACCACACATACAAGCTATAGTTCCAATTTGGCTTATTTATTTAATGAGGGATTTTCTTGCAGTACTTCTTTGACTTTCTAAGAAAATAAAATTTAAGAGTAACAAAATGCGTCTTTATTTATGAAATAAAGATCACTTTGGGCCGGGTGTGGTGGCTCACGTCTGTAATCCCAGCACTCTGGGAGGCTGAGGTGGGAGGATCGCTCAAGGTCAGAAGTTCAAGACCAGCCTGAGCAAGAGTGAGACTCCCCCCACCCATCTCTACTAAAAATAGAAATAAATTAGCTGCACAACTAAAAATACATAGAAAAAATTAGCTGGACATGGTGGCGCATGCCCGTAGTCCCAGCTACTCAGGAGGCTGAGGCAGGAGGATCGCTTGAGCCCAGGAGTTTGAGGTTGCTGTGAGCTAGGCTGACGCCACGGCACTCTAGCCTGGGCAGCACAGTGAGACTCTATCTAAAAAAAAAAAAAAAATCACTTTGCACAACCTTTGTCCTTCAAAATGCCAATACCTTACTGTTTTTTTCAAATAATAAGACATGATTTTTTTTGTACTTTATGTAAGTTACATTTTTTAAAATTTATTTTATCACAGTTATTGTAACATTTTAAAGTAAGTTCATGCCTCTGTGTTTGCCCAGGTGGCATGATTTTTATATGGAATTTCACAAAATTAGATGGAGAACCCTATAATCTTCCGTGCAGAATTCCTAGGGGTTCTTATTACCCAAATTAGCTCTTCCAGTGCTGTGGGGTCGTGAGCTACAGCATCAGGGGGAGGCTCCCTGCGGCTGGGCAGGCTGGGGAGGGGGCGGAACTGGTCTCTTATCTTATTCTGTTAGTTCCCCAGGGTTTGTGCTAGTGAAATTCACAGCAATCAGCAATCTATTTCTGTCTGCATATTTTTTTTAGAAGATCGTATGATCTCTTTCGATATGATATCCTGTTGGGCAATTGCTTAATCTTTCTGTGTGTAGTATTAGAAGGCTCAATTAACAGGGCATTAGAGAAGGTTTAAATGCTATTATGAATTTCCAGGGGCAGGTGACTAGATTATGATATAATAGATGCATAATAGATTACGACTTCTTTGGGTAGTATTTTGGGAAGCACAGAAATGTGCTTCTTTGCAGTAAGGCTGTGGCTGCATACTCACTGTTGTAGTTTGCAGAGCTTTTCTCTGTGCTGAAGAGTGTTCTGCAAGGAGAGGGACGGCTGGGTTGTTCACGAGAAAGTGTGCTTCTGTTACTCCGCTAAGGATGTTTCTGGTGTAAATACTTAACCTGAGCTGCCTGTGCTTCTTGCTGAAGGAAAATGCTTGCTAATTTACTGTTCACAGGTGCTACTCTAAATGTCATGAATATCAGACCGAGGGTTTTTAATGAGCGTGAAATAATTTATAAATAAAAGGCAAATTCATCCATAAAATGAAGAAAGTTCTTTTAGGCTGCGCCCTGGGTTGGGTCTAAATGGATGGAACAAGGCATCGCATGCTAGCTATTTCGACCAAATGGTGTTTATATTAAAAACTAATGTCTAGCTGCGTTGATTCACTCAACAAATATTAACTCTGCTTTATTGATATTGTTCTATATATTTCACTCAAATGATTAGTATTTCTAGATTTTAAAATTACAGATAAATATGTGATTTTTTTTTCTTTGTTTTTGAGACAGAATCTCACTCTATTGCCCGGGCTAGAGTGCTGTTGCATCAGCCCAGCTCACAGCAACCTCAAACTCCTGGGCTCAGGTGATCCTCCTACCTCAGCCTCCCAAGTAGCTGGGACTAAAGGTGCCCACCACCATGCCTGGCTAATTTTTTTTACTTTTAGTAGAAATGGGGTCTTAGTCTTGGTCAGGCTGGTCTAGAACACAGTGAGATCAATGCTAATGATATTCAGAACACTTCCATTTTAGTGTTTATACAAATCAGAAATGTCACACCCAATTTTTTGGTTAGTTCTTCTACTTGTGAGCGATTTTCTCTAAGGTCGTATTTTCTATCCTACCTCCTATTTGAAGACCTAACTTAATCCTTAGGGCAGACAGATCAGCTTCTTATATGATCATCATTGTTCAGCATGAAATTCAAAACCCAGCAAATTCTGACACTTTGTGGTTAACTCCCCAAATACTAAGAGTGTGGTTCCTAATATAGAAAACAAATGACAGCCCTTCATAGCAGTGATTTTGCCAGACCATTGAGTCTTATTGTAAAACAGACACACTATAAAATTCAGTGGCTCACATAATTATACCTCAAGATACAATGAACGAAATTGAACATCTTTAAATGCTCTTGTTCAAATAAATAGTTCAGTATTGTGGAAGATGTAGGTAGTAATTGTGCTGACGACTGCAATGGATTTTAAATTTAGTCATGGTAAAAAGAATATATTTAAATATGCAATGTGCAAGAACAAATTCTATAGCACCAGAAGATAATAGCCAAAAATCTTAAGAAAAATTTAAAGGAAATATTGCTGATTATATTTTAGCGACAAATGCCCTTTGTTCAACTTATATTTCTTGGCTGCCTGGGCTACTGACTTATTTTAAGTTAGGATGTTTGGAAATAACATGGGCCTTTCCACAGGTAATTGTTTTATATTAGTAAAATAATAACTTATGCAACTATAAATCAAGAACCTACCCAAGTGTAACCTGACAAAATACAAACTACTATTTCAAGTAGTACAAGCATGCGCCGCCATGCCTGGCTAATTTTTCTACATATGTTTAGTTGTCCAAATAATTTATTTCTATTTTTAGTAGAGATGGGGGTCTCGCTCTTGCTCAGGCTGGTCTCGAACTCCTGAGCTCAAGCGATCCTCCCGCCTCAGCCTCCCAGAGTGCTAGGATTTCAGGCGTGAGCCACCACGCCCAGCCTTCATTAATATTAATATTAATAGTTGCAATCTCTTGTATTGCATTTACTTCTAAGTTTTTATACAAATCATCCTGAATATGATTTAACTTAAACTTTAGTGAATATACGACAGACGTTTGCAGACCACGTGAACACACGGAGACTCACACGTGTGCGTGGGGGCTGGGGTGGGCGTGGGAAAGTGATAAGATAAGGGTTCGGCTGTGCTTCCTGCATCTCCCCTCTAAAGCAAAGCAGGTGTCAAAATCCTTCATTATCAGGTACCAGAGGACAACCGAAGACAATAAATTAACAGTCTTAATTGAAATAAAATCTTTGCCTAATTTGACAGTGTTAAGAGTTTTGAGCTTAATGCCAAGCTATGTCTCCACTCCTGGCACACCGGTGTTTATCTTTTTCACAGATTTCCAAAGTGAAGTTTACGTGAATTTAAAGACAGTTTTTACTGCCACTTTCCTTTCTTGGATTTCTTGATGTGAGCGTTTATAAAGTCTGCTTACACACCATCCCGGCATCACTTTTGCCGCAGAGCGACCGACTCGCGTCTGCCTGAATCAAGCCACTCTGCCGTCTCCGTGGATGCCGTGGGCACACACACCCCCGGGGACGGGGGGCAACAGAGACCCTTTTTCCCCTTCTGCCCACATGGCAGCACACGCTGAGTCGCCTGTAGCTCTGGATGGGTTCTGAGGTTTGGGGCGAGTGCAGAGTTTTCTGTCTCGGAGCTCGAAGAGAAAATCAGTGCGCAGTAATGCTATGTCTCTCTGTCATCCTACGCTATGTATTTGGGGGAAGCCAGTAATACGTATACACGGCTTATATTTTGATTTTCATGAATTAGAGGGGAGAACTCGTGCGTAGATAAGTAGCTGCCTCTTCCCTTCCGTTAACCGTCGCTGTCAATTCTTAGAGCTCTCGGATCCCTTCCTCCCCACGACTGCTTTGACGCTGATGTGTAGGTTTGAGGGCGATCAGTCCAATGAAGTAGGGAAACGTGTTGCAATAGAACTTACTGCACCTGCGGTCGTAGCAGCTTTCCATGTTTTACACATGCTTAATTTAAAGGGACCAATTCTTCCTGTAAATACTAATCCTTTTGAATTTAATTATATGCAAAGCATGATTAATCTAAAAAATAATCAAAATTCCAAGGGTGGAGGGAAGAAGCGCTGTGAGAGAAAAGAAGATATAAAGGGGTTTTAACGTTAACAGTTAAGACAGGAGCAATGAATCTTTCTTTTAGAAAATCTCCTCTGAAGATTCATGGGAACATGACTTGTGGAGCTAGAGGAATCTAACGCACAGGAAGACAATCAGAGGTTTTTGGTTTTTTTTTTTTTAAATAGAGCATTGCTTCTATTTTTATTCTAGAAGGGATATGATCGGAAGACTTTTGATATTTTTTGTCTAAACACATGGAAATAAAAATGCTTTTTGACTTATGATGGGGTTACCTCCTGATAAATCAACCATAGGTTGAAAATACTATACTTTAACAGGTGTTTAATGCATCTCACTTACGGAACACCATAGCTTAGCCGTTCTTACATGTGCTCAGAACACTTTCTTAGCCTACAGTTAAGCAAAATCGCCTAACAAAAATCCTATTTTACGATAGAGTGTTGAATATCTCGTGTAACTTGTTGAATACCAACCGCAAATGGAAGGCAATGGTTGTCTGGACCCTCACAGCACAGTTCCTATTGAACGTGTGTCAGTCTCTCACTGTCGTGAGTTGAAAATCGTAAGTAAAACATTGTGAGTTGGGACGGTCTATATTGTTTTCTCTGAGAGGTTCTGAAGCGGGTTTCAGGCATTATTAACATGTAACAGCATCACCAACATTTCCGTGGCATTGTTCCCGGTGTCCTTGTTCACGTATTAATTCATTTAATCCTAACAATACTTGTCTAAGAAATGCATTGTCATTATCTTCGTTTCATAGAGGAGGACGCTGAGACACGTCGATATTTAAATTATAAGTTTCAGCAACTAGAAAGTCACAGAGCTAAGACTCCCATCCAGACGGTCGGTTCTAGAACCTTCCCTTGGAACTACTAATTTGCCTCTCAACTGATAGCATATAAACCTATATGACTCCAAATAGTTTTTTTATAAACTGTCTTGTGGTTCATGTGTTCCAGGAAACCCACTATGGAAAAAAAATGTCCTAATTACAAGTCACTGTATGTTTATCTTTACTTGAACAAATTTCGGAAAATAAAAATGAACACTTTTCAAATTATTAGTTGGAGTAAAAGTATTAATAAAAACTGACCTCATCTTCTGTTGAACTATAAGGGGCTTCATGATTTTCTTAATAGTTCTTTTTTCCATTTTTAAACAATATTCCTTTAAAATGCACTCAAGTTCTAACTGTCAATTTCTTTTGGGCTCTAATTATTTTATAAGCAAAGACCAGAGTGTGCCAATGAGAATTCCACTTCTTGTGAAAGACTTTCAAACGTGACTTCGAATTTATTATCACTATTTTTTGACGGTGCATAAAATAGTTGATTTTTAAAAGAACCCTTTACAATGAGATAAAGCTGCTTATGAAGCATTCAGAGCGCTATCTTTTTACATACACCCCGAGGAAACCCAGACAGCGCAGATTTATGCATGTTTTATTTGGTTGTATTTGTGAAGCATTTGATAGCATTTCTGAAGATCTACAGCTGCTTTTGTGGTGGAGTCAGGTGGTGTATTTTCTTCACTTCTGGTTTACTAGAAACGGTTCTGATTTATGCAACAATATAAAACTGCTTTCGAGTTAACATATACAGAAGGGTATGCAGAGCTAATAGCCACAATCATCTGCCCAAGGCTATCGCTTTTGCAGGTTATTTGGAACCTGTCAAGTTGAGAAAGCAATGAAATAAAATAAGTTTTACACAATTCAAGTTTAGTTATCTTCTGAGATGGGGGCTGATGTTGGCAGTGAGCTTTGGTAGATAATAAACTTTAGAGATAAAGCCTTTTAGAATTAGTGTGTATTTAGAGAATCCACTTAAATTAGAGCTATATGCCTAGCTTCAATTTAAATGACTGTTAGTTGCATTACCAACAAAATGCAAAAATCCAAAAAAAAAAAAAAAAAGAAACAGAAATCATATCACTCGTATCTTCTTAATATATAAAGTACTTAATATGGTCTTTCTTTTTACTGTCTGTAACAAAACTCTGTTGCATAAACTATTTTATTTTCTCCATTTTTTCCCATATATTTTCCATTAGTGTTAAGGTATATGCATTTGAGCAATGGTCACCATCTAATTAAGAAGCAAATATTAGCCGGGTGCAGTGGCTCACGCCTGTAATCCTAGCACTCTGGGAGGCTGAGGCGGGCGGATTGCTCGAGGTCAGGAGTTCGAAACCAGCCTGAGCAAGAGCAAGACCCCGTCTCTACTATAAATAGAAAGAAATTAATTGGCCAACTAATATATATATAAAATTAGCCGGGCATGGTGGCGCATGCCTGTAGTCCCAGCTACTCGGGAGGCTGAGGCAGCAGGATTGCTTGAGCCCAGGAGTTTGAGGTTGCTGTGAGCTAAGCTGACGCCACGGCACTCACTCTAGCCTGGGCAACAAGCGAGACTCTGTCTCAAAAAAAAAAAAAAAAAAAAGAAGCAAATATTTAATCTAATTAGAAACAGCTAATTATGGGGTTTCTGAATGTTTAAATTTTCTTAGAACATTACATCTCTTACTCTGCCATGAACACTGATGAACACTCTAGTTTTTCATGCTATTTTGTTTCTTCCTCATGATTTCTGTATACTCATCGCAAGCATTTTATTTTTTATCTTTTAAATTGCATTCTAACATATTGAATTACTGAATGTTCTCTATTTCTCCCTCGTGTGGTTGTGATGAGCAGGAGTCATTGCTTAGCAAAATCTCCAAAAAAAAAAAAAAAATCTGGCCGGGTGCGGTGACTCACACCTGTCATCCTAGCACTCTGGGAGGCCGAGGCAGGCAGATCGCTCAAGGTCAGGAGTTTGAAAGGAGCCTGAGCAAGAGCAAGACCCCCATCTCTGCTAAAAAAAAAAAAAAAAAAAAAATAGAAAGAAATTAATTGGCCAACTAAAAATATATAGAAAAAATTAGCGGGGCATGGTGGTGCATTCCTGTAGTCCCAGCTACTCGGGAGGCTGAGGCAGGAGGATCGCTTGAGCCCAGGAGTTTGAGGTTGCTGTGAGCTAGGCTGACGCCACGGCACTCTAGCCTGGGCAACAGAGTGAGACTCTGTTACAGTTTCTGTCAAATATTTTCACAGTCATTTCCCAGACTTTTTCATTTTTGTGTGCCAATTTTTTCACACAGCCTTCCATCCTTTTTATAATTTTGACCAGCATTTTCTGAGTCTTTTTCATATAAAATATTCTTAGACCATCTGACATTTGATAAAAATATTTAATATTATTTCACCCTACCAAAAACACATCAGCACCTTGGTCGAGACTTCATCGTTCTATTGCAAAATGCAGTTTGCTTCTCCTTGGCATTCTCACCGTCTTCACATGTTTACGGAGAAGACGGAAGCAGGAGAATCTGCATCCCGTAAGGTTAAAACAGTTTGCCTCGAAGACGCTCAGACACTGTGCTTCCACATCAAGACACTATATGCATTAAGTGAATGACAGAAAGATGGCACAAAAAATAAAATCAAGGAGCAAAATGACTGGAAAACATTTAACTGTATTTCTGCCTTTCAACCTATCATAATCTATCAGTGTAAAGGCAAAATACTGAATAAACCAATGATTATTTTAACAAAGCTGAAGTTTATTTTCAAGAGCTTTTTTCTGAGGAAAGAGACCGGCGTGTCCCACAACTCTGTCGTCCTTGTTCCTCGCAGACTGCTGAGGTGGGGGTTTCTGGAGCTAAGATGAAATCTTGACCAAGGTGTTGATGTGTTTTTGGTAGGGTGAAATAATATTAAATATTTTTATCAAATGTCAGATGGTCTAAGAATATTTTATATGCATAAAGAGTGCATATTTTATAAATACGTACTCATTTAGTCTCGCAATACTCTAGGAGTTGTTTTGATAACATGAACCGTCCTGATTCAATAATAACTTTACAAGCAGAAATATAAGCAGAGAACGAATCTTTTCATTAGTTTTTAACTGACTTTGAACTCATATGGCGTTTATTGATCAGTAACTTGCGAAACTCTGGGCAAACTTTACCACTGATTTGGGAAACTCGGCCTATTCTTTCCCCTCTGCTTTGCTCCTTAGAGAATAAAGAACATGCTGACAGAGTTGCGTTTGCCCACTGGAGGTTGTGCGTGCAGATGTTCATCTAATATGAACACTGAGGTTTAACACATTGTGAAACAAATTTCACATCTTTCTTTTTGCTTTTGGATGATGAGTATTTATTTACTATATATATTACACACACACATATAATATTTAGTGTTCTGAATCAAGCTCCAAGGAAAACATTTTTTTTTTTTTTGCAGATTATTATATCTGGGGTCAAGCTTTCACAGCTCTGCATATTTGTGGCAACTGCTTATAGCATATCCTGAAACTTCTCTTCAAATTAATATTCTTGCACGAATAAGAAAAACTTTTTCCAATCGCATGCTGGGAGAGGCTTTGATCTTGAATGTCCTTCCATGTTTAAGTTTACATGATGGCTCTGAGGACGATCTTTCCAATTGCTGCATCAGCCGAAACACGATATTGAGTTTGTGAGCAAATGCGGTTCACTGTCTCCCGGACAACCGTCCTGCGTCAGGACTAACGGTGCAGCTGAGCATGGGGTCTGCCAAGGGATTGGTTTTCCACGGCTTCATGCTTTCTTAAGTGGAAAGGATGCTCACTCTTACATGAAAGATTTCACCTGACTTCAAAGTTTTATGTCCCATTTTGAAGTACAGACCTGGATGGAGCAAATATTCTCTTTATACGTGTTGCGGGTCTCTGATTTCATGAGGGTTCACGATGTAAAATTCAGACAGAAAGTATTTCAGGAATCTCTTTCCCATCCACCCCCAAATCCCTCTGGGGATGTGACATTGCTCCAGGTAGCACTTTAGGTCAATAGAATAGAAAAATATTTAATGGTGCATGTTAAATTCTTCCTGTGTAGGTAGAGGTGGTGTCTTAGTGGCTTTCAACCAGTTTGAATGTTAAATTCTTAGGATTAAAAGGACATCAAAAGCTGTAAGATTTTTTCCTTAGGTTGATCAGATACCTAGGTACAAATAGTGTTTCTCCAATAAACCATTAAAAATGGAATGGGAAAATAGCCAACTCAGACACAGGAGGAAGCTTATGAAATAATTAAGAATAAATATTATAAGATGTGCTCAAGGTCTTTATTAGAAAAATGTAAAACTTTATTAAAAATGAAAAAAGACCCAAATAAGTGGGAAACTTATAACATTATCAGATAAAAGACTCAATAATAAATTTAGCATTGATTCAATTTTTCCTCACTTAATAAGCATATTTAATTCAAAATCACTCACCATTGGTCTATGTCTCTGTTTCAGTGCCTGTAACATGCTGTTTTGGTTACTGTAGCCTTGTAGTATAGCTTGAAGTCTGGTGAATTGATGCCTCCCAATTTGTTCTTTTTGCTTAAGATTGCTTTTGCTATACAGGGTATTCTCTGGTTCCATATGAAGTGTAGAATTATTTTTTCTAAATCTGTGAAAAATGATGTTGGTATTTTAATAGGAATTGCATTGAATCTGTAGATCACTTTGGGTAGTATAGACATTTTAACAATGTTGATTCTGCCGACCCATGAGCATGGTATGGTTTTTATTCTACTTGCCTCCTCTGCTATTTCAACTGAGAACCCAGATATAAAACCACCCTCATATAGCCATCTAATCTTTGACAAAGCAGACAAAAACATACACTGGGAAAAAGAATTCTTATTCAATAAATGGTGCTGGGAAAACTGGATAGCCACATGTAGAAGACTGAAGCAGGATCCACACCTTTCACCTCTCACAAAAATCAACTCATGATAGATAACAGACTCACATCTAAGGTATGAAACTATTAGAATTCTAGAGGAAAATGTTGGAAAAATTCTTATAGACATTGGCCTAGGCAAAGAATTTATGAAGAAGACTCCAAAGGCAATCACAGCAACAATAAAAATAAATAAAAGAGACCTTTTATTCTTCTGCACAGCCAAGGAAACTGTCATGACAACAAACAGAAAACCTACAGAATGGGAGAAAATATTCTCATGTTACACATCCGATAAAGGGTTGATAATTAGAATCTATATAGAACATAGGAAAATCAGCAAGAAAAAAAACAAACAACCCCACTAAAAAGTGGGCAAAGGACATGAACAGAAATTTTTCAAAATAAGACAGACTAATGGCCAAAAAACATGAAAAAATGCTCAACATCTCTAATCATCAGGGAAATGCAAATCAAAACCACAATGAGATATCACTTATCTCCAGTGAGAATGGCCTTCATCAAAAAGTCCCAAAACAATAAATGTTGATGTGGATGCAGAGAGATAGGAACACTCCTACACTGCTGGTGGGACTGCAAACTAGTTCAACCTCTGTGGAAAGCAATATGGAGATTGCTACAAGTAGAACTACAAAGAGCTACAAGTAGAACTGCCATTAGATCCATCAATCCCATTACTGGGCATCTACTGAAAGGAACAAAAGACAGTCTATAAAAAAAAAGACACCTGCACTCGAATGTTTATAGCAGCACAATTCACAATTGCAAAGTTGTAGAAACAACCCAAGTGCCCATTAATACATGAGTGGATTAATAAAATGTGGTATATGTATACCATGGAATTCTATTCAGCCACAAAAACAGTGTTGATCTGGCACCTCTTGTATTATCCTGGATACAGCTGGAGCCCATTCTACTAAGTGAAGTATCCCAAGAATGGAAAAATAAGCACCACATGTACTCACCAGCAAATTGGTACTACCTGACCTACACCTAAGTGGACGTATAGGAATAACATTCATCGGTGTCAGGCAGGTGGGAGGCAGGAGGAGGGGATGGGAATATTCACACCCAATGGGTGTGGTGGGCACCCTCTGGGGGAGGGACTCACCTGAAGCTCTGACTTGGGTGGGGCAAGAGCAACTTACATAACCTAAACATTTATACCCCCATGATATACTGAGATTAAAAAAGGATTTCCGATAATTTTCAAATCTCTACAAATACTTTTAAGTGGGTTCATGCATGACATGAAATAAACAGCTCTAAGCATCTATAAATGCTTAGTATTTATAAATTAATATCACAATTTCCCTGATATTCTATTGTGATATAGCTAATTATAATAAATTATTAATTTCTCTAAGGATTTATTGCCTGAATTCTATTCTCTGTCACCAATATGTGTTATAGCTAAAGTTCCTTTATTTTTCCAAGCCAGAAAAGCTGACTCAGAATAATATATAAGAGAAAAATATGTGCATGTGAGTATGTGTGTGTATGCATTTTGTGTATATATGTGTGTGCATTTGTGTGTATGTAAGGAAAAATCATCAAAATTCCTTGAATAGGATATGAAAACAAACAAACAAACCCTACAGATTTATGCATGTGGACAGACTGTTTAGAATGTCAATGTTAAGATAAACCGTATCCGAACCCATTTCTCTTGTCACATTGCTCAGTGAAGACTGAAAGTTCTGGAAGAGCGAGGGCCTGACTAGACTCCCTCCAAATGGTACTTGCTCCTGGGCCTGGGAACATCACAGCCTGAACAGACGGGAAGTACTTCTCCAAAGCACAATCATGGAGCACAATCACAAGGTATGGAGCAAGAAAGGGGAATGCATTTCAGGCAGACAAAAGTAGCAGACATTTACCGCCTCAATGTCCTCTTGTCTCTACATGAAAACGTTAACATCGTAAAATTTTAATTTCCTTTTGTTTCTCACAGTCATTCTTTTTCGGTAGACTTCACCACGTGTCCATCACTACTGTGGTTCCCAACATCTGCTTCACAGCCGAATCACCTTGGACGCTTTGCGAAGTTCTGATTCAGGGATGTCTGGGATTGAGGGTTAGGGTTTGAGATTTTCTTTTAACATCATAACTTTTTAAAAAAACTTCCATGAACTGAAATGCTCACTCCCCACCGGCTGACTGAATGGACCCCCTCGTGGCCAAAGGAATATTCCAGGGCAAAGTTGCCTGCCAGGAGGAGGGAGGTCAGACAGGCCTTATCGTGACCCACTCCCTTCTTGGAGATTCCTTTGTAACCCATTAACAGGCCTAAGGGTATGCAAGGCAAACCTGCAGGCCCTCAAGTTGCAACAAATGGTGGCTTATCTATGGTAAACAGTTTATGTTAAAACATTCCAGGTCTTTAGACAAAGCTTCCTGTTTTTAGTCAATTACAATCTAAAGAATCTTTAAACCCACCTATAACCTGTAAGCCCCCCCCCCCAGATGGCCCTCCTTTTTGGGCTAAACCATATGCCTCCCACACATTGATTGATGGTTTTACCCGTAACCCTTGTCTCTAAAATGTATAAAAACCAAACCCTAACCCAGCCACAGCGAGTCCACTTGCCCAAGGCCTCTTGGCAGTGGCTCTGGGTCATGCTCCTCAAATTTGGCTCAGAATAAATCTCTTTAAAATTATTTTGCAGACTTTGGCTTTTTTCCGTTGACGCTCCCATCCCTGGTAACTATGACGCACAGTAGGGATAAGACCAACCAGCTTGGTAGTTGAGAATTTGGGCTTTGGAGTCAGACTGCATGGGCTCACATCCCAGCTAAAGGTCCCACTCACCTGGGGACATCAGGCAAGTTATTCACACTCATTTGTAAGTTCTTGCAAAGACCAAATGAAATAATGCATTTAAATGCACGTCCTAGAATGCCTGGCACTTGTTTAAGCACCTGATCGCTGTTAATTCTTGTTATTGGAGCTCAGGTTGGCTTCCTTCTTTTGAGATGTCTGTTCTCCTCATACGTATTGCACTGTTGAATGTCCTCTAATACACTTTATAAATGAAGGCAGAAATTATGGGGCATTTATCTGAGAGTGGGATGCTAGCGATGATTATATATAAATCCCGAATGTCAGTATTTTTAGTTAAGAGGCTCCCTGCCCTGGAGTGAGGCTAACTCCACGGCAGCAGGACCAGCCTGGGTCATCTTCCGCCAAGCACGGCAGGACCTGCCCGCCCAGCAGGGAGGGTTCTCCTGTGCGTATTTTGGAAAGAAAGGTCCCGTCCGGGTTCCCCTGTGTGGGCACAGTGAAGGGGACTGGTCCGATTCCCAGGGAGAGTGGTGACTACGGTCAGGATGCGGAAAGGGTTGAGTCTTTCATCCAGATTGTTCTGCCAGTGCCGTCAAAGTGGTAACTTGCAGTTCTGCGTACGTTTGTGAGATGGCTCGGCAGATTCCTGGACTTCAGCAGAAGTGTCTTTTTTTTACATTAATTTATATATATTTTTTCAGCATACTATGGGGGTACAAATGTTAAGGTTATGTATATTGCCCTTGCCCTCGCCTCCCCCCTCGAGTCGGAGCCTCAAGAGTGACCATCCCCCAATTGGTGCACATCTCACTCATTATGTGTGTATATACCCTTCCCCTCACCCACACCTGCCAGACACCTGATAAATGTTATTCCTATATGTCCACTGAGGACATATTATGTTATTCCTAACATATATGTTATTCCTATATGTCCACTGAGGTGTTCATCCGTTAATACCAGTTTGCTGGTGAGTACATGTGGTGCTTGTTTTTCCATTCTTGAGATACTTCACTTAGTAGAATGGGCTCCAGTTCCATCCAGGAAAATACAAGAGGTGCTATATCACCATTATTTCTTAAAACTGAATAGTACTCCATGGTATACATATACCACATTTTATTAATCCACTCATGGATTGATGGGCACTTGGGTTGTTTCCACAGCTTTGCGAAGTTGTAGAAGTGTCTTTTTTAAATAATGATTCCATCACTTCAGCATGGAATTTAGGGAGGGATTAGAAAACATGTCGGTTTTGTCAAATGTTGATTTTCTTCTGCCCGTTTTGTGCTGCTAGAACGGAACACCGCAGACCGGGCGATTTATAATGGACAGAAGTTGATTGTGGCTTTGCTCTGGAGGCTGGAAGTCCCACAGAGGTGCTGGTGTGTGCGTGGGGGGGGTTTCCTCCCGTGTTGTCACGTGGCAAAGGCAGGACAGTGAGGGACACAGGGGCTGAGCTCCCCTTTTCACAGCGGGGTCGACATGACCCGTGAGGACTGAGCCCGCACCCACTTCTTACAGCTCCTGCCTCTGGATACCATCACAGGGAGAACTGAATCTCAGCGCGAGTTTTGCAGGGGACAAGCATTCAAATCACAGCACAGGCTTAACTCTGCTGATTTTGCAAAAATAGTATATTTATAAACTTAAACAATAGCGAACTATTTTTTAAGAGAATAATTTTTTTTACGATGCAAACCCAATTAGCACCTAAGGTAAGGATCTGAATATTTACAACTGACACTAAATAGGAAATATATGCAAATCTCTTCACGTGGCTGGAATGATAATATGCTTAATTATGTGATGCGTGATTTTATCTCTAAGGTCACACAATACATAATTATCTCAATAAGAAAATTTTTATTTGCGTAAAGGGGAACAAATAATTATTGAACACTTATAAATAATTTTATATTATCCCGTGGGATGTCTGTAATCTTCTTTACTTGAACTTTTTGATATTGAGTTTGTGGTTCCCCCTAGAGAGTAAAAAGATCAAACAGTGAGCAGTGAAATGCCCTGTTGTTGTGTTTGTTTTATAAAGAAGATGAATATAACTTATCATGCAATATAACTTTCATAATAAAATGTGATATAGTGAAAACCTCATGGATTATTTTCACCAGGATAATAAAGTCATAACAATTCTAAACTAGATGTCATATCCTATTCAGTATGATATTAAAATAAATATTTCATGACAGAGAAGTTCAACATTAGAAAGTGCATTTATGTCCGACTATATTAATATAATATTAATGTAATTTATAGATAAAAGGAAGCATTTATTAGATGATGAAACTGCACTTTTAATTAAGTATTTATCCCCAAGACATTATCTTGGAACGCTGATGTAATTCCTCTCCCTGTGCTCTGCAGACCCCCGTGGCTCAGGACGGGTTCTCTCCTGCCGGGGGCACAGAGCTCTCAGGAAACCCTTCACCCACATGCTGGTGGCCTCCGCTGCTTCTCTGTCTGACTCGTACTCTTGCACTGGGTTCATGGGATCCTACCCTCCCTGCTCCTTAAACCTGCCCCGGCCTCATCAATTAAAAATACTGAGTGCAGTCCCACCAGCAGTGGTATATGTACACCATGGAGTACTATTCAGCTCTAAGAAACAACGGTGATTTTCCTGGATGGAGCTGGAGCCCATTCTACTAAGTGAAGTATCCCAAGAATGGAAAAACAAGCACCACATGTACTCACCAGCAAATTGGTATTAACTGATCAGCACCTAAGTGGACACATAGGAATAACATCTATCGGGTGTCGGGCAGGTGGCAGGGGGCAGGAGGGGACGGGTGTATATATACATACATAATGAGTGAGATGTGCACCATCTGGGGATGGTCACGCTTGAAGCTCTGACTCGAGGAGGGAGGGAAGGCATGGGCAATATACGTAACCTTAACATTTGTACCCTCATAATATGCTGGAATAAAAAAAAAACACAAATAATGACCACATAAACTTCCCAAATTTTATGAAAAACAAAAATCTATACATCCATGAAGCTCAAGAAACTCACACAAAGAAAATACTGAATGCACAAAATCCGGCTCTCAAAGAAATATGAACATTTTAAGAAGTAAATATAAAATGATTGATCAAAGTGGCAGAACCACAAGCAGCTCTGCCCCAGGGAGCAGGCACGTGCAGAATGACAGCTTTCATGCCAAAAAAGGGGTCGAACACGCCAATTTTAGGAGCCATGTGCTTGACTCCTCTTGTGCAATTTTTAGAATAATAAAAGTTCTAAACCACACCCAATGTCTGCGTACATTACAATACATCACTAATTTCCCTGTTTCTTTGGAAAGCTGAATTGCCTCAGCGAGGGAGCTTGTTTTCAAAGTTCTTGAACTCGTGATCCTTCAGTGTCTGTTTGTGTGCAGGAATCTCCAACCAAAACGTGTTTCCAGCAAATGAGATCTTGCTTAAACTTCCATCCTTTTAGACTCTTGCTTTTCATATATCTTCCAATGAACGGAAAGTATCTTCCTACTAAGTCCAGCGTTTACGATGACCTATTATCTAGGAAAAAAAGAGAAGATTTTTCTCTTTAAAAAACAAGGGCATCCTTTAAAATGTTCGCAACTTTTTTGTTTGCTTTGACCAGCCTCTTGAATTTGATGGAGCAAAAACTTGGAGTAGGAAACGCCACTTTCCTATGAAAATGTTTCCACAGTTACTCTGAGAATTAGAACTTCTTTTTTATTTCAAAAGATGATCTATTTATACTTTAGTTTCCCTCTGGCTTTCTGCTTCTGAGTGAGAATGTTTAAATATCTTATTAGCGTGACACAGAACTTTAATGTTTAAAAACTGTTGTGCAGCCCAAGGAGACCACATGAAACTGGTGCGAGGAAGTTGTGAAGATTCAAACTGACCCAGACTCCTGAGTTAGCCATTTCCATTCCTGCTGTTCCCCATCATCTGACCCCTGGACCCATGTCTGCCACTTGTCATTACTTCCCTTCTCCCACATAATACCATGTTTCTCCGAAAATAAGACCTACCCATAAAATAAGCCCCAGCAGGGATCTCTAAGCACGTGCGCAATAGAGCCCCACCCCGAAAATCAGCCCTGGTGACGGGCGTGGCTGCGCAGCATCTGCACAACCCGTGCGTGTCGTCGCGGAGCGGGAAAGAACACGAGCAGCCCTTCTCATCCGCCCCGTGAGAGCTCTAGTGCTCGACAGGAGAGACGGGGCCAGTGGCTCTAAAGGAAACAGAGTCGCAAGACATTCAGGATGGGATTCGGGGTTTGGAGAGTGATGATGATGTTCCAGAAGAAGACGACTTCACTCTATTTGAATCAATGGAGATGGTTGTACCGTACTTAAAAAATATAACACATCCCCTGGAAATAAGCCCTAGGATGTCTTCTTGAGGAAAAATAAATAGAAGACCCTGTGTTATTTTCGGGGAAACACGGTATCGTCGTTGTGAGAAGCAGCAGGTGATGTTCAGAGAAGCAGTCAGAACCAGCTGTCGGGTAGAGGACGAGGACTGCAGGAAAGCCACCTGTCTAAGTAAAATTCATTTCCTCCTGAAATACGGTGGCGAATTCCTGTAATGTGTTACCTTGGCGTTCACTTTTAGTCTTCCTCTAACACATGCAAACGCCTTACTGGAGAAGCCTAGATTCTCTCTCTCTCTGTGCTTTGAGATGTGAATTTGTTTCCTCCAAAACTCAGTAGGGACTTTGGCCACGTGCAACAGGTGAACTCGGACCTTTTCCTTTTTGAATCCAGCTAGTGAGCTTCACCGCTCTCGTGGCTAAGATTTTCAAGATCAAAGTCATAACGTCTTTATTTGTGCCGTCTGTATTTTTGTGTGTGCATGTGTGTATGTCTGTTTATACGTTGTGTATGTGGTCCCAAACTGACTTATAAATAAATGAGCGCTCATACTTTACGTAAATAAGCCCAGCTGCTTTTCAAGTTCACGTGATTTTAGTAGCCTTTGATAAAGTTTTGAAACTGTTGATAAAATAAAAATGTCTTCAGAATTGAATTTAGAAGAGTTTGCTATTTAGTCTGTTGTTCGGACAGGTTTATACTGTCTCTGCCAGATGTTACAACACCATGAAACTGCTGCTTCTTGGTATTTTTTTGTCTGTGAACTTATGTCTTTGGATTTGAGTCTTTGGATTCTGAGGTCCAGACAGTGGCCGGGGGCGGGGGGACCTCACTGCCCTGTCCCGCTGCCCGGGGTGGAGTGGGAACCCCCAGGCAGCCTTGAGCTCTCCTTCTGGTACCTGATAAAATTACTCACTTCCCAGGTTTTCACTCAGAGGTAACACTGTAATTACTACCTGTACATAGAACTACTAACTATAAGAAAAACAGCTCTGTATACAAGATATATAAGAAAGGTAGGATGTGTGTAAGGAAAGGTTATAATAAGACATAAGAATGTGATTTTTGTTAACGAAAGGTAATTTTGTCTAGTTTGCAGGTTTACAAAAGTTGTTTTAAATTTAACAAGTGGATAAAGCTAAATGGACATAAAAAGTTAAAATTTTTAAAAAAATTATTATAAGAAGTTATAAAAGATTTACAGAAATTGTTCATATGGTCAAAACAGATTAACATCGATCAATTTTATTAAAATTAGCTTTAGCAGTAATAATACACTAACAGGTAAAATTTGTTTTTATCTTTTAAACAGGGTTCTCTTGTAATACTAGTGAGAGAAAATAAAATATTTTTGTTTGCCTTTTAAGTAAATTACAAAAAAAAAAAAAAAAAAGAACAGCTGGCCAGGAGACAGAGTCAGTTCTCTTATACTGTGCTAATTAGGTCTTTTGATGGTTTGAGAAACCAAGTTCCCTCTGGATAAAAAAAAATATATATATATATATTTTTGCTTTTGAAATCTTTAAATTCTCACTTTGGCCAAATGAATGGCTTTTATTTTACAGTGATCTGTGATCGCATTTTGAGCAGATGTTTAAAACCTTTTATATTTGACAAACTTTCTAAAATCAAACTTCAAATTCTAAAGTCAACCTTTTTGTCTTCAGACTAACTTTTTGGATGGTAAGGCCCCTGGCAGGTTTTCTCTATAAGTAAAGGGGTGCGTGGTTTAGAATGGAGCAGGACAAATTTAGACTTGTTTGGATCTTCTACAACCCCATTATTTTTTCTTTCTTTTTCTTTTTTTTTTTTTTTTTTTTTTAGGAAATGTGTTCTTTTCCCCCCCTTCTCCATGCCCATTTTATTTATGAAATCTGAGTGAGAATATTCTATGTATTTTATGTTCTTACTTTTCTTTTCAACGCAAAGATGCACTTACGATGCAGTGGCCGAAACATTTAAAAATGTTTAGCTGAAAGTGATTTCCCTCACAGCTTCCCTTTAAATTGAAGCTGATTTCCTTGTAAAAAGAGACTCCTTTTTAATTTTATGTTTTCTATCTGAAATAGGGAGCTTTGAGCACAGGTGCCTCAAAGTTACCCGTTAAGAATAAGGTCTGTGATTTATCTACCTAATGACAAGAGACCTGTCAGGTCAGACTCTCGCCTGGAAAATACGGCTCTTTCCCTCATCACAACGAGGGTCCCCAGAGAAAAAATCACCTTTAAGTCTGAGACACCCAAGCAAACGCAGCTTTTTTTTCCTACAGTGCAACTTTATTTTCTCTTAAAAAAATATCTGGATGTTTAACTAATTCCAAGCTTCTGACATCTTCTTCTTTCCCGTAGATTTCTCAAACATATATAGAGAGAAAGCCGGACGCGGTGGCTCACGCCTGTCATCCTAGCACTCTGGGAGGCCGAGGAGGGTGGATTGCTCGAGGTCAGGAGTTGAAAACCAGCCTGAGCAAGAGCGAGACCCCGTCTCTACTATAAATAGAAAGAAATTAATTGGCCAACTAATATATATAGAAAAAATTAGCCGGGCATGGTGGCGCATGCCTGTGGTCCCAGCTACTCGGGAGGCTGAGGCTGGAGGATTGCTTGAGCCCAGGAGTTTGAGGTTGCTGTGAGCCAGGCTGATGCCACGGCACTCACTCTAGCCTGGGCAACAAGGCAAGACTCTGTCTCAAAAATAAAAACATACATATAGAGAGAGAAAAGGAGGGAAACAGTATTGCATTGAAGTTAAGATCATGAGCTTTGATGCCCATCAAACCTGAGTTCAAGGTCTGACTCTGCCTTCTTCTTTTATCTTTTTTTTTTATTTCAGCATATTATGGGGGTACAAATGTTAAGGTTACATATATTGCCCTTGACCCCCCTTCCCCCTGGAGTCAGAGCTTCAAGTGTGTTCATCCCCCAGTTGGTGCACATCTCACTCGTTAGGTTAGGTATGTATACACCCATCCCCTCTCCCCACATCCTCTGCCTGACACCTGATAAATTTTTTTTTAACATTTTGGTTACATTTTATATCTCTGCCTCTCCCTAGCAAGGGTTAGAGGTATAATGCAGCTTTTGAAAGAAAACTTTTCTTTCTTCTGTTGCCAGTCTGTTGATGCAGTTAAAGACAGCAGGCTTCAAATACAACTGTGGCCGTCTCAGGTGCCAACACTGTATTTAAATCACAAGACCATAATTGGCCTCCAACCATTTATTTTGCAGAGATTGGTGCATTTTACGTGTCTGAGCTTCCCGAGGCTAGAATTCCTGATCACTCTGGTAGGAGTCAAGATTACTCCCAGCAGGACAATAACAGAGAGAATCAGACGTCCACTTTCTGGGCAAACAGAGGAAAAGTTACGTTTGTACTCACCAATGTGCTGGTGGAGACTCCTTATCATATATATTATGTTTCTTATCTGAGCAAGGAAGCACCTACCTGTTGTCGGAAACAGAGCAATCCCCCTGCAGGACAGCCTCACTCCCCAAACGTGCACGCTTTCTCTCCACGTTCAACGCACTGCCCTGCCCGTCTGGAGGGACGAAAGGCTGGAATTCTCTGTGCTTTGTGTTCCTCTCCTCGTTCTTTTCCACTTGGCTTGGAGAGGACAGAAGACCGTGCCAAAGTTTACCCACGCCCCGCTCTTGCTAGTCTTTTTTCCTGGCATAAGATACTCTCTGAGGAAGGGAAACAATGACATTTCCAGCTAGATCTCTAGTAACATCTTGTCATTTAGGCCATTAGACACTACAACGGGAAGATCAAGCCCCTATCCCTAAAGAAAGAGAACAGGAGTATTTTACAGCATGTTTTCCCTCCTGGGCTGGGCTTCACAAACATCGGTTGGCATTTAAGTGCAGCCAGAACACACGTTGTCTTCTACCACTGTTTACATGCTCTCCAGAAACGCCTTTGCTTATCCAGGGAGAAAAATCAAATAACAAAAGGCAGGACTTGGATAAAAGCACTAAATGTTTGAAAAGTGTGCAAAAAAAAAAAAAAGTATAAGGTATAAGAAAGGATGGATTCAAGGCACGACGAACATTTTTTTCTTTTTTCCTGGAGATGAAAGAGTGCTGGGAGTAGTTGGTCTGCGGTGGGCTTTCTAGAAGGGTCTACAGTGGAGCCGGCATGGAGCGTCTGAGACTCTGTGGCAGCTGTTTCTGCCGGCCACCCTGAAGGGACAATCCTGGACGCGGAGGGTAAGAGAGGAAGGACATCCAGGTGTGGGACCGGCCTTCTGCGCAGGTGCGCCGGGTGGGGCTGGGGGCAGGTGCTGCAGTCAGAGAGCGGGTGAGCAGGTAGGGAAGGATTAGGGAGAAGGGAGACAGGGAGGGCTGAGATCTTGGTTTCCAGAAAACTTTGTGACTCAAGACACTGATGAAGTGCACTGAGGAAAAGGAGTTTCTGCTCCTCTTCGTGGTTTGAAGTTAGTTCTAGAAGTTAGCTCCTTTAGTCTCTTACACAGGTGGTTTCCGACTTGCGATGGTTTGACTTCATGATTTTTCAACTCTACGGTGGGATTGCTGGGATGTGACATCATGGTAAGTCGAGGCGCAGCTGCACTTCCTACACCGTGCTGTGCTTTTGCAGGTCGAGGAAAACCTCCAGTGGAGGGTGAGTAAGGATTAGTGCTTGCCCCTAAAGTCGCCTTGATGTCACTATAACTTTCTTGGTCAGTTTATAAATCGACATAAAATAATGCTGGAGACCCTTTTCCTAAACACGTACCACCTTCAAGTACGAATTAGTGCTTACACGCTCCTTAAAGAGGTCAAATTATTTCATTGCACAACGATTCGTGTGTGAGGACAAACTGACCGAGCCTTATTGAAGCCGGCTCTATGGTCAGGCCCAGGACACACCTCCCAGCAACGTTGACCACGGGAGCAGAGTGAGCGGCTGCAGGCTGAAGGTACGACCGGTGAGGGTGGGGAGAGGCGGTGGAGAAAGAACATGCAATCCACCAGTTTGAAAGTATTTTTCTAATGCGTTAGTTTGGAGATATGCATTGTTTTGAAATAGTTACAGAGAGCTTGTCATTCCTAGAATTTCTTTTAGTATGGCAATCAGGATATGGATTGATTTCAGTGAACGGTCTGAAAAATATATCTGAGAAAGTAAAAAAAAAAGATGCACAAATGCTCTTTAACCCCATTGCAAATGTGTAATTCACAAATGCATTCAACGCACCTGACCTCCTGAGCATCCTAGCTTGGCCTGGTCTACCTCAAACACGCTCAGAACACTGAAATTAGCTACCGCTGAGCACAACCATCTAACACGAATCCAATTTTATAACAAAGGGTTGAATATCTCATCTCATTTATCGAATACTATACTGAATGTGAAAAACTGAATGTGTGTTGCTTTTACATCATCACAGCGTTGAAAAATGGTTAAGTCAAACCATCATAAGTCGGGGACTGACTGTAGTGGATGAAATCCAATTTCCCATGTTTTCGTATTTTGGGGGAAAATGTGTAAACTGTATTGCTTGAAGAAATAGTTTCCTGGTGTATGCTTCTTAGTAGAATATTTGTTTTCTGTTATTGTTTAATGAAGGATTGTAGATCTTTAGATAATTTCTGATGGTCAGTTTTAATGAATGTGTTTGTTTTTGGCCTGTTAGTCATCAGTAGTGGGCTAAGTTTCACTCGCAGAACATTTCTCCAGTTCACACGCCAGGAGTTAGCTAACGTGGCTACAGGTGCAATGCCGTTGCCCACAAACTCCACCGCCGAGTTCTATCTGCATCATCCTGTCACTTCGTGAAGCCAATTAAAATGCACATGTTAAGAATTTTCTCTAGAGGTAGAGAAATATCTGCTGGTGTGAAGAGCAATTATAGTTGTTGCCTCTGGACACTGGTTTCTGGAATTATTGCAATGTGTGTCATTTTGATCTGCTTCAGTGTCATGCCTCGGACACCCTGGTCAGCTTCCAGCAATATTCACTGGGATCTAAATTAATCACCAGCTGACGAGCTGATATTTAAAAACAGATGGGACTCATATCTAACACCACAGAAAAGTCATCGGCACAAGCCAGGATAGGCAGTGGAAATATATTTTAACTGAGAGCACTGTATTTTAACCAGCTTCAAAATCAGATGTATAACCCCAAATTAACTTGACATGAAAAATAATACTTGATTGTTAACAAAGCTAAACATCCAATGGGAAAGCACTTCAAAATTCAGGACAGTAAAATGTTCATCTCCCCTCAAAGAGGAGCTAAGAAAATATTTTTCTACCATGAATAAAAAGTTATCAAAAGAAGATTGTTGATTATGCAAATATGTCACAATTTTTTAATAGTTTCCAAAGCATGTCATATGTTATGAACTGATCAAAATTATTAGCTTCCTAAATGCAATCCATGTTTTCCTGATTTTATAGCAATACAATGGACTCCTTGAGGCTAAGATACTTGAAAGCTTTTCTTAAATAGGTATCTGTGCATGCTTGGATTAAAATTTTCTGGTAGTTATTCTCAGATAAAAACTAATAGAAATATACATGTTAAGAGAATATGTAAGCCAATAATTCACTTGGTCATGTTTCCTTAAACATGCTTCCTGGGCAGTTACTATACTAAAAGCTCATGGTAGAGGAAAACACAATAAACATGTTACAAAGCATTCTTATCAAACACCAAAGAAGTCAAAACTCCTAGAATTAATGTAAATGTTTTATTTTCTGTCATTTTTGGACAAATACTTTGGAAAACCCAATAGCAATATTTGAGAACAGTGTTAACTTATAGATGAAGTATCTATCAGTAGTGTTATGGTAGGTGTGGAATGGATAACCTGCAGCAGGGGCTGAGCAGGGACATTCACGTCACTTCTTGGAAAGAGGGGGCGATTTCCTAGAACTGGGAACCCCCCTTCCCCTCCAGGAACTGCCTGGTGTGGTGGGAAGTTTCTTTAGCATGCGGGGGTGTCATAACCAGGGTTAACGTAACTAGCTGCTGGGTCAAGCTACGCCAATGTCCTCGCCGTCTGGGCTGTGACGGCCTTAACTTACTGTCACTGCATCCTGGTTCTGAGCAGGTGGTCAGGGCTGCTGACACCCTGTTAAGACGGGGTCTTGTATTTATTTTTCCTGGGAATATTATTCAGCCATGAAGAGAGTGGAAGCCTGTCGTTTGTGACTTATGGATTGTTAAATAGTAAGTGACAGAACACGAGAGTCACACTCAGTGGGAGAGGTCTAATCTTGGAGACTATAGTATTCTATAACGTGGGTATTAACACGGATGCAGTCTAGGGAATGTTTCCACGGCAACGAGAATCCCTCATGTCGCTACCTCATACACTGTGAGCCGTCTCCCAGTAGTGGCGGATCTTCGGCAAGATGAAGAGCTGGGATTCTGAAGGCCCCAGGTGGACTCCTGACACCCAGACTCGCAGTCCTGCAGCCTGTCCCCACCATAGCCCCTTGCTACTATATTTCCCCAAAAATAAGACAGGGTCTTACATATATTTTTCCTCAAGAAGACACCCTAGGGCTTATTTTCAGGAGATGTGTTTCTAGCGTTGGCAGTGTGAGGGGTACACGAAGGAATAGAGTCCTTTTCCTCTATTCTTTCCAGGTGTGAAATAAACAGCATTTAATATGACGTAACTTTATTTAACCACTTCCGTGCGAGCTTCGACTGTAGTCGATAGCCACAGATGAACGCGAACAGCCAAGCATGGACTTTAGCATTAATAACAAAACTTCCACAACAGCACTCCGAATCGAGGCAATGCAACCCTTGCACCGCGTCAGAAAATCTCATGCGTTTTAGAGAAAGACATTTTCCAGCACCTTACAATAGTGATAAAAACAAAAAGGAAAAATCCATTAAGAAGATGTATTGTATGCTAAAAAAATAATAAAAGGCGTAGTACTAGATACTATTGTAAACAATGTAATGTTGGCCTATGTGTAGCCCCAGGCTTCTAAATCTATCATACCAAAGAATAAAATTTATCGTAATATTCAAAAACTTGCCTTATTTCTTTACGATATGAATGAAATAAAACTATAATTTTGAGTTGACTTTTCTAATTTTTCATTTATCAAAGTAAAATTGTGAACATTTAAAAATAACGTCATGAAAACATACATGTCTATGTTACCTGTTCTGATTTACATGACAGGTAAAGCCACCTGTAAAGTGACACGAGCTTTCAGTGCTTTCAAGCTTTCCTCGTCACACAAGAGCAAGATGGACGCGTGGTCAACGCGCAGCACAGACCGCCGTGCGGACCGCGCGTGCGGCTGCGGGCCAGGTTTCTCGGCCGTGAGCGCCGGGCCCAAGTGGTTAAACTGTTTCACACCACACTTCGGCTGATTTGCTTTTTGTGACATTATTTTATGAGATCTGCTGGCAACCTATGGAAGAAAGAGTTCGATTCCACATAGACTGAGACCGCTTTGTGGAGAAGAGTCCTGCTCGGCAGTGCTGTGCTCCCGTCTAAATACGCCTCTGCTAACTTACTTGACAATTATTATTAGAACTTTTAAGACAGAAGGAGAAATAATAGCAAAAAACTTGTCCCCGAAGCCATCTGAATGTAAATGAGCAAATCTTTACACAAAAGAACCCGGCACAGGAAAACAAAGCTTAACACTCCCTCTACAGCACGTATTAGCTTTTCCAAAAATAACACTTTAACTCATTTCCTTCAGCTTCCGTTATTTGTGGATTAACATAAATATTTTTAAATAAAAAGATTCTCCTTGGTAATTACTAGAGCTTTTCTAAGTGACCGATTTCTTAGCCATAAATCACGCCTTATTGCTGGGTGGGCAGGATCCTTTCTACAGATTGCTGTCAGGCAGAGCAAACAAGAGTCTTCTCAGCTTAGTTCCAGCTCCGGGTTATGTTCCTAACAGTGAGATAGAGTGTGTTGATACAGAAAATGTCTCTTCACGTCAACTACATTCATTAAAAATTCAGTTTTTCATAATCTCTATTCCATTCATCCTTTCAAAGAAGAATTAGGTCTTCACCACACGAACCAATCAAAATTAGTAAGAAGTCATGCCTGAAACCATGACTTTAAAAATTACATATTACTTCTAGGCAAGAATGCTTATCTTTATCCATTCAAATGAAATTAAAAATCACCAGAAATCTCCATTTGGAGGTATGTTATGACAGAAATTGTTGAACAAAGTAAATCGATTTCTATCTTATATTAAGAAGACGGAAAGGTTTTCTCGCTAAATGAAACTGCCGTCATCTTGTGACCTAGAGTCCTCGTGAGTACAGTTGTATGTGTCAAAATTACGTGTTTTGCTCACCCACCTAAACTTTGCACATTTGCTCAAAGGTAAAAATTATTTTTCTTTTTTGTCTTAAGCTATTTACTATAAAACACACTGATTTGCCTTTTTCTTATAAAAGAACTTAAACATCATTAATATAATAGAAGTCACAACTTTTACCACCTCTGCAGGTCACCTCTGTTATTATTTACTTAACACTTTTTGGTATTAAAATTTCTTTTTTAAAAACTGAATCAATTTATTTACATGCAAAAATTTATAGCATGTCCATAAGAAAACTTAGAATGATTTGCAATAAACAGAAATGACTATTAAGTAGCGGAATAATGAGGACAAGATAGTATCATTTTATTTCAGTGAGGCATCATTAAAAAGGAGACCAAATTTTTCTCTATTAAAAAGAAAGTTAACAAGCAGCATATATTTTAGGCTTTCAACAAATTGAGTCTTTCTCTGTGAACAAAGGGAACACCATAAATTTTAAACGGAAAAAATTTCTTCTTTGTTTTTAATGTCACATCAATGTTGGTTTATCCTTCTCATGTTAATTCCACAATTATATGGGAACAGAAATCAAATAAAGTGTTTCGAATAACAGGATCGTCAAAAACATCGGAAGATTAATGTTCTTTATAAATGTCAGACATTCAAACCTGTAGCCAAGGCCTAAATGAAATATTCTCATGATCAGTTTTGTGTTGATTATATATGAGTCAAAATTCGTGTCTGAATCTTTACCAGTTTTAACAATGATAATCCCATATTTTATCTGGAAAACAGAATGCTGGGCTTCCAGAACTACTCTCCTTAGCTGAACATTAGGCTTTATATGAAAAAGTTTAATGGAAATGATTTTTCCAGTGGCAGTCTATGTAAAGTAAGTACATCACGAATCTTGGAATGTCGTAGTGGAAAAAAAAGCGTGTTGAATTTGTAAGACAACAAACACGTCATTTATAATAATCAAAAACATAAATATCATTTATAATAATCATAAACACGTGATTATATTTTAAATCTGAATTCAATGAAAAATAAACACAGACTCTTCCAAAAATATGGCCAGCAGATTTTTACTGAAGCAGGTTTGGGAAAATATCTGCCAGTGTCCTTGTGTCACTGTGATATGGCTGACTGCTGTTGCTGATAGTGGCAAAGACGGCGGTGACTGCTGTTCTAGCCGGTTATTGAAACTCAGTGCTAAACCTGGTATCAGAGGCGTCACACTATGTCCCTTAGTCTTCTCAATAGCCTCTTCACAATTTTCATATGTGCCGTGTTTCCCCGAAAATAAGACAGGGTCTTATATTTATTTTTCCTCAACAAGACACCCCAGGGCTTGTTTTCAGGGGGTGTGTTATTTTCCCCTCAAAGCCTCAGCTTGCAGCACGCACAGGGTGGCCGGGACCGACAGGGGGAGCCAGCCTTGTTGGTGGGGCTGCCCGCACCTTTCCGGTCACCTCTGGGATGGCAGCTGTCACGACGGGGTGGATGAGAAGGGCTGCTCGTGTTCTTTCCCGCTCCGCGACGACACGCACGGGTTGTGCAGACGCGCTGCGCAGCCACGCCCGTCACTAGGGCTTATTTTCGGGGTGGGGCTTCTATTGCGCACATGCTTGGAAATCCTGCTAGAGCTTATTTTATGGGTAGGTCTTATTTTCAGGGAAACACGGTAAATTACCTTGTACAAAGGGGACGATATTGTATGTCAGTGAAAGCACGCTCATTAATTGGCTGATTAGACCATTGAGGACCTTGTCGGGAAGCGCTGAGTGACAGCTCTCAGTGGCACCACTGCATCGTGGATTGTTATCCAAACAAGAGTGAAACCACCTTCAGTCACTCTTTGCCTTCAGTAAGTGTTCTCTGTTCTGTGATCTCTCGGGACCTGCGGATAGCGGTACCTCGGACGTAGGGCTCTTGGCCGTGCGTGTGACACTGCAGAAACGAAGGGGTTAGACTCTCTGACCTGTGCCAAGCTGGGAGATGGGGGCAGCAGCCAAAGGTCACACGGAGAATCTCTCCCGGGCCTGAGAGGTCCTCGGTTTAGTGTGACGAAGAATAGTTTCGACGCAGAAGCGCAGTACTGAAGGCGTCTTTCGTTGCTTTAGCAGCGCACACAGTGAAAGTGCTAAGATAAATGAAGGCCTGGAACGCACTCTCGAAACAGAGCTCTCTGCTCGCGTCAAAGTGCCCTGTGGTGGGGTCTGCGATCCAGTTTTCTAGGTCTTCCTCCTGAGAAGACTTTTAGTCGTATCAGGTGCTGACATTTGGTTATCAGAATTTAGTTGGTTAGTTAAATTGGGTTTATTTAGGACATGGGAGGGGAAATTATTTCAATGAGCAGAACTGTATTCATATGGCCACAAAAGCATATAAAACCCGCCTGGCGAGAAGCTAAGTGATTTGAAGACCTGGGGTGACTTTATTGGTAAAAATGCAATAAATTGAACCAGAACCGGCAGGACACGGGCGCTGATGCAGGAGTTCGGAGGATTCCTCTGTCTGGCGCCGCTCGCCGCTTATTCTGAATAACAGTGTATGCATGATCACGTGTGGGAACACTCACCGAGCGTCATGTGAGTATCACGCACGGCGCTGTGCAGACTCAGAAAAAATGCACGTCGGGAAAACTTGGTTCTCGAGTTTTCTGGAGGGGCCGGGTGGTAATTAATTGCTGCTCTGTGGGGGGAAAGTACGTGTTAACAACAAGGAATCCAGGAGTCTGGAAAAGCCTCGAAGAAGGCGTAGGGACCCACCAAGACTACGGGGAGGAGGAGAGCTTCAGAGAAGCAGTGGTCCGCTCTAGGAGGCAGGTGCGCAGGAGGACGTTTGGAAGCACACCTGAGGATGTGGAAAGGGCCCCGGAGGGGCGGGAACGGCAGTTTATGAAATTCAGAATTAAACTTGATCACAAGGGTCACCATTGAAGACAGTAGTTCCTTCTTAGACAACTCAGATGTAGCCTTTTGATTTTACGTTAGAAAGATTGTTGATAATTTTTTATGTGTTTCCCCATTTGTTGTCTTTGACCTTTGCCTATAATAGTTTTTTCATGCATAAGCTTATGACTATATGTGGTTCAATTTATTGTTTTTCTCTAAAAATTGTTTATTGTCCCCTCCAGAAAAGTTTAAATAAAATTGCAGCCAGCTATCCTTTGGAAGGATAAAAATCTGTGGTTTGGAAGCTTTCCCCGTGAAGCTAAATGTGGTTGGGTTTAAGTGTGGTGTAGCTAATGATACCTGTCTCTGTTTCTTCTATAGTAATTGGCATGTTTACACTTTTTATATCTTCTTGTGTCGATTTTGATAAATCATATTTTCCTGGAAAAATATTTTATTTGAGTTTTCAAGTGTCTTTTCACAAAGTAGAGCAAAGTAGTTACTTGTCATTCTTTCTTTTCCTCTCTGTATTTGTTGATTATTAATGCCCATGTTTTGTAAACAGAACCTGATGATCTCTCCTCTTATACAGGATAAGTGGATTCAGAAAGATGCTTTGTTAGGGAAACTCAAACAGTGACGTGTTAGATGCCTGGTCAGCGTGACCAGGGACCGAAGAGGAAGTTATGAAAATGGAAAAGAAAGACCACGCAGGGAAGGTTGCATGTGAGGAGGGACACAGGCTTTGCTCTGGAGTGAAAGATAAGAGATTTGATTATCTCGTCCGTGAAGGTACCTGATATTTTAAGAGATGCGATGCTATTGGAATTGAGGAAATAAAAGGGGAAATAAAGGGAAATAGAAGCTTTGTGGTAAGAAAGTACAATTTTTTTGACATTTAATATGGAGTGCCCAAGCAAATAAATCTAGGAGGCATGAATAAAAAGTGAAGAGAAAAATTACTGGGCATCACAGATGTTTGCAATAAAAATCATGTAGCTGATTGACAATCTTCCTATCTCTCTAATGATAAATCCATGGATTGAATGGAATTGATCCTTAAAGTAAGGTTTTTGTTTCAAAAAATCCAGGGCAAATGTATGCTACTATTTGAACATGGCAATGCATGTCTGAGAATGCTTGGGTAGTCAAACATATGTGTACTTCACTTTGTTCATGGACCATCTGTTTGCTTTTATTAGTGAAGAAACATGTAGCTGATTTTTACTAACAGAATTATGTCTCATTAAATATATCAGATATTTGCAACTTACTGACCTTAAAGTATTTCCAATATATTGCCCCTTGTAACTTGATAGAGGTCCAATGAAATTACAGCAAGAAATAAGAAAATAATAGGCAAGGTTGAAAAATTAAAATGGAATAAAATATTCATATGTGCTTTTTCTACTTTGGAAAAATCTTCTGACCTAAAATACTCAACAACTATATTCACTAGATTTTTTTTTTGAAGACAGGAAGCATATCTTTAAAAAAGTCTTTTTTGATAGTGCTCAAAATATTTCCTGAATAAAAACACTAATTGCCTATTAACTGAGTAAAAATAAATGAATGGATGGCTCAGGTTGCTAATGATGATTGTCTGATATTTTTAATCAATAAAACTCCTAATGTATTAATTCTGTTTAGATCACAAACAAATCAATTTTCAAGATTTTAATGTATTGTGAGAATGTCTTCTTTTAGAAAAACTATAAAAATAGAAGAAAGATTAAGTTTGTATATTTGGAGAGAAATAGGGTTAGAAGGGTAGAGGAAGAGAAACTACATGTTAGCATTATTCTTCACCACAGCTTTCAAATAACCAATGCCTATATATACATACATATATATATATATATATATATTTTTTTTTTTTGCAAAGAGAGGGAGGGCCTCTTGAATGAAAAAAAATGCTTGAATGAAGCATTTTTTTGTTGATAAAGAGAGTTAAATGTTCATGTATGAATATGATCACACTGTTTTCTAAATTAGTTTTCATAAAGAGATCCTGAGAAAGATCAAAGATGAGCAGAGATCATTGGAATAAGGAGTAGGAGACAGTATGGGTTACTTGAATTGAAGACTTTATGTCTCTTAGGATGCAACTTAAAGTTATATAACAGAACCGAGAATCTTGTAAACACAGCTGGTGAAATAGTTTGTGAATAATTGCTGTCTTGGAGGGCTAAATAAAGCAGAATGGTTCAGCCCCTGGACGGATTTATAAAAGTTTTATTTGGAGCAGGCAGTTCTTGCAGCAAGTAGAGCAAATGCACCAATTTCTATATTCTTCAATTCAATGGCACTGTAAACAACATTGGGATTACACAAGGCATCAATGTAAAAGTTCAAACAATAAAATATAAAAATCTCTTACATCCAAGAGAATACCTGAGAAATGTAAGTTTGATGAAACTTTGGCAAAATCAAAATGATTTGTTTAGATATATAAAATAAGTTGGTTGTAGAGCTAGAATTTGAACACCAAGTAGACAGATTTTTTTATGCTTTACTTAGCCACTTTCATTATTAGATTGATAATAATTGCACGAGGCAAGGATTCATATATATCTGCACCTTGATAAATGCACACATGGGTAATGTGTAAGACAGATAACATACAACATATATAATATGTTATTTGTTATCTATTTGTTACATATATGTGTAACAAAATGAATGAAAAATATAACAGGCTGTAACTTTCAAATTTTTTGATACTATTTGTGTACAAATGGAATTTAAAAACAAAGTTCTCTTTATGTATTTGATGATTTTTCCTTAAGAATCATGCAATAGGCTGGACGTGGTGGTTCACACCTGTGATCTCAGCACCTTGGGAGGCTGGGGCTGGAGGATCGCTTGAGGCCACGAGTTTGAGACAAGCCTGGGCAACCTAGTGAGACCCTGTCTCTACAAGTAATAATAATAAAACAATAGCTGGCCTTAGTGACCCAGCTACTCAGGAGGCTGAGGCAGAGGGAGGTCACTTGAGCTCAGGAGCTCAGGGCTGCAGTGAGTTCTGAGGGCACCCCTGCACTCCATCCTGCTGGCGATGCCGTGAGACTCTATCTCTAAAAAAAAAAAAATCACGAACCATCTCAAGTTTCAATTAACCAATTAGCACACCGACAAAGTCAGAGAGGTGCAAACAAGATCATGATCTTGATGTTCCTGTCCTTCCCTGGCAAGTTCGGTAATAGAGAATGCACTATTATTTTGTCAGCGGTTTAACCGGGTGGTAACAGGAGTAAGAAGAACCCAAGGAGGTCTTGTTGTTTGCAAACTCAGGTAGGGAACATTTTCTTATAACAGTTAATGCACTCAGTGACAATCACAAGTGGCTTTTAGTTTCTACAATAGGTTCTGAATATTGCCTTCAATCCCTCTATAAATTGCACAACTAGATTTAAGTGTCTCCTCTGTTGTTTTTTTTTTTTTCCCCTTGGTCTTTGAATTTATCAATCTTTTTTTTTTTTATTTAGGCATATTATGGGGGTACAGATTTTAAGGTTTCAATAAATGCCCTTAATTATCCGTAAGGACTGTCATCGGCCTGTGTTGGACTGAGGGTTGGTTTACTGGGATGGTTGTTTGAATTTATCACAGTCTCCATGCTACCCCGCCTTTTCCACTGGGTGTTTTGTGTTTTCAGCGCTAACCTTTCGAAGAAAGGCATTTGCAGGTGTGTTATCAACTTTTTGCAAAAACAAAAATGAGTGCAAGTGTGTGTGTGCTTCACACACTGTGTGTGTATTTGCAGACCGACACACACGTGATTGGCAGTACATGTATATTATGGTGATAATACTGTATATTTTGCTGTGAGGGATCTCAGGTAATGATTATTTTCTTCTCCTGGCCTGTGTTTTCTATGATGAACATGGATGGATTATGTTTTGTTATAGGGAGAAACAATTTCTACTTTTATAAAAGATAAAAGGTATTTGGTAGATGAAACAGCAGCAAAAAATGCTGCTTTAGAAAAAGAGAATTTTACAGAAAGTAGGACTATTATAGTCATCATAAATAATACGAACATTCTGATAGCCAGAGACTTTCTGTATATCTACACAAGATAATCAAATATGAAAGTGCTTAGGAAGATTAATTTAATGGGATGCTTCGGCGGCTGGAATCTATAAAACGCAATATGCTAAGGCTGGCTTTAATATCTGATGTATACAAATTGCTGATGGGTAAAAAGAATAATTGCATCGACTTTTAGGAACTCTGAAATTTATAGTTAGAACATTCTTGATGAGTTCTTTAAGTGCCATGAAATATTCAGCCATGAAGTAGCATCCTGTTGATACCCTGTCAACGCTCACTGGTCAGAATCAACAACTCCTTTCAGGTAACAGTGTTTGAATCACTCTCAATTTAGTTTCTCAGCTGTAGAAGGGGATTTGGTTGTATCTTGTGCCTTAGTGCTTGAGAAAAACTCAACGTTAAGTGAAAAACATCAAGGAGTCAAACAATTGAAATGTTATACTATTTCCTAGTCAGTTGGGCTGTTTGTTTGTTGGGAACAGGAATTGCATTCTGGTGATTTTGCTCTTGAAAATGAGCCACGTGGGCGGCCCGAGACCAAGGTGGATAATGATGAGCTGAAAGCTGTAGCGGAAGCGAATCCATCTCAACCTGTGCGTGAATTAGCAGCAAGGGTTGACGTTACTATTCCAACAATATTGGAGCATTTGAAATAAATAGGCAAGGTAAAGAAGCTGGGTAGATGGGTTCCGCATGAATTAAACAAGTGTCAGAAGACAAACTGTCTCAAAGCTTGCCTTTCTTTACTGTCAAGACATAAAGGTGTCTCATTTCTACACCATATTGTTATGCGTGATGAAAAATGGATTCTTTTTTTCTTTTTTATCTCAGAATATTATGGGGATATAAATGTTTGGGTTACATGGATTGCTTTGTACTGCTTGAGTCAAAGTTATAAGCGTGCCCATCTCCCAGATAGTGTGCACTGTACCCATTAGGTGTGATTTTACCATGCCTTCCTCCCACCTCCCACCTGCATGATTTCCGTGGAGTTTTACTTCCATCTGTGCACATGAGTGCTTATTGGTTAGTTCCAATTTAATAGTGAGTATGTGTGGTGTTTGTTTTTCCATTCTTGTGATATTTCACATAGGAGACTGGTCGCCAGTTCCATCTGGATTGTTGCAAAATAGACTAATTCATTCTTTTATGGCTGAGTAGTACTCCATGGTTTACATATACCACATTTTATTAACCCACTCATGAATTGATGGCCACTTGGGATTCTTCTCCTCAGTGTATGTTGCTGTCTACTTTGTCAAAGATCAGATGGCCATATGTGCGTCATTTTTATATCTGACTTCTCTGTTCTGTTCCATTGGTCTATGTCTCTATTTTTGTGCCAGTTCCATGCTGTTTTGGTTGCTGTATTCTTGTAGTATAGTATAATAGTAGAGTAGTATAGTATAGTGAGTAGAAATGCTTTCAACTTTGCATGGTATGATGTTGGCTGTGGGTTTGATTTTTTTTTTTTTTTGACAGTTATAAGCATTTGGCACATTGGTTGGATAAAAATGAAATGCCAAAATGCAGTCTAAAACCGAATATTCATCAAAAAAGCTACTGGTGTCTGTTTGGTGGTCCAGTGCTGGTATTATCCACTATGGCTTCATGAAACCTGGTCATTTAATTATAGCAGATGTCTACTGCAACCAACTGGACAAAATGATGAGGATGCTTGTGATTAAGCAGCCGAGATTGGTCAACAGAGACAGGACAATCCTCTTACAAGAAAATACTCCAACCACATGTAGCACTAACAACACTGCTCAAAGTACAGAGGCTGGACTTAGAAACTCTGTGTCATCCACCATATTCACCAGACCTTGCACCAACCGATGACCACGTCTTCCAGGCTTTGGACCACTTCTTGCAAGGAAAAATATTCAATTCTCAACAAGCTGTGGGAAATGCCTTTTATGATTTTATGTCCCCTCGCTCTCCAGGCTTCTCTGCTGCTGGCATAAACAAGCTACTGTTAAGATGGCAAAACTGTGTGGACAGTTTGGGAACATACTTTGATTAATTGTGCTGCTTCTTGTTTGAGATGGAATAAGCTACTCTTTTGACTTGAAGTCGGACATTTCCTATTTAATGGCCTTAGTATACATTGCATACTGCACAGCTACATTTTCAATCCTTACTACCCCAAGTGAGCAGTTTCATGTCTGATAGGCTCGGGACCATGCTGCTTCTGTTGCAGACAGCCTCTGTGTGCTCAGTGGATACTGAGACTTGGACTGTGTTTCTCCTTTTTGTTCCACTTCGCTCACCTCCCTCTGGTGGTGGCAGGGTGGCCTTTGTAATCTGTCGCTGTGCTTTATAACTGGCTTTTAGAATCATGTGCCGTTGCTCCAATTTATGCTACCTGGTTCCTTTGACATTTATTTTTTGCACCTGGAATTTCTTCAATTATTTTGCAGAACCTTATTTTGTATCAGTGGGGAATGTTTTCTTCTCTAGGCTGAATCTAACACACAAAATTTCCCTTAGAACTATGTGTTAAAGGCAGAATGTTGGCAACTGTTTCAAATGCTTCGTTATCTCACCGCTCAAACTCTTCCCAAATATTTAATGTATGAGTTATTGTTCAGAGGTGCTGGGTTCACATCTATTATATCTATTATTTAACCATCATTTTATAGTACTGCACCTTATTCTGAAGAAAGTTTAAGTCATTAAATACATGGTTACCAATATTATTAGATTATGAACCAAATCCTCTAAAATATATTACTAGATAACATGATATATAATATAAACTATCATTAAACATAGCTTTATGAACAGCGCTTTTTACAAGACTGATGCTAGAGTACAGTATTAATTTCCATTTCACAAGTTACCCCATTTTCTTTCTTTGGTTTGTAATGCTATACATTTATCTGTGTCATGGCTGAGTGGTACAGCATTATAGAAAGATTCTAACACACAGAAATGCATGTCTTGTCTATATGCGTTTACTGGTCAAAATAGCACTTTGATTAAAGACAGACCCTTAAACTATCAGTTACTTGATGTTCAGCATTCATCAGAAACATTCTGTATCATTTCTTCCGGGGCCAGCTTCTGTTGGGTGCCCCACAGCGGTGTTTCTGTCGAATAGAGACTGCGTATGCAACTGCAGCCCCATAAGATGATGATGGAGCCGGAAAAGTTCTCATCACCTTGTGACGTCATAGCTTTCCTTACATTGCAGCCCAACACACTGCCGTTTCTATGTCTAGTTACTTTTAGACACACAGATGCTTCCTGCTGAGCTACAGTTGCCCAGAGCGTTCAGCACGGTGCAGTGTGGTCCTGGTTTGCGGCCAGGAGCTGTCTACACCCCATCACCAGAGCGTGTGGTAGGCTCTACCTGTGATGTTTGCATAGAGACAAAACCACCTAACATACATTTCTCAGAACGTATCCTCACTCGTGAGGCATGACGGTACCACGCAAAATCACATGCACATTTTACACGGCTATGGAAAACATGTCATTTGGTCTCTCAATGCCCATTTCAGGACTTACATTTTTTAAAAAGCTCAATATAGCTGATTTCATATAAAACCAACTAAATTCTTCCACATTAAAATATTATAAGAGCACTAGTAGATACATATGTGAATATTTATGATGCTCAATAATTGGAAACACAACTTTGGAAGCCAAGCAATTTTCTCGAAATAAAGAGCCTTGATTATTTTTCCATTTTCTCGTTATAACCAGCGTGTTGTAAGCTGCAGTAAAGTAGTTTATGTTTTATTTTACTTTTGTTCTGGTACACTTCACCCTCATTTGAGTGGTTGTTCCCATCTCAACTATTATTCTGGTTATAGAAGCGTTTTAGTTTTATTTCTAGCTAAGTGAAGTAATTTCTTGTTCCCATATAAATTCTTTTTGTTGGATCTAAGCACAGAAGAGGGTTACGACAGCAATAACCACCAGTTACAACAGGTCAGAACTTGAGGCCGAGTTGTGACAGGTAACATCCGCCACAATGGGGATAAAAACATCCGACTTAGATTGAGTTCTCCTCGTTGTCATTTTTGGACATTGAGTTTGATATTTTGATTTAATTTATCAGAGAACAGCTGCCACTAATTGTATCGAGGAGCAATTCCCTTTAAAAACTCTGAGAAAGTATTTGAAGACTTAGGTCAGACTGCCCTTCCTCACTACAGGCAGCCGGGCAGAGACCACCGTGGCGAGAGTAGCCCCATCCGAGCCTCCAGACCCGTGTCTCAGAATGATCTTCTGCGTCAGAACTCGCTGTATGCTTACTTGTTCTCAGCGACACAACCAAGTAGCAAAGAGGAAAGGTACAGGGATTGCAACACGTAATGACCTGTTGCTGATTTTATTATTTAAAAAGAATCTACTTGGTTTTGATTCTTCCCCACTCACCCTCTGCGACAGGGCAGCAGACTAAAGCCAGGATGGTGGAGGTGAGACTGGGCGTTTGGGTTCTCCCGGGTCACGAAGGCTGGGTATAAAAGTCCGTTTTTCCTAGCGCCAAGTGACAGCTGAGGAGCCGCTGCACAGAAGCCGTGGAAAGACCGTTTCCTCCAGGTAAGACGTGGAGTAGATTAACTCTGTCAGCGCCGGGAGGCCTCTGGAAACTGCGTCAGAGGACCAGGTTGCTCCCGTCTTACTCGAGTTTGCACCGAGAACTCCAGATGCAGAAGTTTCCCACCCAATGCCCATCAGATAGCTAGTAATGGATTACACTTTTGGTTATGTTCACAAAAACAGAGACAATAAAACATTTTAAGTGTTCTATCGCTGACCAAGAGATGCCAAACACGAAGACTCATACCCTGTTTGAAGATGTTTGCAGAAAAACATCCAAGACATAGAAAGCGTGAAACAACAATAATTGAATTCAAGGACAGATCTAGCAAATTATTACTTAAATAGGAGATGTCCTAGAAAGAAAGAAAGAAACTAACTGAGAAGTAATAATGCAAGAAATAGTTTAAAATATTTTTGAAATGAAAGATGTAAATTTATTTTAAAAGTCTCCCAAATCTTGAGGGGTATAAAGAAAAGATATCAATCTACATATATAACTAAGCATAATAGATAGGCAGAAAATTTTACAGGTTTCAATGTAGGAAGATCAGATTTCTGAAAACGAAAAGAGGTGTGTTAACGTTTTCCTTTGCAACATTGAAAGCTAAACAGGAGAGTTGTGCTACTGAAATATTATTGCACAAATGACTATAATAGTGCATGTATGATAGTAATAAGCTTTATTGTAATTCAATCTATATTCTTTAAATAAGAATATTTGTTCTCAGTGATTTGTTTTACTAAGAAAATTGTTCTTCGTAAATAACATAATTAAAGTGCAAAGAATTTTTTGCTGTATTGTTTATAAAACAAAATATTGAAACCGAAATGTGGTCTTAAACATTGTCATCCTGCTGAGCTTTCTACTCTCGCTTTTCTCCATGACTACGACACTTCTGCCCCCCCAGACTGATGCTGCACTTTGCTAACATCAAATTTTGAGTCATTCATATGCTTTTGAAGATTTTAGCTGTTCTCCAGCAAAGTGAACAATTTCATTCACTGTCTCCTGTATTCTTCCCTCACATCCTGTCACACTTCACTGGAAAATTTTACTTACAGACTCCTAGACCCACTGTGGGAGTAAGGGACCTTATTACTATACAGGCCATCAAATGCAAAGTGTCCAGCTCTGAATCACAAGTGTAGTTGTTCTATCTCAAACCAGAAGCAGCGCAATCAATCAAAGTGTGCGCCTAAACTATCGACAGACAGGGTTTTGCCATCTTAACGGCAGCTAGTTTATGCCAGCAGCAAAGAAACCTGGAGACAGAGTGGCGATGAAATCATGAAAGGCATTTTCCACAGCTTGTTGAGAATGGAATATTTTTCTTGCAAAACGTGGTCCAAAGCCTGGAAGAAGTGGTCGTCAGTTGGTGCAAGGTCTGGTGAACATGGTGGATGACAGAGAGTTTCCAAGTCCAGCCTCTGTAGTCTGAGCAGCATTGTTTGTGTGACATGTGGTCGAGCGTTGTCTTGCAAGAGGATTGTCCTGTCTCTGTTGGCCCATCTCTGCTGCTTAGTCACAAGCATCCTCATCATTTCATCCAGTCGGTTGCAGTGGACACCCGCTGTAATCGACTGACCAGGTTTCATGAAGCTGTGGTGGATAATACCAGCACTGGACCACCAGACACACACCAGTAGTTTTTTTTTGGTGAATATTCGGTTTTAGGCTGTGTTTCAGCACTTCATCTTTATCCAACCATTGTGCCAGATGCTTGCCATTGTCAGAGAGAATCCATTTTTCATCAAATGTAACAAGACGGTGTAGAAATGGTTTACCTTCATGTAATGACAGCAAAGAAAGGCAAGCTTCAAGACAATTTCTCTTCTGAAGCTGGTTTAATTCATGGGGAACCCATCTATCCAGCTTCTGTACCTTGCCAGTTCATTTCAAATGGTCCAATATTGTTGGAATAGTAACGTCAAACCTTGCTGCTAATTCACACATAGGTTGAGATGGATTCGCTTCCACTACAGGTTTCAGCTCATCGTTATCCATCCTGGTCTCAGGCCGCCCACGTGGCTCATTTTCAGGACTGAAATCACCAGAACGGAACTTCTCAAACCATCCACATACTGTGTGTTCATTAGCCACACCCTTCCCAAACACGTTGTTGATATTTCAAGCTGTCTGCGCTATATTGGTTCCATGATGGAACTCATATTTGAGAATAACAAGAATTTTTGACTTATAATGGTTTCACAAAAATTGCTCTTAAAACAATGTGAAAGATAATCACAAACCACAGCATGCATTTGAAAAAATGAGGATGTACCTTCACAAAGAACCTAAGACGAGACATGTCAAAATGAAAAGTCAGAGATAGCGACTGTCAGACTCAGCACTGAAGGACGTGGGACCTTCCATGCTTGGTAACCCGTGTTCAGCAGTTTCCTGCCACTCGCTACCATGGCTACCTCATTTCAAGATGCTTAATGAATACTTGTTGAGTTAACGCAGTAAAATTTATCCATTGAGTGCCCTTTAGAGAAAAAGTTTTAATTCAAATGCTGCTATTTCAGATACTGGTAGACTGTACTCTTACTTGTTCCGTTTTGCTTTTTAAAGTTCTTGCTTTGCTCCACCTGTTGGGTTTATTTGTGCAAAATATTTATAGAGAATTGAAATGTATCATTTGAGTCATGGGATATTAAATATTGGAAACATTACTTTATAGAATATTAATGTAACTTCATAGAACTATAACTTCAAATAATATTCATTTTTATCTATTTGATAAAAATCTCACCTATTCCATTTGTCACTCAGGGTTTTGTCTGAAATCTACTCAAATGCCCAAGGCTGAAAATATTTAGTGAACTTTTTGCTGGGCCTGTGGATCATTTAGACAGTCTATTATTTTTAATCACAATGCTATTTTATATTTCAATGCAAATGTATATTTGAATTTTATTCATTTATTTTTGGGCGCCTCTGATTGATTTATCTCTTTGCAGATCGTACTGAGATGCTTCTTTGGATTACCATATTGTGCCTTTCTCTCTTTCTCTGTCTCTCTGTTTTGCTTCTGCTAATTTCTGATAGTGGAAAATGAACAGAGTGAAAGTTATTAATGAAGCTGTTTTTCCAGAGCAACAATACCTACAACCAGGATCCAAAGGTAATTCGACTACTAAGTATAAATATTCACAAAGATCATGCTCAAAACACTCGATTCCCACCTTCTGCTTTGGGACTATGCAGCCGGGGCCCCGATGTGCTGAGCACAGGTGGGCTATCTGGAGAGAGTGGAGGGCGATGCAGGAGAGACAGAAGGTTGTGGGCTATTTGGAGAGGGCCACGGGCGCCCTCCAGTCCCTGCATGGAAGAGGCCTGGGTGGCAATCAGCTCTCACTGGCAGAACTTTGTCGTCTCACACATTCATCTGCACACGCCACCATCGGCCACTCTGACTGCTTTGCAAGTGCGTTGACTTTGCCGTTCCAAGTCCTGACGCCGAAACTAAAGTGAGTCTCGATTACCTGTTTTCCCGCATTCGGGACGTTATTGCTCCATCGCAGTAAAACCCGGAGTGTTGACGGCGGAGAACAGGGCAATAACGGTAAAACCAAAAGGGCGTGCTAAGGCCGGGAATAATGAATTGAAATGGAAGTAGATGATCCTGGCATTCACAGAAAATAAAATCGGCCATGAAACTTCACAGCAAGCCCGAGGCTGTGCAAAACGTTTAAGAGAGAAAAGCCGGCCCTTTAACGGATCCCCGAGGAGACCGTGAGCCCCAAGTCTCTGGATGAAGGATGGATTATAAACTACTCGTATTTGCTGAAATTACTTAAAATGATTGAAACAGCAAGTGCACTTTGGCATATACTTAGTCACTTCAGGGTCTTGATATGTCATTAGCACTCAGGGATAACACCTGTGGGCACAGCTGTACAAAAACCTTCTTTCTTTCTCTAGTGTTTTCCTAGTGTTGTTGGTGTTTCCCGACACCAGCCCCGCTGCAGGCCGGACGCCCGTCTCTGTCCGTTGGCAGGTGCATGCTGGTACTGCCGGATTGAACGTGCGATTGTGTCTTTGTTCAGAAATGTAAACCGAATGCTTTAAAGCATTTTAAGCTCGCCTCTGAGTACGCTGGGAAGCGGATGTTGTGTGATTCTGCCCCTTTGCCGGGATAATGCAAAGTGAAACCCGTCCCGCACCGATGTGTGATTTTATCTCTCAAGACCTACATTCAGCATTCAGGAACGTCCTGAGTTTCAGTCACTGCGGAGTCTAAGGAGTCTCAAGCAAGCTACAGGTAAATGCACACCGTGACATGTTGTAGTAACAGAGCTCAACAACAAAGATAAGATTTTAAAAGCAATCAGAAGGAAAGGACAGATTATTGTACTTTGAAATTAACAATCATGATAATTAGATCTGGCTTCTCACCTGAAAAAGTCTAAGCTATTATGTGATGGAATATCTCTACGTGGTGAGTTAGAATAACTGGCCATATAGAATCGCATGTCTAACTGCACCATCACGCATGAAGGGTGGAATGAAATTGTTTGCAGATACAGGTTGAGAGGGGGAAAATCCCTTGCTGAAAGACACTATACTACTAAGTAATATACTTCATAAAACAAGAAAAGGCAGCCAGAAATTAAGGGTGAAATTCCAACGGGAACGGTCAGAGCAGGGACCAACGTGCACATTGGTGGATCCAAGCAAGAACTCACAGCACAGAAGGAGGACTGTGGTTGTTGATAGCAAGAAATCATTCCAGAAGCACAAAGACAGGGAGTGTGTGTAGATGACAAAGACCAGAAACTGACAACACAAGTTCACATTCACAGAGATTTTTATACGCTGAAAAAAATGGATGAAAGGTACTATTCAACTATAGTCTTGGTTTAATCTGTAAACACAAAAATCAGACAAAGAATTTAAGGTTGCAGAATTTTCTTCTTCATTTTGGCTCTGGCCAGGTTAATTACTACGGGTCTTGGAGAGGAACAGAGGTTCTTTTCAGAACGAGATAGACACATGGCCAGCAAACACGTGAAAAAAATGCTCAATGTCACTCATCATCAGGGAAATGCAAATTAAAACCGCAATGAGATCTCACCTTGCCCCAGTGAGAATGTCTTTTATTAAAAGGTCTAGAAACAACAGATGCTGGCATGGTTGCAGAGAGAAAGGAATGCTTATACTCTGTTGTTGGGACTGCAAATTAGTATAGCTTCTGTGGGGAACAGTATGGAGATTCCTCAGAGAACTAAAAGTTGACCTACTATTTGATACAGCAATCCCACCACTGGGTATCTACCCAAAGAAAAAGAAGACATTTTATCCAAAGGACAACTGCACTTGAATGTTTCTTGCAGCACAATTCACAATTGCAAAGGTGTGTAATCAGCTAAATGCCCATCAATTCATGAGTGGAAGAACAAAATATGATATATGTACACCATGTAGTACTGCTCAGATGTAGAAAAGGGCACAAAACTCACTAAAATCCACTAAAACTGTTGAGTAATAATGCAAGTGTAACACAATATCAAAAAAATGTCATTCAATACTAAGAATTTGCCCAAGGTGGTAATTTTACATTCTCAATCCATTTTGCAAATATTTAATCTTGCATCTTTATACCATGATCTATTATTCTATATATAACTCAAAGATGCATATTTATAAAAAGTTAGTTTCTCTAGTTAATTATGCTTTTAAAATAAGACAGATGTTTAATTTTAAAATCAATCAGAAATTTAATTTAAATGTTGCTGACATTTTAGTAAATTTTTTGTCCTTTTTATCTGACCATGAAAAAGAGTTTATATTTTCTTCAAAGATGATTTTATTTGTTGGCAAATCTTTCATAATACAGCACTGCTTTCTGATCATTTTCAGTTCCTTTTTTTCAAATTCTCGTTTTGACCTGTGATGACTTTTTCCTTGGAACTTTCCTTTACTTTGATTAATTTTGTAGAAAAGTTTCTGTCCATTGCTGAGAAGCAACTTCCCCAGCGAGTCTATGAAATAAGGTGGTATTTTAAAAATACGGGAATTTGGGAGCCAGTTCTCCTCTGTCACCCGAGGTTACATTTTCCACTTCTATTTTATATTAAATTAATATTCTTTGCTTTCTCACTTGATTTAAATCCTTTCTGTAAACGAAGTGTCACAAATGGCATGAAATTAAATAAAATAAAGGAAATACCAATGTTATTATTCATTCATTCGCTTAACAAATATTTACTAAGAGTGGAGAGGAACTACTGCTTATTCCAAGAATGCTTAATTAAATCATTACCCTATAGCAAGAGTCAGATGTCACAAAGGAGAGAAGAAATAGAGAAAAGAAAGCAAGGAATACGATCAGCATATAAGCTTACAATAGAGCAAGTCAATCAAATATAATTCCCTAATGATTCCTTTTCCAACCTACCATTTCAGAGCAAGAATTCGTTTTGGAAAAATTGTTTTTAACCCATCACGGTGTTTTCTCATATTATCGTGCTGTTCTTTCTGATGGCATGCACTAGATATGAGTTCTTGAAATATTGATATCGTTTTCTGAATTCATAAAAGTATATTAATAAAAACAGAGGGCTGAGTTTCAGCTTTCTTCCTGTGACTTTTAAATTTAATAATCCCAATTGACTCCATGAAACTTAAACAAATCAGCGCAGCTGAATCTCAGCTGTAATATGTATGTAAATACTCTTTGCATTCCGTTTGTAAAAGGGTCAGAAACGGAAGCGACTGAAGTTGGATTTTCTATTCCCCGAGGGACTCGTTGGAATAAACAAGGTGTACGATGAGCATTTGTGAAACACAAAAGTCCAGTGGCCCGAGTGCCCTGCACTCCATTGCGTGGGGGAAAACACACACTTTTGTTTCTGCAGGTGACCTGCGGCAATGCCAGTAATCTTCGATGATCAAAGCTGTACACATAGAGGCTGGGCGCGGTGGCTCACGCCTGTAATCCTAGCACTCTGGGAGGCTAAGGCGGGAGGATTGCTTGAGGTCAGGAGTTCAAAACCAGCCTGAGCAAGAGCGAGACCCCGTCTCTACTATAAATTGAAAGAAATTAATTGGCCAACTAATATATATAGAAAAAAAACTAGCTGGGCATGGTAGCGCATGCCTGTAGTCCCAGCTACTCAGGATGCTGAGGAAGGAGGATCGCTTGAGCCCCGGAGTTGGAGGTTGCTGGGAGCTAGGCTGATGCCATGGCATTCACTCTAGCCTGGGCAACAAAGTAAGACTCTGTCTCAAAAAAAAAAAAAAAAATTAAAAAAGAAAAAGAATTATAAGGACGTGGAAACAACCCAAGTGCCTGTGAATTCATGAGTGGATCATTAAAATTTGGTATATGTTCACAATGGAAGATTACTCAATTCTAAGAAACGACAGTGAGCTAGCACCACTCATACTATCCTGGATTAAGCTTAAGCTCGTTATCCAAAGTGAGGTGACATGAGATCAGTAGAATGGGCCCCACACGTGCTCACTGTTACATTGGTACTGACTGATCAACACCACGGTGCTCACAGGGTGGTGGTGCTCACCAGGGATTTGGGGGTTAGGGGGTAGTCCCACATCTGAGGGATGCGGAGAGCATTGTGGAGGGGAGGGCATGCCTCTAACCCTCGCTAGGGAGAAGCAAAGGTGTCAAATGTAACCAAAATGTTAAAAAAAAAATCGGGTGTGGGGCAGGTGGGAGGGGGAGGAGGGGTCGGGTGTTTGCTTACATAGCGAGTGCGGTGTGCACCGTCTGGGGGGCGGACACGCTTGAAGCTCTGACTCGGGGGAGGGGAGGTAAGGGCAATGTACGTAACCTTAACGTTTGTACCCCCACAATATGCTGAAATTAAAACAATAATAATTGCACCGAGCATGGGGATCTCCACTCTGTTCAGTGACAGTGCAGTCAGCCACGAGGAAAACTGCAGGCGGTTGAGACGCGTCCAGAAGGCAGCTGCTTGCAGGTGTCAGGAAAGTAATTAAAAAGTTCCAGGGTGAGCGTGAGGCTGAGGCCGAGCTGAGCGTGGAGAGCCGTGGGGAGCGGGTGATGGATGGCGGGGCCGCTGCCGCTCGCTCCCCACCAGGGAAAGGTCCCCTCTGTGACAAGGACGATGACAGCCCCCGAGGGTGCTCCAGACGCACGGCAACCGGACGCCTCCCTGGGGTCTCCCCGAGGGACACGGCAGCGGGTGAAGCCTTGGGTAAGCACGCTGCAGACTGGCGCGGTGACAGAGATGGCCTCTGGACCCGCCCGGCGACAGGCTGCCTGTTGACGGCTGGTTTGTTAATGACGGGACATCGGAGAGTTGAGTGTGGACGTGGGGTCGGAGGTCGGACCTGTCAACCTGTTTATCCTGAAAATGGTGTTTGTCCTTCACGGAGGTGCCGCACGTTTTCCTGAAATAAAAGACGAAGAAAGTGCATGTCCACATCTGCAGCAGAGACTGACAGAGGAGGAGTCTGTTTTTTGTTTGTTTGTTTTAATAATGCCCGGGACTGGGCAGGTCCATATAAACTATACAACACCCTGACCCAAGTGTTATCCAGCCGTGAGAACGTTAGATAAGAAGAAAGTGTCCTTTAACACGCTTTATCTCGGTTAGCCTCTGGGCGTGGTAATTACCAGGGGTAATTTAGCTAAGTGGCCTGAGGCTGGAAAGTAGTCCCAACTAGGAGGTGGCTAACGGAAAGCAGAATTTTTGATGAGCTTTAATTGGTGGTTGAGCTTGAGGAGTTATTTGGACTGAAGCTAAAAAAGCGATTTCAAATATTTTTAAGTCCGAAATGACCATCAGCATCCACAAGGTCACCGAGCGAATTTAGTCACTTGAAAGCTCAGAGGCGTGCGTGCACCTGGCTGAGGAGACCGCTCACGGCCGTGGTGGGATTGCTGTGTCCAGCTGCACAGAAGCACCTCCACGCCGTCAGAGGATCAGGCTTTGTGCAGCTACCGGGTCAGCTGGATCGACGAGATGATGCGTTGAAGGATGTTGGGTGAAGAAGTGCAGAGAAAAAGAAATCACACCGAGATTTGTCTAGACAGGAGCCGCTGGCTGAGAAGTTGGGGACTTCAGTACACATCTGCCAGAGGGAAGGTGACAGAGACCTGCAGTGCTGCCCTGAACCCACGCCCTCCTGCAGGTGGACCCACCTGTCACCTGCAATCATCGCCACGCATGTCACATGCAGAGAGCTGCTCTGCGCCGCCACGCATTTTTCATTGCACAGACATGACCATCTTTCACATACGTTTTAATCCACAGATTTAACGTGAAACGACTAAGCAATGTGTGTGGTATTGTCGAGAGCAAAACAGGACTGAATCCGAAATCCCCAAGTGTGATTACCGTGTTTCCCCGAAAATAAGACAGGGTCTTATATTTTATTTTTCCTCAAGAAGATACCCTACGGCTTGTTTTCAGGGCATGTGTTATTTTTTTTTAAGTACAGCACAACCATCTACATTTATTCAAATACAGTGAAGTCGTCTTCTTCTGGAACATCATCCTCACTCTCCACACCCCGAATCCCATCCTGAATGTCTTGCGACTCTGTTTCCTTTAGAACCATCGGCCCCATCTCCCCTGTGGAGCACTAGAGCTCTCACGGGGCGGATGAGAAGGGCTGCTCGTGTTCTTTCCCGCTCCGCGACGACACGCACGGGTTGTGCAGACGCGCTGTGCAGCCACGCCTGCCACTAGGGCTTATTTTCGGGGTGGGGCTTCTATGGTGCACATGCTTAGACATCCTGCTAGGGCTCATTTTATGGGTAGTTCTTATTTTCGGGGAAGCACGGTAGTTCTTTCACAAAAATAGGAAATGAGTACCCGTCTTTGCTATTGATTGGGATGTTAGAGGTAATCTTATCTTCTTTCTTCTGTACCATTTTTATCTTAGAACGATCTGTTTTGCCCGCCTTTTGCCAATTTCAACTGCTGCGTGAAGCAGAAACAATACTCAGCAAGCGTTGCTGGGTACATGATTATTTTATGACGTAAACGGTCCACCAGTCAGGATGGTTTGGCCCCCATATCTGGAAAATCACAAGTGGTCTTCAAAACAGCTTTGAAGCGCACGTCCCAGACTGCTGTCATTGCCTTCCTGCCTCGAAGCAACGGGCGGATGGGGAGCACATCTGTCCTGGCCCGCGGGACCTTCTGTTACTCGCGGGGGCGAGGGGGACCGTGCCTGAAAGAGATGGGCGAGAGAAAGGAGCGAGACCAAGCAAAGGGTTGTCAAGGTCTACTTTACTTGGATTTTTAGTAGGTTTTATATACAGAAAACAAGGAAGTAAAAACAGAAAAATAGAGTGGGGGGATGATGAGGCTTGGGTATGGGCTAATCAGCCCCAATTAGCATCCCAATGGCACCGAAAGCTCTTTGTGATGGATCACTCAACCCCAACCTGGCAGGGGGTCGGGAACAATTGCAGGTAGCATGCCCTGGAGCAAGCATGTCACGGAATGCATTCTTCTCGGAACTATAGCTGGAGGGCTGGGTGCTATTTTCGTCTTTGGCTATTTTCCGTGGTGCGTAGGACAAGTCAGGACAAGTCAGGACAAGTCAGGACAAGTCGTTGGAATGTGGAGGGTCTTAGTCTCCAACACACATCCCGGCCGCAGGCAAAGCTGAGGTCTGATGGCTGAGCCTGCAGGAAGACGCACATGGCTACGTTTGCGGCTGGGCATACCTGAAACACTTCCGGACGAGCTGTGTGGGGTGTCTCCCGGATTGACACCTGCAAGAACATCGACTTTCTCTCTTTTGGAGGTGATAAAATCCATGCAAGAAAAAGTGAGCTTTGTTTACGTTTTGCACAAAGACTATTCGATGAGGACAATGAAAGTGAGAGCTGCCAGGTAGGTGACTGTTTTCAGTGGCAGGAACTTTTCACATGATTGGTGACAGTGGAAACAGAAAGAAAGGAACAGATGCCAGAGAATGTTTTTTTTTTTTAAATGATATGTCATGGCTGATGGGAAATTCAGACTTAAGCAAAGAAATGAGCCTGAACGGCCTCAAGATTTGCATTTTTAGGGTCTAGAAATTGCTTAGCAAAATCATATATACATAGATTACAATTTTTTTCTGGGAGAAATGGTGTGTTTATTTTTATATACCCACTGCATTGAAATGGAAATGTTCTGTAGTTAACTGAATATATGTGAAAAAAAAAAGAATTACAATAAAAGCAAAATGCCAATAAAAATCAGAGGAAAAGAATGGAGAGAAATCAGTATATCTTATGCATCACTAGCCTGAAAACATTTGGGAATGCATCAGGGTTTTATGATCATGCATGTACACAGACTCTACTTACCATGATATATGTAGTGCTCATTTTAAAAAATGTATATATATTATTAACAAAACTTCTTTCAGTAAAACTGTTTAACATTTAACCTAATCAAAAATTTAATGTATTAAATTAACTTAAAATGTAAACTTGCAGTCACATTTTGTCTGATTTTTTAAATTTCCAAAATATTTTGAATGATAAAAAAACTTATATTAAGCAACAATAAAAATTAAATTTAAATCTGTTCTGAACTATAATGTCACTGGTTTAATTCATGTCATCAATTTTTCTATTCTTTTTCCTATTGTTTTCCCATTCTTTTTTTTTTCTATTCCTTTTTTATATACATTCTTAGAATTACAGAAATATTTACTATGATACTTTGCAGGTAATCTTAAAAACACTCCAACCTCTGAAAAAAAATAAAAAGACCCCCTCAGGCCAGATTATATTATTTGAATGAATTACCAGTCAATTGATTCTCGTATATCATTCACCGTAAATGTTTTACAGCTAATTCACGTTCCCTTGTTCAGGTTCCTGCATAGACTGTGCATCACTCAGTGATCAGAAAAGACTCCTAACCCTAACCCGAACCCGAACCCTAACCCGACCCCTAACCCGAACCTGAACTCTAACCCTAATCCTTCCACGTATGCCTTAGGTTACCCCATCATGTGGCCCCTCCCAACCCCATAAATGTTGTATTTTTTTAATGGGCATAAGCCATGTCCTTGTCATAATAATGCACTTACCTGATTTATTGCCATTATGCCAAGAATTACAAATGCTTTATTATTAATAAATTGTGTGTCCTCGGAGATGAAGACCTAGACCAGGGCTTGGGAACCTGCTCTTGTTGGAAGGTGCATAATTCAGCTGTGATCAATAAGGCCACATGCAAGAAACTTCAAGTAGATATACTTAAAAAGGTACATTATTTTGGAAAAATCTAACTACTATGCACTTCATAGTTTTCAAAAATAAGCTTGGCTTAGTAATGTTCCACTCGTGCCACTCAATCTGGGGGCATTATTTTGTTGAAACTTATTTCATTCTTTGGTATTTTAAATATATTCATTTAAAAAAATAAAATACAAATACAACAGGCGAACAAAATGTATGAATAAAAATATCAGCTTCCGGAAGTACAGAAGAAAATTTTAAAAATATAAAAAAAATAAAAAAGAAGATGAAAAAGTAAAATAAAAGGGTTTGCTCTGTAGAATTTGCATTCAGTCAAAAGGCCGCACTCAAGGACCTAGAGCCCGCACCTGGCCCTGAGGCTGCGGGCTCCCCACCCCCCACCTGGCCCGACCCCTTTGCCCACCTGTTGGCACCTGTAGTTATGCGCCATCTTGGAACACGCAGTTGAACACTCTCTGTCACTGACGTGTGGGAAAATTGGTTCCTGACTCAAGACGTGGACAGAGCTGCCTTGCAGGGAGGGGGTCCAGTGGCCGTGGCTGGATAACAGCACAAACCGCGTGGAAACCGGGCACACCTGTGCGCTGCAGGACACGCGGTCGTAGCCGTGTTGCTGCCTCTGGGGCGCTTCTCCAGCCGTAAGGAGGGGGGCACCGCGTGCTCCCGAGACTGCGAGTCCACGTGGAGTTTCCAGTTCTGCAGACAGTGCCGACCTCGCCTTTGTTGCCAGGGTTTGGTCCGCAGCGAGGTTTTCTTCCTGCCCCGACAATCGCAGCTGCAGAGGCCATCCGGATAAAAACTGAGAACAGCGTCCACGCATTTCAGAAAGCCAAACAGTACGCACCGTTTCTTCTATTCAATGATTTGCCAGTGTTAGACAGGAAGACGCCGGTCGTGCGACGGAATAGAACTCTTTGGAGACAACAGGGAGGGAGGAAAGGACTGGATGGTAAGGAAACGGATAGAGGGAGGGTCTCTGTGCATCCCAGAGGTCTGTGCTCCTGCGTGCTGGAAGGCAGAGGGGGCGGGCCCAGTAGACAGATCAGGGTAGAACATTCCAGAAGCAGGATGGTCAAAATCTAAGAAACAGGGCTGGGCGTGGTGGCTCACGCCTCTAATCCCAGCACTCTGGGAGGCCAAGGCAGACGGATTGCTCGAGGTCAGGAGTTCGAAACCAGCCTGAGCAAGAGTCAGACCCCGTCTCTACTATAAATAGAAAGAAATTAATTGGCCAACTAATATATATAGAAAAGAATTACCCGGGCATGGTGGTGCATGCCTATAGTCCCAGCTACTTGGGAGACTGAGGCAGGAGGATCGCTTGAGCCCAGGAGTTTGAGGTTGCTGTGAGCTAGGCTGACACCACGGCACTCTAGCCTGGGAAACAAAGTGAGACTCTGTCTCAAAAAAAAAAAAAATCTAAGAAATGGGGATATAACGAGATCTAGAGAAAAATAGGAAGTAATTATCTTTATAGAATGACATTTTTGTATAGAGGTAGAGGGGTAGGAGACTAAGATGCAGATAAAATACTATTCTCTTTGAAAAATCCACTGATGTACACCATGGTGTACTATTCAGCTATAAGAAACAATGGTGATCTGGCACCTCTTGTATTTTTCTGGATAGAGCTGGAGACCATCCTACTAAGTGAAGTATCTCAACAATGGAAAAACAAGCACCACATGTGCTCACCAGGAAATTGGCATTAAGGGATCAACACCTAAGTGGACACATAGGAGTAACATCTATGGGGGAGGGGATGGGTATATACACACATAATGAGTGAGATGTGCACCAACTGGGGGATGGTCACGCGTGAAGCTCTGACTTGATGCGGGAGGGAGGGCAAGGGCAATATACGTAACCTTAACATTTGTACCCCCATAATATGCTGAAATAAATAAATAAAACATTTGAAAAAAAAATCCACCGAGATTTTATAAAATAGGAGGTTAAGAAAAGACCTGGGGGAAAAATATTTTGCTTACTAAGTTTTTAAATTAGGAAAAAAATGGAGAAAAATGTTGTTAGGAAGAAGAGCTTGTTTAAGATAGAATGAAGGTACTTTCTTAAAAGGTCAAGTTTTTGGATTTGCCTCTTTAATCAACAGTAACTGTTTGATCCAAAAGAGTCACAGAAAAATGTAGAAGATGGAGCGATCTAGAATTGGGGTTAGAAACAGAGTGTGTCATCAAAGCCCAAAGATGACAAATGCTGCTGTATCTCTCTCCTGTGAGGTTGCAATCCAGTAAGTGGATTTATCTTAATGCACGAATAGTAACTTTACTATTTAAACTGATTTTTAATCGGATTCTCCCAGGTTAAGACATTAAACGAGACCAGCCAGGTGCAACACATCGGAGTCATGCAGTTCCCGGAAGGCCTGTTGAGGGAATGTTGTGATTGTGCTAATTGCATTAGAACTGCACTGGGCTTTGGTGTTAATTTTAATGGACAAAAAGGCTGATCCCCAAAGAAACTCTGACTTTCTTTTTTAGCTTTCTGTTTTAAGAAAAGTTGAATAGATCAAGGTGGTTAATTCACTGTCTAAATGTGTTCCATGAAGTTAGTTGTTGGAGAAATCTGACTCAACAAATGATTTATTGCTGCTACTGATACAATAAAAATGTGAGATAAAATAATACTTTTTTTTTTTAATCTTAGAGACCAGGCCTTGGTCTGTCTTTCAGGCTGGGGTGCATGATGATAGGTCACTGTAGCCTTGAACTCCTGGGCTCAAGTGATCCTTCTAGCCCAGCCTCCCAAGCAGCTGGAATACAGGTGCATGCCACCATGCTCAGGTAATTAAAAATTTTTTTTGGTAGACCTGAAGTCTCTCTATGTGGTCCAGGGTAATCCTGAACTTTTGGTCTCAAGTTATCCTTCCGCCTCTACCTCGAAAAATGCTGGGATTCCAGGTGTGAACCACCACACCTGTTGAGATAAAATAATCCTACATATGTCACTTTAGTCAGAAGAACTGCTTTGTATCCCTCAATTGCATTTTTCTGTGAAGTTGCATAGCACCTACAAGATACTCATCAATATTTGCTTAATGAGCGAATACTTCTCATACCAAATTCTGTGCGAGTCTTCCTTAACACACAATAGCTTTACGGTCTCCAGCTTTTCTTTTCTTTAACTGTGTAGTCTATAAATAATACAGAAGCAATTAAGGTGCACAAGTCTTTCTAGCAATGGCATTTTACATTAATTCGTACGTTCTGTGATTGCCAAATTAATAATAACATTTTATCGGGCAAAGAAAGTGTGACCTCTTAGCAGAGCTTTTCTCTGATGTTGCCGTATATTATGGGAAGCTAAAACAACGAAAATAATTAATTTTCCAATCTTTCTCTTTCACAAACACAGTTCTACTTTAGCCAAATTAGCAATTCTTAAGTGACTTTAAAGTTATATAATTTAAGCTGCAGTTATTTTGCCTACAGCTGCTTTATAAGATGACTCGTGCTAAGAAAAAGGTCTAGAAATACACATGCCCTGGAGGAATAATATGCTGACCTTGTTCATGCATCCTCCACATAACTGCTTGTATGTGGGATTGAACTTGAATATTTATAGGAGAAAAACAATAAGGCATGTTCAACAGGTTTAATAAATGCAGATTTTAATCTTCAAGTATTATCTTTAATACTTCTTAAGAAAGTGTTACCAAGCCAAATGGTTACTTAGATGCAAGCAATACCATGGCTAAATATTTAGTGATTTACCTAAGGTTTACGAAGTCCCTGATACATAATTCCGATAACTTCTAGATGCATTGTTATTGGTCCCTTAGGTGTCCAAAGATGTCAATTTCCAAAATTGAATTGCTAATCTTGTTAGGGACAGAAAAACACGTGAGAGGTGATAGATGGAGTGACAGGGGCAAAAAAACAAGAAGGGTAAACGGTTACAGAAAAACAAAAGGGAGGGAAAATGGTTACAGAAAAATAAAAAGGGGAAATGGATATTTCAGTCTTAAAGAATGGGGTGATTAGACCACGGAGCCGTGACCAATCGGAGAATGAAAAACGCCATAAGTGGTGGCTTTCCTGTCACAGGTATACAAGAAAGGAATGACTGGAACATAACCCCAAGTCATGCCCACACCTGGAAAATTCAGTCCCCGAAAACCGTGACTTTATAGTCACAAGTGATGATAACCACTAGCGTGTAAAAGGAGGAATTCTGGAGTGATTAGCATCTTCTCCACTCACAGAGACAGACCTTTTCCCTTAGGAAACGAACTTCTGCTTTGCACCTGACGCTTGGCTCGCAATGAACTCTGCACGCACACCTGCCGCGTGCCTGTCCTCTGCCACGCAGGCCAAGGCTTGCGGTTCCTCCAAGCCCGGGGCCCAAGAATGGGGACAACACTTCGGAGTCCAGCCCTGGACAGGACGGTGACACTCTCCTACCAGCTGACTCCATCCTCCTGTGCTTCCAGCTCGCTCCTTCTCTGTCTCAGGCGACCCGCCCTGGCCTCGCCCTGATCCTTCCCTAGTTCTCACACCGGCCGCTCCTGCTGGCTCCACCGTGACAATGGTCTGGCCCCAGGCCCGTGTCAGCCCCTCGCAGCAATGCCCTGGGCAGAGCTGTCTCCCTCGGCCGGGCTGCTGGCCGTGGTGCTGACCGGCCTCTGTGCTTCCAGGCCCGCTCCGTCTTGTCCCTGCAGCCTGTCCTCAGCCCAGCCGCCACTCTGCGCTTTCCACAGTGCATGTTACGTGATCCCCCTCCCCCCAATAAAACTCTTCACCGGCTCCCGTGTAACACAAAATCAAACCCAAAGTCCTCTCATTGATCTACAGAGCCTGGCCCACAAGCCACCCTCATCTGTCGTGTTTCCTGGAAAATCAGACCTACCCATTAAATAAGCCCCAGCAGGATTTCTAAGCACGTGCGCAATAGAAGTCCTACCCCGAAAATCAGCCCTGGTGACGGGCGTGGCTGCGCAGCGCGTCTGCACAACCCGTGCATGTTGTCAAGGTGCAGGAAAGAAGACGAGTAGTCCTTCTCATCTGCCCCGTGAGAGCTCTAGTGCTCGACAGGGGAGATCGGGGCCGGTGGTTCTAAAGGAAATAGAGTCGAAAAGAAATTCAGGATGGAATTCGGGGTCTGGAGAGTGATGATGATGTTCCAGAAGAAGACAACTTGACTATATTTGAATAAATGTAGAGTATTGGACCGTACTTAAAGAAAATAACACATCCCCTGAAAATAAGCCCTAGGATGTCTTCTTGAAGAAAAATAAATATAAGACCCTGTCTTATTTTCGGGGAAACATGGTAGAGCCCTGGCCTCCCTGCTACCTTCCTGACTTCATCTCTTATTTCTCTCTCTTGCTCACTCACTGCCAACCATACCAGCCTTGTGCTTTCAAATAAGCCTGATGCACATTTTCTCCTGTGCACCGGCTGCTCCTCTACCCAGATGTGTGTATTGTCCCCTTGTTCAAATGTTCACATGTCCCTCAGGACTCATAACGCTGTGGAAGGGAACAATGGCCCCCCCAAGGATAGGCAAGTCCTACTCCCTGGAACTTGTAAATACGTTATGTCGCATGGCAGGGAGAGATTAAGGCTGCAGATAGAATTGAGGTTGCTAATCAGGGAACCCTACAATAAGGAGATGATCATTGTCAGAATATCCGCATGTGTCTAACGTAATCCCGGAGTCCTACAAATATGGAGGAAGGAGGCAAGAGGTGGGCAAAAGGGTCAAAGGAGTCCGGGCGCCGTGGCGCACGCCTGTAATCTTGGCACTCTGGGAGGCCAAGGCAGGTGGATAGCTCAAGGTCAGGAGTTTGAGACCAGCCTGAGCAAGAACGAGAACCACCAGATCTACTAAAAATAGAAAGAAATTAATTTGCCAACTAAAAATACATATATATATATAGAAAAAATCAGCCGGGCATGATGGCACATGCCTGTAGTCCCAGCTACTTGGGAGGCTGAGGCAGGAGGATTGCTCGAGCCAGGAGTTTGAGGTTGCTGTGAGCTAGACTGATGCCACGGCACCCCAGCTTGGGCAACAGAGTTAGACTCTATCTCAAAAATAAATAAATAAATAAAAAGAGCAAGAGGAGAGACATTTGGAGTCGCTACGCTGCTTGCCCTGCAGAGAGAAAAGGGACTTTGAGGTAAGAAACACAGGCAACTTCTAGAACCTGGAAAAGTCAAGAAAATGAATTTTCACCTGGAGCTCGACTCAAGAAGGAACATGGCCCAGTGAGAACTGCTTTGGACTTCTTTACTCTCTAACCATAAAATAATAAATTTGTGGTGTTTTAAGCCACTAAATTTGTGATAATTTGTTACATCATCAGGAATAACTAATACAGATATCTTTCTGTGTGCTTACTGGCTATCTGTATATCTTCTTTGGAGAAATGTCTAATCTAACTCTTTGCCCATTTTAAAATTGGATCATTTTTCTTTTTATTATTGAGTTGTAATGGTTCTTTGTTTAATCAGCTTTATTGGACATATAATTTCCAAATATTTTCTCTGCTTTTAGGTTTGTTTTCTCACTTTCTTGATGATATCATTTGCAGCACAAAAGTTTTCGATTTTGACAAAGCCTGATGTATATTTTGTTGTTGTTGTTACTTGTGCTTTTGTGTTGTATCTAAGAAAACATTAGCAAATCCAAAGTTACAAAGATGTACTTCTACATTTTCTTCTAAGAGGTTCATAGATTAGCCTTTGCATTTAGGTCTTGGATCTGTCTTGAGTTCATTTTGTACATAATACAAGGTAAATGTGCAACTTCACTCCTTTGCATATGAATATACAATTATCCCATCGTACTCTCTTAAAGGAGAGAAGTTGTTATTTTTGAACATGGCTTGATATATATATTATGGTAACAGTTTTATTTTTATCAATTCAATCCCTTTTTAATATATAGAAGGGGAGACTAATTGTTTAATAGACAATTTATTTAACATAATTTCACTGTGACAGTATTTCCACACTGTGCCCCAAAGAGATTGTTCCTCTTTCCAGTGTTTTAAGATTTATTGATTGATCATACCCTCCTATTCATTCTTCTTTATGCAGATAAGATTTATTAATTCTTATGTGCTTGTGCAACTACCTTCACATGTGTCAAGCTGGGCTGTCATTAGCTAATAGTCACTTTGGAGTTTCATGGTGCATATAAACCGTGACAGCTTTACCTAATAAATAGAACTGAGAAATCTTTAGAGATTTCACAACTGTCAGATACCATAGCCCTGTTGGGAGAGGTTTAGCTTTCCTGGTATTTAATCTCCTACTTTCAAATGTCATATTCCTTGGACATTACTGTTGTTTAAACATAAAAAATTTGAAACGCTGCTTTAAAATGATCACATAATAGAATGTGCATACTTTAAAACAAAGTTTTAAAACTGAGTTTTAAATATTTGCCCATTTTTCATAGCAAGTGTGATAAGCAAATTTTTATTTTCCATTCTAGACACATATCCTGCCTCATTCCAAGCTGGTCTGAGACGTGAAGGCAGGGCAAGAACACATTTCCTCACAAATATATTTCCGTGAAGAACTTGGCAGCCTCGGAGGAAGTCTGAGTCAGAAACAAAAGGGGTTGATTCATGAACAAAATATCACTTAACAAAGGGGAAGGGAAAATAGAAAAGGAACATATTGAATATATAAATGTTTTTGTTTTTTTTTTTTTGGTTGTAATTTTATTTCATTGTTTTTTTTCTAGCTCTGATCCCAAAGATTCAGTTTAGGGCATTATAGAGAGACAAGACTTTTAATAACAAGTTCAGAGGTCTGTCTTATAAAGAATGGAAAGTCATCATTCACATCCTTCCAATAAGAAGAGTTTGAAAAAATTGAAAATCAATGAGTTTTTTTTTTTTTAATTCCCATCTGGGAACTGAAGTTACCAAGGCAAACCATCACCCTAAAGTCTGGAGAGACAGGCAGATCCAGAGGGCTGTAGCTGAGACCTCAGCTAGCACAGAGGCCACTGGGCTCATGCTGATCATTTTCCAGAACAAAGGCCTATTCTCCAGCAAAAAGTCCTTCCAGCTCTCCATCTGGGCTGGAGGTGGGTGCTGTTCCCACTCTGGTTCTCTCCATTTCTCCTGTCTTACCAAAGGGAAGGCTACACCTTGCGCAGGTGAAGCGGAAGCTACGTCTTTGCATAGTCATTTGTGGACTCGTGAGCATCTCAGTCCAGACAGTGAGCCAACTAAAGCATTGACATTTTATGAGCCGATAGAGCACTTCTCTCCTGAGCACCGTGCCGCCAAACCAACAGGGCTCCGGTAGAGTGTCAGCAGATTACAGCTGAAAGGGTGCCAGGACAGACCACAGGTCAAAACCAATGCAACAGAAACGAGGAATGTCTCTGGTCTGCTCATCAGTAGACTGTTCATGGCTGAGAAACATACCAACGAACTCCAGAATATGCCAACAGGAACTTCCCTAACTGCAATGCAAAGAGAAAAAGGAAAATAAAAATAATAGTAAATTAAAAAAAAAACAAAACAGAATGTCCAGGAATCATGGTCAATTTCAGAAGATATAACACATGTGTTTGAAATACCAGAAGCTAAAGAAAGAGAGAAGGTGCAGAAGAGATATTCGAAGTAATAATGGCCAAAACAATTTCCTAAAATCAGTGATGCTGTCAAGCCACAGATCCAAGAAGCTCAGCAAACACCGACCAGAACAAACAACAAGAATCTGCGTATCACACTCAAACTGCAGAACCCCAAAGACAAAGAGTGAAAGCAGTTGATTGAAGAGTAATATTGCAAGTAGTCAGAGAAAAAGAAAAACAAAACATCTTGTCAATAGAGGAAGGAATAAGGATCACATCAGGCTTCTCATAAAATACATGCTAGCAAGAGAGTGAGTGAAATATTTAAAGGGTTAAAAGAGAAAAACCACCAACCTAGAATTCTATATTCATGAAATTTTTCCTTCAGAAGTGGAAGAGAAATAAGGGCATTGTTAGACAAACCAAAAATTGGGCATTTATCAGCAGCAGACCTGGCCTGCAAGAGGTGTTAAAGGAAGTACTTCAGGAAAAAGAAAAACGATAAAGATGGGAAACTTGGATCTACACAAAGAAAGGGATAATGCCAGAGAAGGAATAAATGAAGATACATCAAATCTTTTTTTTCTTAGTAATTGATCTAAAAGATAACTTTTTGAGGTAATATTAGTGACAAGATATTGAATGATTGTAGTCTATGTATAGGCAAATGAACAAAAGAAATGTTTTACAGGATTGGAGGGAAGAACAGGAAATATTCTGTTGTAAGAAAATTACACCAATGGTAAAAGAGAGTGGGTTATTTGAATAGGAATTAGGTTAGTTAAAAACATGTATTTCAAACTCCAGGACAACCAATAAAACACTTTTTTTAAAAATATGATTGATATTTGAAGAAAAGAGAGAAAATGGAATCAAGTAAAATCATATGAAATCTCACTTAAAGCCAGGGAAGTCAGAAAAAGAGAGGGAGGTATATAAAGAAATAAATGAAGAATAAATGCAACGAATACAAAATATTATAGTTACAAACATGATAGATATTAATACAACAGTTAATATATTAATAACCACCTTCGATGTGAATGGTCTGAACACACCAATAAAAGCCACAGAATGTGTGCAGTGGGAGCAACCCAGATTGAAATTCCAGGTGCATTCCTCACCAGCTACCTGAGCCTCTCCAGGGTCCTTCCAGGATCTCTTGGTTTTTAGCCAAAGTCTTGCTCTCTGGTCTTCTGTCGATTTTGTGAGTCCCTCAGTGAGGTGATTCCAACATAGTCTTCCTTTCCTTATGTTACTTAAAGTTCATTCTGTATCTTCCATGATAATTCCTACCTGAAACAGAATTTATAACTCTTTCGGTGTCTGATACAAATAAGTTGTGGCGATATTTTCTCCACAATAAAACTCTGACTTAGCAATACACGTGAAGATACACTTTATTTTGAACATGTCTCTGAAACGTAGCATCATACTTTGAAATCAAATTAACTTTGGCACACGCAGTTATTGTTAATCCAACTGTCTCTTTCGATGATACTGAGTAATTTATTTTCTCTAGAGGTACAGTATAAATCACTGTCTTGACGGTAGTGGTATTGCTAGTGACAATGAAATTAGTTGAGAAATAGAAAAATAAGCTACTTTGAGAGGTGAGGTAAGGATTGACATGTAAAAACTATAGTAGCCAAATTCACAAACACGTTCATTGCTGAGATCCAGTCATTAACAACTCGCCAAATAATATCCACAAAACAACTCAAAAGTATTTCATAGGAAACAATACAATCATGCAACCAATAAATTAAAATACAAACCCCAGCAGGGGAAAGAAAGGACACAAAATACTTCACAAAAGGTCCTCTGGGAGGAGCTATTTGGCAAATTGGTGTTGAATGAGGCTTGTGCATTGTAATCACAGATGTGCTGCTGTCTAAGGTTTAGACTAAGCTTGAATATTAATAGATTTAACGTTTCATGGTGAAGCCCCATGAAACTTGGAATGATTTTAATTTGATGGGTTTTTAGTTTGTTGATACTGTTGGTCATTTGAAGCAAGTTAACACCTCCATTTTCTCATTAAGATCTTGTTGACCTGTGCTCACCACTTGGTAAGAGCAGGTAGCTCAAATCAACTTGAGTGATTGTTTTGGGGAAAGTTAAGGACATAATTTTACAGCTGCTCTTATTCTTGACTCACAATCAAAGTAAGGTCCATTTCAAAGACTTGGGGGCAACAGTTCTGTCTCTCATTAAAATTCTAGACCCAAACGTTGATAGATGTTAAAGGAAGCTATTTACATTTATAAGGGTATTTTTCCTAACCAAATTAGTATCCGTGCCACCAGAAAATGGTTAGTCCAGCAACAATGCCTGAGGATTTTAAAAAAATGTTAATATGGCTTCTTTTCCAAATTGCTTTAAAAAGATGTTTATCAGATTGCAAGGAGCAATTTAAAAAAATCTCGTCTTCCTGAAAGGTGCTCTTTTTGGATAATGACTTCGGTATTGGTGGCTCTGTGGAAAGAGGTGAAGGACCTCTATGTATTTATGCAACTTACACATAATTTAATTGAAACAGTAAATATGATCGATTTAGTAAAACTATTTTCGAAGGGACAATTTTAAGAGATATTTTTCTGTGTATGGAAATTGAAGTGGGTGCTTTTTTTATTTCCAGGGACTGAAAATGCGAGTGCTTATCATTCAAGGACTGTAACCTGTGTTTGTATCTGTACCGCAGAATACACAGCATATAAATCTCCAGGCTCCCATGCCTTTGTGCAGGAAAAGAATAGAGTATCGTGAGCATAATTCACCCACCGCCGGTCCTGTTTCATTTTCAAGCCTTCTGAAAAAATTAGACTTGGCCAAGTTTAAAGCCCGTGATTTTACTCTCCAGGTTAAAAATAGCCGAGACATTTCATAAGGCATAATGCTCTGCGATTTAAATTGTTGTCTTTTGTGACTTTTCCCCTACAATAATATGATATAATATGTATGCATCAATGCAAAATTCTGAGACTACAAAATTCAGTGTATCTTTCTCCTTTCCTGTATTTGATAGTAAAGGCATTGCCATATCACTTACTATTTATTTTGTATATACTTTTAATATTCACTTATTGCCTTCAGTTTTTATATTTCACTATTTGGTTTTGCAATATTCTGACAGCAAGCCACTTTATTACAAATAACCCAATTCATACTATAAAAACAAGGTTTGTTTTACCTGAATAAATTTGACACCAGCTGACAGGTGTCATAGAGTTTTGTCTCCAGTGAGCTTCTGCTGGGAGTCACGTCAGTTTCCCCTCTAATTTTTTTCTTTGATATCTAATATTCTTAGAGGCTCTGAAAATTAATAGTTCATTAGTCTGGTACAAACTAGTGTGTCCGTCTATATGGATTTCCTACTTCTTGAATTTCAAGAGCATGGTATATTTTCTGAATTATGAAATATTTCTAATCTATAAGCATGAACTTAAAAGTTTATTGCCTTCCTAGCTTCACCATGAACTTCAGATTTTAATTTTGAAAGCAAACAGATTGAGTGTGTTTCTGTGAGGAATGAAGAGAGGGGAAGTTACTTGGAAAATAGCTGTCAAGTTCTTTTTTTTTTTAATTTATTTAACCTAAAATTGCACATGCTGGAAAAATATTTAATAATTATGTTCTATCTGCCATGAAGACATACCTCCAAAAAATCAAAGCGACCTTTCTGGAAAGCATTTGTTAGCAGGGTAAGAATGGCTATTTCTTCTGTAATTCATTATTTCTCCTGCAATTCATTTTTAGAAAGGTATCAGAACAGCCATTTCTCTTGGAAAATTTATTTGCTGTAAAGTTTCCAGTAAACAGGGAAAAAAAATAAGAATATAAAAGAAAGGAAAGGAAAGGGGAGAAAGAGAGGAAGGGCTGGGAAGAGAGAGGGGCTGAAGATTGGTAGGAAGAAGAAAGGAAGTAAGGAGGGAAAGAGGGAGGGAAGGAAGGAAGGAAGGAAGGAAGGAAGGAAGGAAGGGAGGGAGGGAGGGAGGGAGGGAGGGAGGGAGGGAGGGAGGGAAGGAAGGAAGGAAGGAAGGAAGGAAGGAAGGAAGGAAGGAAGGAAGGAAGGAAGGAAGGAAGGAAGGAAGGAAGGGAGGGGAATTAAGGTCTGATTATTTCAGTTTCTCTGTTGGGTAAAATGCTACGTATTCCGTTTAGAGGGGATAGAATGGCTTGACAATATCATAGAAGGTTAGTTGAAAAGTACTCAAGATGTAAAAGGGTGAACTATGCACATTTAATTAGGAGAATTGATGAGCTGTATTTTCAGAGTTTTGTTTGTCACAATAAGAGGGGTGATGAAGTGCAGAGCATAGAATTTAAATGTACTGACTGGAGTCAGACTGAACCGTGCTCAAACTTCAGAACTTCTACTTATAGGTTCTATTCCTTAGGGCAGAACGTATCCCAAAGGCTAAATTTTCTCGTTTGTAACATGGGAATACAAATGCTTAACTCCTTGGTGTTTAGAATTTTGTTCCTTTTTAGTTCATAATACTGTTCATTTTTCCTTGTATGCATATTGAATCAATCTGATTAGGTGTTTATCTAATTTATCAATATTTTAAAAAATCATCTTCTACTTTCTTAATCTCTTTTTATCACATATTTCCTTTTTTCATTTATTCTTTACATTTTCTAACTGAAAATGAATGATTAGTCCACTTTATATCAAATGGTTTTAACTATTCCTTTCTGGGAAAAAAAAAGCTTGCAAATATTCTTGTATTTTCATAACTCTCCTATAATAATGTATTCTTTCACTTGTCTTCATTACCTTGAATAAGGGTTGTTTAGCTTATAATTATTTTAAAATATGGTAAGAATTTATTTGAATATCAATAATTGTATTTTAATTTTAAATAAAAGTACAGATTTCTCATGATATATATTTGACATCTTAATGTTGTCTTTCTCAACCTGGTTTTCCTGTGAGTGGAGCTACGCCAAGAAGTTCTTTTAGTCTGTGCTAAGGCATGTTGTTAAGTTTAATTTTATATTTTTGGTGGAAAAATATGAAGTGACCACAAGAACGAAGGGATCGTTTTTCTAATATTTGGTTTCAATTTCAGATTTAGTTTTGAATTTGGAGAAAAGGATCACACATATTAATTGTAACTTTTTATGAAAGAAAGGACTAGAAGTCTATCTACTGTAGCAGGACAAAGGAAATTGAATTTCTGGCACCTGAGTCTCCTTTTATGTCTTTATATTAGGGAGGTTGTAACTTTGGAGTATCTACTCTAACATTCTACTTGATGCATACATTCTCTTTACATCTTTCCTAAAATTTAATCTCCTGGGCTGTACAGGTGTAACTTTGGTGATGGAAAGCTCTAATGCTAACTATATTTGTCCATATTTAATTGATAGAAAATTATTTTTCAAATGAATTACAAATGCACTCTGTAGTCACATTCATTCTATGACGCCAGTTTAATCCCTATTTTTCCTCGGAAATTGAATAGTATCCTCCCTGTTGTACATCACAGGTATTTGAAAACTTTCATAACAGCTCTAATTTCTGTCTTGATATTCTTTTCCTTATCCAAATGGCTCCAATCACATCAGGTTATTTCACACATAAAGCATTTTTAATCTCTTTAATTATCCAACCTATTCTCCATTTTATGTGCTTTTGATTGGCAAAGACACTCTTAAATTATAGCACCTACCGATGAACATACTTTTCAGGGTCTGGTTTAACCAGTAAGGATTAGAGTTTATATAAAGTTTTTCTCTTTCTGTATCATATGTTAAAAATGCGATTGCAACCTTGCTCCCAGTTCAAAATAGTTATCCTCTAATATTCTTCTATATCCATTTTTATTAATTTTAATGGCCTTTCTCCACATCTGTGATTCTTAAAATGGTCTGTGTGTAAATTGCCTTAATAGACTTTAGATTGCCATAGTAGAGAATTACTTGACTCAGTTCCAAATTAAAGAGCTGGGGAGAAAATGGAAGCTGTAGTGATTTTACACTGCTCTACCCTGAACCTAGCAATTAAAAATAATTGCCACGCTTTCCATTTTTTAAGTTACTCGATCTGGATGTGTCTGAGTTTCCGGCCTGTTGAAGTTAAAAAAAAAAAAAAAAAAGGAGGAAAAATACATTACTTCTATTTTTTTTTAACAAAGATTTAAAGTAATAAAAATGACCTAATTTGGGTAATATCAAGTTTCCTGCTTTTTTAAAGTTTTGTTCAACATGCTCTTTTACATGCTTCAAAAGGCCTTCCTTTTAACTAATTTAGTTTTGACTAGAAATCAGCAGTGGTTTATCCGCCACTGAAAGTGTTCGAGCAGAAATAGGAGGTCTGCCGGCCGGCCGTGTTGCAGGTGGGTTTCAGCACTGAGCTGGAGGGAGTGTAGGACCCACGGAAGCCTCGGAAGTCGGGCTCATTAATAACTACTGTCTGCCAACACAGGGCCCTCTCCCCATACACGATACCCAGTAAAATAACCGTTACCTCCCTCTCACAAACAAACTGGTGAAGGCTCCCGTTTTGAAGTCACCAAAGAGCAAAAAGTAAACTAAAGACAAACTATTTGGGCACAACCTGAACCAGGTATTTTCTTCAGCTCTGGAATTTTCCTCAGGCGTGAGACTTAGAGGGAGCTCAGCCTCTAGGATCATTTATATTTGCCTGCAGAGCACAAACAGCTTGAGTAGAAAGGGACGCTGTCATGCCGTCTCACGCATAACCATTAACAATAACCTGTCACTATTAGCCTGGGTAGTGGTGCATATTCCTGTTTCTTTTGAAAATCTTTGTTTCATAAGAAAAAAAATGTCTATAAATGATCCACGTACCTTAATTGTATCCATATGTGTTGCATGACGTTTTCATGTGCCGAAATTCTCTTTATATTTTGATTTCCTTTAAAAGCTTTGATAATACCATTCATGAACTACCTACTGCCAGCTCTTGCATTTTTAACACTTCATGTGTATGCAGAGGGTGGAGGTAAGTGCCTATAGCTGAAATGAAAGAACACAAAGTTCTAGAAATAAATGTTTGAAATGCAAAACAGTCTGGTCCTTTAATCAAACATTTACGAAGCCCCAGCACAGGCCTGGCACTCAGCGAGACACTGGATCACAGCCAGGGTCCAGGCCAGGAAAGGTGTGCCACTCGAGTGCCACGGGTCTAGTCACCTTGGTCTGAAATAGTCTTAAAAAGATGCTTTGACTTGGCTTTTCTGTTCCAATCAAACCGATGATTATTATTCTATCCATATCTATTTTTGGGAGCTGAAGAAAAGATTGGAGTAGTACTGTCTTACTTATTTTTAAAAGGACAGAAGTCTGTCAGAAAATGAATGGCATGTTTGATTATAATAATAACAACAAACAATTACAACAAATTGGATTATCTCCTTCAATCTTCCGAACAAATCTATAAATTTGGTACTGTTGTTATCCCAGTTTTTGTAGATGATGCGAGCGACATGGAGGACTTAAAAACACGCTCAACATTTCCCAGCTAAGAGGTAGAAAAAGCTTCGAGTCCACCCCTCTCACTCAAGAGTCTAAGGGTTTAGTCACTATGCTATGCTCGGTCCCATATTATAATAAATATGCTAAGGTACTTGTTATCAGTATCAGTTGTCTTTTTGTATTTATTGTACATGTTTTCTCATTTGTTGTCTTTTGTGAAACAGATATTGAAAAATACTTTGCAAGGCAGTGAATAAAAACTTGAAAAATGTAGACAAAAGGTAACAATTTCACGTCCAGACTACGCAATCATTGTATGTATATTATTTTACTTTGATGAAAGAAATATCAAAGATCATGATTAAAAAGCAACTTCAATTTAGCAGTGCTTTGGGTGGATCTTTGAGATTTTAGGTGGAAATTCTCGTTTTCTAGTTTTACTCCACAATCGTGTATTTCTCTGAAATTCCTCTATATTTTACAAAAAACATTTAACTTTATGCAGATAGCATGGGAGAACCTGCAAGTGTTGGAAATAGTATGCACATTGAAGATTTAAATTTTAGCTTTATTTTTCACATCTTAAGCTAACTTATAGAATGGGAACCCAGTCACTTTGCTTAGATTGGCTTTGAACTTGGATGAAATACAGACATTTCTAAAATGTCTTTCCTGCTGTAAATGCAATTATGTTTCTTAATGTGAGCTGTTACTTTTTATTAATGAACAAAAAGATATCCTTAATAAATGAGCCAAAAGCTTAAGAGACACCTCGACAAAGAAGGTACACAGACGGTGAACAAGCGACTTCCACAATACTCATTTGTCTTTAGGGAAATGCAAATTAAAACACGAGATGTCACTGCACACCTCATAAAAGGGCCAAACTCAGTAACAATGACAACTTCGAACGCTGGTGAGCATGTGGAACAACAGACGCCTCAGCATTGCTGGTGGAAATGCAAGACGGTACAGACACCTTGGAAGACAGTTTGGTGATTTCCTTAAAAGAACCAAACACACTGTGACCCCACAAGCAGCAGTCATGCTCTTTAGTATTCACTAAGAGAAGTCACAACCTTAGGTCCACACAGAGCCTGTGCACAGAGGTTTAGTGCGGCTTCATTCACAATTGCCAAGTCTTGGAGACAACTGCAATGACCTTCGGTGGGTGAATGGATAAATGAACTATGGTACAGCCGGACAACGCTTTATTAGGCAACACAGAAAAGAAACTGGGCTATCGAGCCATGAGGAGACGTGGAGGAGATTTGAATGCATATTAATGAGTAAAATAAGTCAATCAGAAAAGGCAACATACTGTTTGCTTTTAATTGCGTGACATTCTGGGAAAGGTAAAATGCGAGGGTGAAAGGATCGGCGGTTGCCAGGGGTCAGAGGAGAAGGGCTGGAATAGAGAGTGAAGAGAGGATTTTCAGCCCAGAGAAACTACTGCGTTTGACGCTGTCATGCAATGATGGGTGCAGGTCATTGTCAATTTTCCCAAACAAATGGAGCGTGCAGCTTGGAAAGTTATGTGGAGCCAGTTTAAAGATGATCCCAATGATCGAATCTGAAAAGAATTGAGCAATAATTGTGATAATAATGGATAGTAACCTAGGAAAAATAAGTGCCCACGAGTCCATGCTGATATAAAGAAATAATTGTTTAAATGGGGGTGAAGGAACATTCTTCCTTGCAGTAGAATTCCCATCAATAAATGGATAAGGAATGATAAAAATACACAATCATACGGCTCAAGGGACATCATTTAAAAAGACACAAGATATAAAATCAGCCCTAAGTGAACATCACCTTAATGTTTGCTGTAGGCAAAGAATTATCAATAGATGCCGAAATTAAGGAATGAGGGTATGATAAGAAATAGGTTAATTGCATAGTTTCAAATGATCTCCTAAGAAAGTACTTATTAATTACAAAGGGAAAAGTCATCGCAGAGAAACCTGTTAGATTCCACCTTAACAAAATGATCAACATTAACTTCACTGATGACGGGAAATATTCGTATAATACACTGCTTGGTATCATGCACTGAGAAGAAGGACACAGCAACGTATGTGTGATAGCTGCACAATCTTAATTTATTCATTAAAAATGAACACAAATTTAGGGGCATCCCAGAATAACTGGACAGTATTAGTCAAACATGTTAAGATCATGAATGCTAAATCTCTCCGTGGTTGGAGCAGGTTAAGAAGACATGAACCTACCGTGTTTCCCCAAAAGTAAGACCTACCCATAAAATAAGCCCTAGCAGGATGTCTAAGCATGTGCGCAATAGAAGCCCCACCCCGAAAATAAGCCCTAGTGATGGGCGTGGCTGCGCAGCGCATCTGCACAACCCGTGCGTGTCGTCGCGGAGCGGGAAAGAACACGAGCAGCCCTTCTCATCCGCCCCGTGACAGCTCTAGTGCTCGACAGGAGAGATTGTGGCCAATGGTTCTAAAGGAAACAGCGTCGCAAGAAATTCAGGTTGGAATTCAGGGTTTGGAGAGTGAGGATGATGTTCCAGAAGAAGGCGACTTAACTGTATTTGATTCAACGTAGATTGTTGTACTGTACTTAAAAAAAATAACACATCCCCTGAAAATAATCCCTAGGGTGTTTTCTTGAGGAAAAATAAATACAAGACCCTGTCTTATTGTCAGGGAAACACAGTAGTTTCAACGTGGGACTGGGACCCGAACAAGGGCATTAGCAGAATAGCTTTAGGTTGAAAAAAGTCTGCAGGTTAGTTAATAGCAGTATATTAATGTTAATGTCCTGATTTTGATAAATGAAATTGAAGGCTTTATAAAATATTAACATTTGGGGAAGCCGAGTGAAATGTACAGGGAAAATTTTTTATGGCTTCTGAAAGTTTTTACAATCGTGTAATTATTCAAAATGTAAAGTTAAATATTAAACAGATTTTAAAAGCAAATAATTTCTTAATAATTTTGGCTTTGAGAGTCTAACATTTAAAATTTTTCTTTCTGAGATATTATCTACACTGGGGGTTTTTTTTGTAAGTTACCTCAAAAATTGTTAATTTATTCTGCCAACTAGCCAATATGGGACAAAACGATCAAATGAATAAACATACTTTTGAACAGTTATTTCTAGACATTTCAGTACATGCTGTGAAAATGAAGAAATACAGGCGGGTTTTCTGTCCTAGAAAAACTTACAATTCAACTAGGAATGTAGAGTGCGTACGTTTGCAAAGCCTCATGATGCCAAAATGTAACGTATCAAAAAGTGCTTTCGGTTCCCAGAGGAAGAAGAGGTTGCTCCGCTGTGATAGCTGAGGGAGCGTCAAGTTCAAGTTGATTTTAGGGAGGTAGGATTGGCTTAACCTAAACGTAAATGCAGAATCCTGAGGTCTGGAGCTCAGCCTCACAAACTCTGACAGGTTCGGAAAGCGGAGGAGTCCACTGCGGTCAGAATGAACACGCTTTTAAAATAACAATTGCAATGAGTTCACATACCAACTATCATGAAATGACCACACCTATCCCTAGCAAACAACCATCACAATAGTCTTATGAGGCATTTTTTTGTCATTCGATTCACTTCTGCAAATGAGAAAGGGGCTCAGAAAGACGGCGTGAGTTGTCGGAGGCGAGCGCAGGAAACAGCTGGACTGACCCTGGAGACAGGTTTCCCGGGGAGGAGAGAAGCAGCCGAGAGGAGGCTTGTCCCTCTCCGATCCGGGGAGGCTGTCCGGAGAGGAGCACTGTCCTCAGGCAGGAAGTAACGCGTGCCGTGGATGCTCTGCGAGCAATCACGCTCCTTTGTCTGAGCTGCCTGGCAATCACACGCTGGTGTCGGTGGGTCGTTCAGAAAAGAACGACCCCGTCTCTCCATATAAATAACGTCTTTTGTCGCCGTGGCCTGGGCTGCGTGGCGGCGATCACACTGCGCAATCGTGGGGCAGACAAAGCAATCAGCGCCCTGCGTCTGAGGACCTGGGACCAGGCGGCGCCTGCCACGGGCAGGGAGTGGAGTGTTGCGAAGTGGCGAATCTCTGGGGGAAAATCTGGACCACGCTGGGGCCCTTCTCGATCTTTCCACTCTCAGAAAAACTCCAGGAACTGCCCGCCCCAGGCGTCTACAGTCAAGGGACCGGGTTTGTGAGTTTGGTCTTAGACGTTTTGAGTGCGAGATCCAGTTAAGACGGGTGCAGGTGCTAGGTGAACTATCCCGTGACAAGAAAGGGGGCTGGGTTTTGGGTGCGGATGTGGCCGTCACCGTGCATTGGCAACCGGTTATCGGCAGCGCAGGGCAGGTGTTGCCAGACACAGCGCGACTCGTTCGACTTGATTTGTAAGCTCCGCGGGGTCCCAGCGATCTGCCCAGTCATCACTCGTGAGAATTCATGTAGCAACGAAACGTGGTCAGATGGCTGAAGGACTCCAGGGAGAGAACTCACAGTACCCTACGAAGCAGCCTATGATAACGTTTATCCACTTGGGTCCCGCGCTCACCGTCCGCGACGCCCGGCCCGCAGCCGCACTCACAGTCCGCACGGCGGTCTGTGCTGCACGTTGAAGACGCGTCGGCTTTGCTCTTGTGTGACGAGGAAAGCTCGAAAGCACTGAAAGCTCGTTTACTTTCCAGGCAGCTTTACTTGTCATGTAAATCAGAACAGGTAACATAGACATGTATGTTTTCATTACGTGATTTTTAAATGTTCACAATTTTACTTTGATAAAAAATTAGAAAAGTCAATTCAGAATTATAGACTGTAGTCGACGCTGGGCCGTGCTCGTCCATCTGTGGCCGTCAACTACAGTCGTCGCTGGGCTGTGCGTGTTCATGTGTGGCTGCCGACTACAGTCGACGCTGGGCTGTGCGCGTCCATCTGTGGCTGTCGCCTACAGTCGACGCTGGTACCCACGTGGTTAAGGAAGAGAAGGAAGACCCAGCAGCAGCAGCAGGAGGAAACGCCGCCCTCCGCAGCGATCTGCCCACCCTCTGGGCGCTGGTCTCGGGCTCTTGCTCAGTCTTGTGGAATGACTTTGTCCTTAGACTGCTTCTCGCCGAGACAAGGGTGACGTCGCTTGGCTTCGGGGCAACCTACACAGACGCTGACTGAGGACTTCTCATCTATGAGTAGCTCTCACGTCTCCAGCTGTACTTTGCGGACACTCGCAGAGACCTTCCGATGCTGGGCAGACAGCGAGGGACTCCGGGTCTCCCAGGGACGAAGGTGGGTGCTGCTGCCATTCACCCCCTCCCCACAACGGGCTCTCACGGGAGACCCGCATGCCAGTAGACCCAGGTCTGCAGCTCCCAACTGTCCCGTCAAAGTGGTCCCGTGGTCAGAGGGAACCACAGGGACGTCCCAAACCGGGTGTTGTAAGACCAGATGCAGAACTCATATAACCAGCCCTTTCTTTTTTCCTGCGTCCTTCCTTTTTTCCTCCCTTTGCTGTGACAATGGGTCCCGTCGTCACCTGTGGCGTGTGTACTATGCTCTGTAACCTACGTCTTGCTCTTGCTCTATAATCCCACCTTTCTCTCCTCGGTGCACGCTATTTTCCTGCCTGCCTTACTCTGGCGCGTCTGGCCGTTCTTCGGCCATGAGTGCGCCAAGAACCGAGATTTTCAGCTGATCCCTGGGACTTCCTGGGACCTCACCCATCTGACGTGTCCTTCTCCACGTGATCCTCTCAGCTCTCCCTCCCTGTGCAGCCTCCGCTCACCCCCCTGCAGAAGCTCGCTGCAGATTTCTGAGGTCTTCAGGCGTGCATCCCCCTCAGAGCTCCTGGGTACCTCCTGCTGCCACGGTTCCTGCCTGTGCAATCTCCTGCCCTTTCGTGGTGTCTCTGGTGACAGCCACACTCAACCGGAGCCTGCGGAGAGCCGTCCCCTTCTCCGAGACTGAGTCCGACTGCTGCGCCACAGTCGGGGGGAGCCCGGATCTTCCTGCCAGTGAGGGTGCGTGGGTTATTTCTGTGTGTTGTGCTTGTACGACCCACCGCCGTTTCCTTTCATCGCTCCCTCTCCGTTAACGTTGAAAAGCCCTCTGCTCCTGCTGGCTTCGGAGAGATTTGAGACGTCCAACCCTCCTTTTCAGGAGGGTCTCTGGCCACGACATTTTGCGTGAGATGTCATCCAGGTTTGCCTGTTTTTGTTTTAATTTTGTTATCCTGGTTGTTTTACCTGGTGTTTAGTAGGAGAAGACTGAAAGGGAAACGTCTGTGTTCTGCTGCTATAGTGGGATGGCCTGGGGAAAAAATGACAAAAATATTTTTGTCTCTTTAGAACTTCCCCCACTCTTTTTGGGAACTGCCGCCTGGCCTGCATCCCCGAGGTAGGTACGACGTCCTTTGCTATAAGAGGTGACTCAGCCAGCCCAGGTGGCACCAGGTGGTGCTTTGTCTTTGGCAGAGATGAGACAATTAGAATAGGTAACCACAGTTACCATCACAGAACTGAGGGCACTCCCTTTAAAGGCTCTGTATTTCTGCTTATGGTGGGAAATTTTGGGTTTTGAGATGAGAATGTCTACCATTTTTCCTCCTGTGCTGGCAAAGTAATACACTTCTCTTTCCTTCTCCTCAAGCCATTTGTTCTCGTTCTCCCAGAGTGGCCTTGAGGACGAGTTCTGAGTTTTCGGTAACACTGCTGGAACCTGGTTCTCCACGTGAGTGGCGTTTAGCAACATATATTGTCCCAGGAAGCTACGCTTGCTCCAAGGTGGTCAGGAAGATTTGATAAAATTGTGCATCAGTAAAAAGCATTTTTAATCTACAATCATACTATATTTCTATAGGACTTTATTTTATTCATAGAAATTGGACTTTTAACAGACTATGCCTTTATTGAAGATGAAAATTTCAAGACAAAGTCAAAGTGCTTCTCTTTAAGTGCATGTAGTATGGCAGGAATTCATTCACGTGGGTGTTCTTCTATGCATGCTTGTTTATTGGTGGATACTGAGGGAGCTCAGGAAATTTCACCCCAACACATGACAACTTGGTGTGAAGAGTATTTTCAATTACAGGCCCTTCGAGATCTAAAAGTGTTGGAGGAAGCTTTCCCTATAGCTACATAAACCGGACGGATTGATCAAAAGAACAGTTGACTTACCTTCCTCCACCTGTTTTCTCAACATATGGCAGGAGGGAAGATCAAGAATGCAAGCAGGCCTGGCCCAAACCATGTTGAACACAACGCCTGTCTCTCATACACTACTTCCCTGTCCTACTCATCGCTCCTCCCCTCCAGAAGGTGTGTGTAAAATATCTGGATTCCACTGGGACATGGAGCAATCACTCTGTGGTTCACCCCATGCACATGGATAATGAGTAAACCTCTCTCTCTGTCATGAATCTGCCTTCATTGAGAGTTGATCTTTCAGTGAAGCCTCGGGGGAGAGGGGTAGTGTCCGTTCACCCCTAAACACACACAGGAATGACAGTAAAAGAAACTTAGGCAACACACACCAAGTCAGTATTTGACAAATAAAAACTTTCCTACCACTTTTTCCAATACACCTTATTAAATGGAGCTATAAGGTATTTAAAAAAGCCACTTTGCTTTTACAGAGTGCTGAAGGTACACTCTAGCTTTGCTAACGAGCTGGCATCATTTTAACTAGATATTAAAAGCATATATTTTATCATATTGCCTGTTTCATTTTTTTAAAGGAGAATCACAGTTCGGCTTCACCAGTTCTTTAAAAAATAATTGCAACCAGAGGAAAATTGCAGACCGGCATGAAAAGAAAAAAATAATAATAACGCAACAAAGAACAATATCTTTTATCTCCTGTCAGGAAGCAGTTTTGAAAACAAATCATCAGCCTAGTGCAACTTCAAAGAAGAAATGGCTTCGGCAGGAAAAACCCGAAAGCACGTTGGTGACTACGTGCTGCAGAATTATGTCTAACAAGCATGTAAGGGGTTTGTGTGCACCTTAATTAAAAAGTACTTTATTACTAAAAATTGCTAGCAATCATCTGAGCCTTCAGAGGGTCCATAATCCTTTTGCTGGTGGAGAGTCTTGCTTCGAGGTTGCCAATCGTCCTCTGACCTTATGCCCGGGGCCAGCAAAAAGCAGGGAGGGATTTTTCATGCTGACCCCACTGGGAGTGGAGACTCCACCCCTGGAATCCCTGATTTGAAGAGGCAGCAAGAATCCCTGCCATGATTTTTCATGAAGGTTTGTGGATGGTTGACTTCAATTTGTAAACGCCTATCATATATTATTCTCATTTGACATGTTCAGGCAACCACGGTATTCTGGTTCTAAAAGTGATACGTTTTTGCTACACAGAATTCTGAATACAGATCTGATCTGTATTACGAACAGCTATGGTGCAAGTCACCCCCAAACTAATGAGAGGGGAGGAGGAGGCAGGGGTGGAGCGAGGAACGGGAAGGGAAGGGGAGAGAGAGATGTAAGAGGGGACCTCAGAAGAAGTCTTCTCAAGGTAAGAAAGGCTCCTCTTTGCTCAGTATTAATAACAGATCATAATGTGATAATCGTGACAAGGTTAAGTAAAAACCACCAAAGAACTATAACACATGCTGATATAAATTCAGCACTTAATATGTATGTATCAATATTTTTCTTAGCAGAATAAAATAACATCTTCACAGAAACAGAGATGAAAAGGATTCATTGAGATAGCATGGCCCCATTGACATGGTAGAAGACAAGATTCCCTGCGCCCTCCCTCCAAAAAAAGATTCCCTGGAGGGGGTAAGGAACGATGGGTTTTAAGAATCTGGTGTCCAGCACTCAACATCCAGTTTTTGGCTATGTTTTGTAGCCAGGTAACCACTTTTTTTTCCCCATCAAAGTAAATGCCTTACCTCTAGCAGTTAGTCCATTTTAACTTGAAGAAAAAAGGACTCTGGGAAATGTCCAAAGAGTGAAACATAGAGATCCAAAGGTCACAAGAAAATTAAGAGTGCCTTCCAGAGACAACCTGTGGTCATAGAGTAGGATGCAGAATTTTCCAGGAAACATTCAACCCTTAAGTCACCTCCATTACCTAAGTCAGACAGTATGGAGAATTGGAGATCGTGATTGGAGACATCTGGAGACTGGTGTCCAAGTTGTCATTTACTGTTGCCTTTGATCAGAGGAACGTCCCCACAGGGACCAAACAGAGCCTCCAAGACTTACTGGGAAATGACACAATCTGCTCCCTTTCCCGTTACCAAGTTCAAGCCTGCTGTAGGCCGAGCCCTATGATCACGGAATGGAAATACCATTGGCTCCTCTTCTCTCTTTCACCTGCTGCTACTGCTGCCTGACTGAATTCAATAAATAGAAAGAAAAAATTAAAATTTGAGCAGAGGATCTGAATAAGTATTTCTCCAGAGGAGAGGAGATCTACACATCTCCCATAGACATACCTGAAAAGATGCCTGGCATTGTCAGTCGGGGAAAGTAAATTCAAAGCCCCGTGAGACACCACGGCTAGGTTGGCGAGAATCCCAGTGTCAGAGGCGGGCGGATGCTGCTGGGGGCGTGGAGAATGTGCCCCCCTCATCTTAGCGCTGGTGTAAAACGGTGCAGCCGCTTTGGAAAATATTCTGGCAGATCCTCAAATGATTAACCACTTGGGTCCGGCCCTCACCGGCCGCAACGCCTCGCCCACAGCCGCACGCACAGCCCGCACGGTGGTCTGTGCTGTGCGTTGACGACGCGTCCATCTTGCTCTCATGTGATGAGGAAAGCTTGAAAGCACTGAAAGCTCGTTTCACTTTCCAGGCAGCTTTACTTGTCATGTAAATCAGGACAGGTAACATAGACATATATGTTTTTATTACGTTATTTTTAAATGTTCACAATTTTATTTTGATAAATGAAAAATTAGAAAAGTCAAGTTTTGTTATTAACGCTAATGTCGACGTTCGGCTGTGCGCGTTCACCTGAGGCTGCCGACTATAGTCGACACCTGTACTGAAGTGGTTAAACACTGAGTTACCATGAGACCCAGCAACTCCGCTCCTAGGCATGTGGCCCTCCCAAATGAAAACATGTGTCTGCATGTGTTTACGGCAGCCTTGTCATAACAGCCCATAGCTGAAGACAACCTAAATACTCACCAACAGTGAACGGGTGAACAAAACATGATATAGCTATACAGTGCAATATCATTTAGCCACAACATGAATAAATGACTAAAACATGCTACAACATGGGTAAACCTTGATGACATTATGCTACAGTGAAAAATGCCAATCACAAAAAATCATATACTGTTTTGATACGTACGATGTATAGTGATCCCATTAGGGTAATTAGAACGCCCACCATCTCACCATTGTTTTGTGTGGGCAACACTCAGTATGTTTTATCTAGCCATTTGAAACCACCGTATAAATACATGTAATTATTATGTATCAATTAGTTCAAAACCAGCCTGAGCAAGAGCAAGACCCTGTCTCAATTAAATAGAAAGAAATTAATTGGCCAACTAATATATATAGAAAAAATTAGCCGGGCATGGTGGCACATGCCTGTAGTCCCAGCTACTCGGGAGGCTGAGGCAGGAGGATCGCTTGAGCCCAGGAGTTTGAGGTTGCTGTGAGCTAGGCTGATGCCACGGCACTGTAGCCTGGGCAACAGAGTGAGACTCTGTTTCAAAAAAAAAAAATTAAACTAAATTAAACTAAAAAAATTAAATTAAAAAGTATATACTGTATGATTCCATTTACATGAAAGTCCAGAATTGGTAAATCCATGAAGACGGAATGTAGGTTAGCACCTGCTAAGGGCTGAGCAGTGCATGGCCCTGGGGAACTAGGGAGGGGCAGGGAATTGGTACAAGATTTCTTCTTGAGACGACAAACTGTTCTACAGCTGGCTGTGGTGTTGGTTTCACATCCCTGCGAATGTACTGAAACCACCGAATTGTATACTGTAAATGGGGGAATTGTATGGTGTATGAATTACTATCTTAATAAAGATGATTTATTTTTTAAGGGTCTCTGTGAACTGTGCAACTTCTGCCTTTTTAAAAAACAAGAAAATGAGGGTGCCATCATAGACTCATCACGGCTCAAGGCCACGTGCTCTGGTGGCCAGTAGGAACTGGAGAGGGGGGAGGAGATATAAAGTCATACAGACCGTGAGTCTGCTCTTGAGACTCCAGGACCTGCTATATCAAAGTGGAAACTCATCCTTCCAGTGAAAACAAAGCCAGTTGTCAGTCAGAATTAGAATTAGAACAGAAAAATAAAGAAAAATACTAACAAGGAATAGCAGTCTCATAAGAGATGTGAGGGATATGGAAAAAAAGCTAAGGGACAATTTTAAATTAGATAATTTTAAAAAGCTGGGGCCATTAGCCGGGCATGGTGGCTCGTGCCTGTAGTCCCAGCAACTCGGGAGGCTGAGGCAGTAGGATTGCTTGAGCCCAGGAGTTTGAGGTTGCTGTGAGCTAGGCTGACGCCACGGCACTCACACTAGCCTAGGCAAGAAAGCGAGACTCTGTCTCAAAAAAAAAAAAAAAAAAAAAAAAAAAGCTGGGGCCTGAGAATGATACTCTTTCATTTTGATGTTTCCAGTGAAAACACTAATAAATGCATATTTTGAATGATTCCAATGAGTCATTCACTTTGTTTTGATTACCGCTTGTCATTCTTTATAAATATGAACTAAATGGCTTTGGCGGTAGTCAGGCCTTCGGTGGTGTGATTTCACTTTCAACAGAGTAGAAAGCCTCACTCACAATGAGTTTAAAAGAAAAAAATAATAACTTTAACAGGTGGAGTCAGACCCGCAGTCTAGCCAGGCGAATTTCAGGAAGAGCGATGTGTACGCACACGCGTGTGCCCCGCAAAGCTCAACGTGAATTGTGAGGCATTTACTCGGCTCACACTGCTGTTCGCCAGTCTTCTGTTCCAGCCAGCGGTGGCGTTGTCGAGCGATGACCCATCTGAATCCTAAGAAGCGCGCTGTGAGGGCTGCACGGGAAAGTGAGAAAGGAGGGAAATGGGTGGGCACTGCGGACTTTAGGTTCTGTTGACGTTTACATTTTGCACAGGCGATGAGCATAGTCCACCCGAGAGCCGCTGGTGGACGAGCGGAAGTCACTGTGTGCCCCTGGTCTCCAGGGCCCACTGTTGCCACGGTAACAGCATCCTGTGCGGAAACGCAGCTGCCCACGGTTGCTATGTCTCTGGGCGGGCATGAGGTCGCTAGATTGGAAGCATCATAGATGGTCTTAAATTTAGGAAATCCAGAAGAGGATCGTAAAGCTTATTACAGTGGAGGGGGCTTTACGATATGGACGTAATAGTTAAGAAAATGGAATTTGAACGTATGTTTAATGAGTGAGGCAAGATAAATAAGAAAAAAAGAAATTTGCAGGTCATGCGTTATCTATTTCTGCGCCTATAACTTCTCTATGGAATCCTCATGACTTGAACGAATAATAAGGAATTATTTAACCCCACAAAGGAAACTGGAAACAGGTGTGCCTGTGTTTTGACCTTGCAGAATATATTCTACAGCTCCCTTTTGTGGCCGGCCGTCTGCTTAATGAAATTACAGGGCAGCACAATACACTCTCGAGTGAATTTTCTATTTGTTCCAAACGCTTTTTTTAGGAATAATATGTATAATTATGAGCTGTATACTGCCTTTAGAATACTATACTATTTTCTCAATTTTCAATGGTAACCCAATTTCTGCCACTTTTAACTCAGTGCATTTTGAATAAGAAACAGAAAGCTGCAGCTTGGGGCAGAGTGAAATAACTTTTTACCGTTTCTCAGCTATCTGTGCCTTACCACACTGATGGCACCTGCTATGCTAGAATATATTTTCATTTGCCCCATCTATCGATAAGTGAGCTGTGAGATTGGGTCGGATAGAAGGATGACACTATGGTCTTTATTTCATATAATACGGACATGACTATACACTCCCTGCAACCTCGATTAAAGCAAGTCTTCATCTACTGCAGATCTTTACTGAATGTGGTTTGAGACAAACACAAGATGACACCGATTAGTCCCATTTTTAATTCAGGTCCAGGAATACTGACTGAGCATTAATGTTTCCTGGCAATTTTGCCATATTTCCTCTTCTAGACAATTGTTTCACCTCCTCCCTTTTTCCTCCGGACCCCTAAATAACAGGGGTGTGAAATGCATTCAACAGGGTGTGAAATACATTCAACTCCTACTGAAATTCAGTCTAGCTATAAAACTCTGGTTCCCACTGACTTTATTCTAAGACTGCGTTTGTGCACGGGCATGTATATAAGAAAATATACATTCATGCTGGTTTTTAAACTTATTTACTTAGGACTTATTTTGTTAGGCACTCTGTAAATGAAGGCTGACCATACAAATATAAGTAAAGCAAAACATTGCACAGGTGTTTCTCTTTGGATAAAAACACTACCATCATAGTTCAGTTGGGGATAGCATTATAGAAATACACAAATAATTACAATAAACTATGGAGAATATGGCAAAGAAAAGTAAATATATTTTTAATAGAAGCCTTTTAAAGTCTGCATTAGAAAAAAAAGAGAAGGAGAATTAGAGGCAAGATGACTGGAAGGTTTTTGTTTGAATATTATGTACAGTTTTATCATAATTCAAGATATGGAATGCTTACATTTCATGGTTTATAAGCTTAATTTTACTTATAATTTAATAAAGAACAACTTACTTAAAAAGTAGAAGTTAAAAAATTTATAAACACCAAAAATTTGTTCATTATGTTACTCAAATTCTTTTTCTTGAATATCCATTTACACTGTAACTTCCACCTGAATCTAATGACATATAATGAAATAGAAATTGAATTTTTCCTTGTAGTTAATAATAAAAATTATATATGTGATAGTTTAATTTTTTCATGGCCACTGGAAATGCCATTTTTATTGGATAAAACTTTCATGATGTCTTTATTATAGAGTGTCTTTTGCTGTTTTGAGTAGATGCCTAATAGTGCTATTGCTGGATCGAATGGTATTTCCATTTTTAGCTCTTTGAAGTATCTCCAAATTCTTTTCCACAGAGGTTGCACTAATTTGCAGTCCCACCAGCAGTGCAAGAGTATTCCAGTCTCTCCATATCCTTGACAGCATTTGTTGTTTGGGGACTTTTTGATAGAGGCCAATCTCACTGGGGTTAGGTGATATCTCATTGTGGCTTTGATTTGCATTTCTCTAATGATTAGAGAGGTTGAGCATTTTTTTATAGGTTTTCTGGCCATTATTCTGTCTCCTTTTGAAAAGTTTCTGTTCATTTCCTTTGCCCATTTATTGATGGGGTTGTTTGATTTTTTTCATGTTGATTTTTTAAAGTTCTAGATAGATTCTTGTTATCAGCTCTTTGTTAGATATGTAGAGAGCAAATATTGTCTCCCATTCCCTAGCTGTGAGGTCAGGGGCCTGCAGTGAGGGACCTGTACTCAGTGTCAGTAACTCTCAGTACCTGACGTTTCATACCAAGTAGACAACTCCCACCCTTGGAGGGACAGAGTAATGAGAGTAGCCACTTCCTGGGCTGATATGCCTGGTGGCCCCAGGAAGTGCCCATCCCCCAGTTGGGCAACTTATCTTCCCCTTGTGTCAGTCTCAGCCAATGCCCCTTCCCCAACCCAACAGGACAGACTCAGCACTTGAAGGCAAGGAGAAAGGAGAGAACATCATTTTCCCTATGTGACTGGGTGGCTTGAATCTGTGGGCCCTTGGAAACTAAGCAAAAGGAAACAGATTTGTTGACTTGGAACAGTGGGTTGCTGATCATCTGGTAATATAATAACACAAGGGCTTGCTTTTGGCACCCAGGCTGTTGCCAGCTTTGGGGCTTATGGTCTGGGAAGGAAAATCTTGACCAGAGTCCTTAGCAATTGCAACAATTGACACTTCCCATCAGGAGCTGCTTCACAAGAGTGGCAAAAAAGCCCTGAACAACATATTAGCAGCTCTCCCCTAGCTGCAGATCAAGCAAACTCTGAGGTATACACTCTTAGGCTTGCTGGTACCTGTTGCTCTTCCCACCCCACCTAACGTGGTAACAGGGCTCAAGCAGGAAGTGAAGACAACAGGTCAGAGATAACCCAACAGGCTAAAACACCTCTAAGACAATACAGGACCAAAACGCATCTCCCCAGCAAGGGGTCAAGGAACATCCCTTGGAGGACCCACAATTAAGCCCATAAACCAGTCCCAGCACCCCAGTCCTTGACAAAGTAGCCTGATGAGAAAGAATCAGTGAAAGAACATAGGAAACATGAAAGATCATAGAGATAATTCACCTCCAAAAGAAAATATTTGATCGCCATCAATAGATACCAACTTACACAATATGATTAAACTGACAGAGGAAAAATTGTGAATATGGATTGTAAGAAAACTCAATGGAATTGAAGACAAAATAGAATCCCAATGTAAATAAATGGCAAGAAAAGCTCAGGAAATGAATGAAATATTCTCTAAAGAAATTGAAATACTGTGGAAAAACCCAACAGAAATCTTGGAAATGAAGGAGGCAGTCGAGGAACTTCAAAACACAGTGGAAAGCCTCAAGAACAGAATAGATCATTCAGAGGAAAGAATCTCAGAACTTGAAAATAATGCCTATGTGTTAAACAAATCAAATGAGGGAAAAGAACACAGAAACAATAGATAAAACCAAAATATACAAGAAATGTGGGATTATATAAATAAGCCAAATGTAAGAATCATAGGCATCGCAGACGGAGAAGAAGAAAATACACAAGGTCTGGAAAACTTATTTCATGGAATACTGGAGGAAAATATGCCTGGTGTGGCCAGAAATCTCGATATCCAGATACAAGAAACACACAGACCTCCTGGGAGATTCAATGTGAAAAGACAATCACCACATCACGTAGTTATTAGGCTGACCAAAGTAAACACAAAAGAAGCAATTCTCCAAGCAGTGAGACAAAAGCAACAATTAAACTACAAAGGAAAACATATCAGACTAACTGCAGATTTATCAACTGAAATTTTACAAGCCAGAAGGGACTAGGTGCCTATCCTTAATCTTATAAAACAGAATCTTCTAGAATTTTGTATATGGCAAAATTAAGTTTCCTCTCTGAGGGAGATATAAAGATCTTCCCAGACAAGCAATCACTGATGGAATTTGTGAAGACCAGCCCAGCCCTACAAGAGGTACTCAGACCTGCATTATGCACCGAACAGCACAATAGGCACTCTTCAAAGTAAAATCATTCATGAGTCAAAGTCTAGAACCTGAACTTCATGATGGCTCAAGGAGTAAAACAAAATAATATGAATTCACCCAACAATATGAATGGAAATCTACCTCAAATTTCAATCCTGTCAATAAATGTGAATGGCTTAAACTGTCCTCTTAAGAGACATAGACTGGCAGAGTGGATGAAAATTCACAAGCCTAGTATCTGCTGTCTACAGGAAATACATCTAACCCACAAAGATGCCTTCATGCTCAAGGCCAAGGGATGAGAAACAATCATCCAGGCAAATGGAAGTCAAAAGAAAGCAGGAGTAAAAAAAAAAAAAAAAACTTACGTGGTATTAAATGTATTTATTTCATTGCACTAGTTTCTGATTTATTTCTAAGTTTTGTATAATGAAATAAGCATCATATATATAATATATTTTATATAATATATATAACATATATATACACACACTATCATATTCAGGAAGATTGTCTGTATTATTTCAGATAACTTCTGAAATTCAATTTACATTTTTTTTGTTTCTTCTAAAAAATCCTAGGTGTGAAAGTGGCAGCCAAAAGGTTAAATATGCTTCCCTAGCTGTTTTATGTATAGCTAGAGAGAAAAATACAAAGGTAGATGATAGATAGATGTTGTATTTGCTGTTGTTTTGTCTTATTCACCAGCCACAGTAAGAATCATGTTTTATATCAGGATTCAAACAACACGCCCCACACACATACACACATAGGAATGCTCACACATATAACAAAGGTAAGAATACCTTTATTTAGTTAAATTACTAATTATTATAGACAGGGCCTCGCTTCATCTTCCAGGCTGGAGTCCAGTGGTGCCACCACTGCTCACTACAGTCTCAACATCCTGGGTTCAGGCAATGCTCCTGCCTCAGCTTCCAAAGAATCTGGTACTACAGGCAGTTACCACCACCTCCTGCTAATTTTTCTTATGTTTTGTAACAGCGAGGTCTCACTACATTCGTTGCTCAGGCTGGTCTCAAGCAATCTTCCTCCCACCTTGGCCTCCCACAGTGTTGGAATTGCAGGTGAGAGCCACACACCTGCCCTTTATCCATTTTGTAGGGAGTGCGGTAAGCAGAACAGTGGCCACCAAACATTTCCACATCCTATTTATCCGAACTTGTATGGAGGTTACATGGCAAAGGAGAATTGCATTTGCAGGCGGAAATAAGGTTGCTAATCAGTTGAGTTCTAAACAGGGAGAGTGCCCTGGGTTATCCAGGTGGGTCCAATGTAATCATGAGTCTTTAAAAGTGGAAGAGGGAGGCCTTGGAGTCAGAGACAGAGAAGAAACTGTGATAGAAGTCCTCGTTAGATGTGGTTCCCATGGCAGTACTGACACTTAAACCTCACAGGACTTCAGCTGAGGGACAGGGTGTGGTTCCACCCAGCAGCAGGTGCTCCTGCACCACGGGTGTGATCCAAAGTAGGAGTTTGTCCCAGATTTACCTGTAGGCTTCCAACAGCCCAGATTCCAGCCTCCACTCCAGAGACTCAAGTTTAGTTGATCACGGTGAGCCTAAACATTACTTGGGTGTTTGTGTTTTCTGTGTTTTTTTAAAACTCTTCATGTGATTATGATGCAACGAAGTCTGGGAACTAGTGAATGAGAATAGCTATTCCCCACAATGCTGGCAGTGAGGGCAGAGCGCTGTGAAAATCTGGGTGTACCAAAGTCACCAAATTTCATCTGATTCTTCTTCTGCACCTGGCGAACCATCTGTATAATGTAGTGATATCATCTCAGAAATTTGGGAAACATTTAAAGATTTGTGCATTTGGATCAAGATCCGCAGGTGAGATTTACATTCCTTCCCTGATTATACAAACGCGGAACTATGGCTTTGGTACAGGTAAGGTGAGAAAACCCCAGGGAAAATAAGTTCTAGCTAAGGTTAAAAATAAAATCACACACTAGACATCAGCCGAAGCAAAACAGGGAGCTAGCATGGGGACCTGGGAGGGTTCTAAGGAGGGGGCCAAAAAAGAAATCTGGGAGAGGAGGCACGTTCAGCTTGCCCGTGTGTGTAAGGTCATATTTATGGCAGTAGTTGTGAGACATATTAGGGCACCTTGGTAGTTTCTTTTGAAACGGAGTAAGGCCTGCAACACCCCTACCCCAATCATTCTAAAGTTGCAAGGGCTCAGTTAGTGCAGGAATGCCAGGCGCTGGAAGCCGGATCTCAGGTTTTTGTGGGAGAAAGTGGTCTTGGAGTACCGACAGTGGTGTGATCGTCGCGGCTTGTCTTGACCGGAGGTGAGAAGCGCACCAAAGTCTGTTCCGTGCATTAGACTTCTTGCTGCAAAGGGATGATGACAACTTAGTAAAACCTCCTCTTGTACCTCGTTCGGAAGTGCTGTGGAAACAAAACCAAGGTTATATCACTTGTTCATAAAGTTTTACTTGAGCTGGGATTGCAGTGTCAAGCCCTTTATGAAAATAACTTTGTATCTACGTAAAAAGATACTGTACGTTGTTCTTGTTATTTCTAATTTGTAACTGGGGGAGAGAGATGTATTAATAAATAGTTGCAAGATGAGGGGCCATGCTGCCAGACAGGCTCGGAACCAATTCTGATAAGATCCTTTCCTCCTAACTGGAAATTTTGACCTGAATCTCTGTCACTGCCAGGTTGTCATGCTGAACCCGGGCACTGTTGGGTTACAGAGCCTGCAGTTTACGTTGGAGAGGTGAATCGTGGGGTGGAAAGGCACAGCCCCACAGGCTGGTGGTCTGCAACGAAAGCTTAGCTCTTGCCCATGACACAGTCTGCCATCACCGTGGTCCTGCTCCATGTCCCCTTGACTTGGGGACCACGGGTCTTCAGCAGCCTCTTCCTACAACATAGGCATCCCTCATGTCATGTGGGAGAAGAAAAGGATGGGAAACACACACACACACAGATACACAAACTGGTGTGTGTATGGTTGTGTGTGTGTGTGTGTGTAGTACATATAATTTAAAAAGTCATTTTAAGAATCTACCAAAACAATATTAATTGTTTCAGGCTCCATAAAGAAGCAAGCAGAGACCACACGCATCTCACATCAGCCTCGTGTGCAGGGTGGCTCGGGATGGCCGAGGACAGCCAGCTCCGTGTCCGTCGGCGACCCTATGTTGGCGCCCTGACAACAGCATGGCAGGGCGTGGACACCACAGAGCTCAGCCACACCACTCGAGGGGCTGCCAGGTCCCCCCTCTCCTCAGCACCCTGCTCCCCAAAACACAGCAACATCGCAGCCAAAGAGGGGCCCTCGAGGAAGAGCACCAGGGTCGGACTCTCTCTCTCTTCTTTTTTTTTTTAGTATCAGAAAAGATTTATTGGAAAGTTCTCAAGCTGACCTGGCATAGCATGTGACGACGGTACTACCGTTCATTAAAACTGAGTGGCGGACATATGCTTCTTTCCAAAGTGGTCCTCGTACAAAATGTGTAACAAGCAGTTCCTGGTGTGACTTGTGCTATGCTTTTGCCCCTTTGCATCCTAAAGCATCCCACTGACATGGATGGGGGAAATGAGGCACCACGGTAGCGGTCGTACCGATGGTTGCACGGTGCGGCACTTGATAAGAGTTGCCCTTCCCTGCCTGGCCCAGGTGGGAGGTGGTGGGAGAGAGAGGCAGACAGGACTGTGCAGCAGGGGGACAGCCTTGAGCCCAGATATCTGTTTGTCGTCTTCCCCGACCCCTGAGTGGGGGGCGGGGGGAGGGAGGAGGGGCAGGACCACAGCACCAGTGGGGAACATCTCGCTGGGAGATGAGAAAGTTTAGAAGGGGAGATGCTGAAAGGCTTGAAAGGCCTGGGCGAGGGAGCTGAGGATGGTCAGGGCTGGTCCCAGGCGGAAATTATCAGGTTCTGTCATTCCGGCTGTCACCTGTCACAGGAGACCGGAGCAGGACACCTGAGTCTTTCAGGACACAGGTCTGGGGATATCACCTGGTCAGCTGCTAACTCAAATCAAATCACTACGTTTGCTTTTGTAGCTCCTTGAACACGATATTTACACAAGGGAAACCTCCATGGACTCATATATATATTTCCAGAAGTTTCTTCTTGATATACGGGGCTCCTGTCCACACACCACCTGCTCGAATTCTGCAGTGCAGGTAATGATCCTTTTAAATCCAAGGAAGAGCGGAGAGCCGACATAAACTTACTTACGGCACAATTGTGTCTGAAATCTTTTATTTATAAAAATGCCAGCTATCTGTCTCAGAGTGGTTTTGTTTTTAGGTAAAGCTTATTTATAGAGTTTACTAGTATTAAATAAGAACTATTTTTAATAATTGCTTTGAAATCCATGTCAAGTGGATTTATGTTTATAACTGTAGAGATTTAGGTCCTGTTATCACACGTAACAGCAGCAGCAGCAGAAAGAAAACATATTAAAAATTCTAAATTTCACATTATTAAAATTTTGCATAATTTTATAAATTATAATAATTTTCTCCAAATATATCCACACCAAAAACTCCTGGGAGACAACCACATGAAGAGCTGTTGTGCATCTAGGACTTTTGTCCTAGATGATTGATGATTTCAAAAACGTGCAAGTGCAAGTCCCCAGAGGCCCCTTGTAAAATCACACGGGATTGCACTGGATCACGAATCTCCCATGCATGTGGAAAATACCATAGTTTCAGGGAAGTCAAGGCACAGGTTTACAGGGGGATCTTTTATGTTTTGCTGGTGCTGTTACTGAAACCAGGCTGTGCCACTGCTTACACTGCATGCAAAATAAATGAGTAACATAAAATAGGTATATGGACAAATTGATCTTAGAAATTGAATTGTAAAGAAGGCTTAAAAATTCACTCAAATTTAGACACGGGAGTGTAATCAGCTTGAATTCAGTGATCCTGTTTCATAATTCTTTTGAACTTCCAAGGTTCTTGACACCAGCTTTTGCTACTTAATCAATACACTAATTGGCCAAGAGAACACAGACTGATTAGGGGAAAGTGGAAGGTCCGAACGAAACACAGGGTTGGGTTTGACTAGTTTCTTCTTGCAGAAGAAATACTAATAATTTTACTCATGGTTTCTCGATCTGCAATTGCTACCAGTACTTTTATGTGAAAAAAACTACTTCTGTTCCTGGTCTATATAGGATATTTGATTCTTCCACATCATATTGATTCTAAACATCTGTAAGAATTATAATTTGTGGCATATTGATTAAGAAGCATTGATTTGCCAATTTAATTTTAATAAGGTGCCAAAATTCACACAGCTATTTTTCTTTTCTCTTTGGTGTCTTTAAAAATCGTTAACTTTTAAAAGGCTATGAGTTGACTTTGGCCTATAAATACAGTGCATTGCTAATGCCTCACAATTTACATATGGAATTGTTTCTAAAAACTCTCTAAATATCCAGGTGGATAATTTAATTTTAGCTACTATGTAAATTCACTTTAAGACTTAGCGGTTTACTTTTGCTAATGCACACAGTGAAAGTCTTAAAGTTAAATTCGTATTAAATGTGTACATTGTTGCACTTTCTTGTTTCTCACTTCTTCATGGCCTGCAGCAATTTATGTATATGATGCCCGCTCAGTAAACGTTTGTTAGCTGAATGGATACAACGGCTTACCTCAGAATATAAATTGCCACATTGTGTCTGTGTGGAACACACGCCTGTCTCCAACTGTGACATAGTCCAGGCTTTCTTCCCTGTAGATCTCTCTTCCCTGTGTTAGTGCGTTTCTGAAATAGTGCAGCTATTTCATTAGTGATATAATATGTGCAGAGGTAGCAATTCCATTTTAAATTAAATACTAGTTGCATTAAAATCGTTTAAGAGAAGAATGCGGTGTCTTTACAAATGTTATCATTTTATTTATTCCTTTACATTTAAGAGGCATTTAGGAAGGCTTTATTTTCTCTGTCTAGCAAGGTTTGCATTCTCTTATTCATCTGTTGTAGCCAAGAAATCTATCATAATTATCCTTTCTTGATTCACATCAAAGGGTATGGTTTTTGGTTCTTTCTCTGAACTCCTTTGCTTTCTACACCTGTTGCTTGCTTCTGAAACACTGTCTTTCATTGTCAATACGTACCAACATGTGTGGTCTCAAAATGAATTTTAAATAAAACTTTAGGTGGAGGTAAAACTCATGTCTGTCCACCAGTAATCTAGCATAATATTTTTAACACAGCAGATGTTCGATTAAAATAACTTGATTGGATGATTACAAAGACTGATCAAACTCTGTAAGAACTAAGACATAGAACAAATCATCAAATATTAACGGTAACCTTTCTGGAAGCTAGAGTAAAAAGCTATATTTAACTTCCAAAGAATGGAGGTCAAAAGGAGTTTTGAAGAACAAAAATAAAATCTACTGGAAAACAAAATAAAATTACTCCCTAATCCTCCAGAGACTCTGAACTGCTAAGATAATTGTAAACACTCTGACCCACTCCATGTAGTTGCTGACATTTTCTGAAGAGAGAGACACATCAGTCTGGTAGATTTCATCAACCACATAGTTGCTAAGCAACTGATCACTAAGATGAAAATAAAGTACCTGTTCATAGGCATTAATGTGATGGTCCTTAAATTATTCCAGTAATACAACTATACAGAAATACAAAATACAGAACAGTAAAATATCGATTATATTTAAATGCTAACTAAAATTCCTAACCTTTGGATGCTAGTTACTTTAGTACAGACATGAGTATATAATCACTTTGCCCACTTCACAGGAGATGTTTTCCAATTCACAAGTATTTCACAAGTAATGAGTATTTTAAAATAATCTAACAGGGATATGTATTATTTAAAGAAAATAAAAATTTTCATTTTCCTTTTCTGTCTCCATACTTTCAATTTACGTACTGAAATTTTGTGTTTAAAATAAAAGTCCTCCTCGAGTTAGCACTGCTGTTTCTAATTTAGGTATCTCAAAAATCTCATTTATGATAGAACCAGTTCTTTAGTAGCGAAAACTAAAAAGTACATTAGCCACATCAAATGGGCCATAACACCCAGTGTGTACCGTTTACAAACTAGCTGCAATTATTATTTTTTGTAAGCAGTAATCCTGTATAAAACCTGCCTGAACAGGTATTCAGTAGCAATTTAGACGCATGTTGGAACAATTAATCAGATTACCAGCACACGTAGTCCTTGGGTTGCGGGTAAGAGCTGGGTGGTTTGAATACACGCCCAGAGAGGAAACTCTTGGGGTCTGCAGACATACTCTCCTCTCTTCTCCGTTATAAATTTCAGAAACACACAGATGGTGACCCACCACAAATCCACGACAGCCAGAAACATTCCAGCCGACTGTCAGCAAAGGGATCTACATGTACTGATCTGCTTCTGCAGAGCCGTCCCCACACGCGTGTTCCGTGGAAAACACGCAGGAAACACCAAAGGAGGACGCACACGGACCGCGTCCTTCCCCTCCGCTCCCCGCGTAAAAGGGGTGATTTTAGAATGTTTACTTTCACTAGGATTCACGGGTGGCTTCCACAGCAAGTCAGCCTGTTTTGCTGTGGATGGAGTCACCCATGGCTTCACAGAACATGGCAACGGAGGTGAGAATAAGCAAAACAATATTTTCATGTTAAATTTATAAATTATCGGAATGGAGAGTTTCCAGAAAAGGTTAATACAACAAAAGGGGTAAATTAGGTGTGAAATTTATTTTATAAACTTACTTCTGTGTTTCCCCGAAAATAAGACAGGGCCTTATATTTATTTTTCTTCGAGAAGACACCCTAGGGCTTATTTTCAGGGGATGTGTTATTTTTCTTAAGTACGGTACAACCATCTCCATTTATTCAAATGCAGTTATGTCGTCTTCTTCTGGAACATCGTCTTAACTCTTCAGACCCCGAATTCCATCCTGAATTTCTGGTGACTGTTTCCTTTAGAACCATTGGCCCCGATCTCTCATGTTGAGCCATAGAGCTTTTATGGGGCAGATGAGAATTGCTGCTCATGTTCTTTCCCGCTCCGCGACGACACGCACGGGTTGTGCAGACACGCCCGTCACTAGGGCTTACTTTCGGTGTAGGGCTTCTATTGCGCAATGCTTAGACATCCTGCTAGTGCTTATTTTATGGGTAGGTCTTATTTTTGGGGAAACATGATATTTGAACATTTAAAATACCCGAAGTTTACGAGTTCATGTCCCAGTGTGCTGATGTTGCATTTTGCCGCTGTGTAAATACCATACAAAACACCTCTGCACGCACCTCTAACGCTTAACGTGGTTTCCTGGGTGTTTCCCACGGAAAACGTGCCGGTTGTGTTTCTCTGTAGACCCTGTGCAGCAATGTGTAGTGGATGAGGCCTTTTCCCCACTCACACATTTCCTGTTTGTTACAAAATCTATGGTAAATGATGTCGTGAAAAATTTAGTACCTATTGGATTTTTTAATATTTGAAGTTTATGCAAGTATTTGAAGTTTATTCAAATATTATTTTCTGATTTCTCTTCTCATGAAATACAGTTTGCTTTGAATCTGTAAGAATTCTCTAACTCCCTTGTAAATGTTACAGGTGAAAACCAGTCAAAATAATGGATATGCTAGTAAACTAGAAATAATTCCCACTCTTAATCAGAATACAATTTCTGTCTCTTTTTCTCCCTGAACTTAAAGTATCAACACAAGCCAAATCTTCAAATAACATACAAGTCTGAGTTTGCCTTTTTGTTCACAAATCTAAGAATAAACCTTTAACAGACGTATTTATCCCTTGGGTAAAGTATATTTCACCTGCTGAAAAGGATTAAGCTGTACTTCATTCCAGGCTCACTTTTGATTAAACTTTAATGTACTTGTATCTGAGTAAATAGAGTGAAGATTTTAGCAAAAAAAGGGGGCATCTTTTTCTTAGTTTCTCATTATTTCTTGAAAAATATGTATGTTTTTAAGGTGTGAGAAGTTAAATGGGTGATATTATGTTATGGTTCTGAAGAAATTCTTGTACTTGAAAATGTCTATTCAGAGTCATTTCCTCTATTGTATTTCAGGATTTAAATTTAAAATTTTAGCTCTTTTTTGTTTCCTTGTCTAAAGTGTGGTGATCCTGTCCAGGGGAGAGCTCGTCCCTGGGTGCACGGCAAAGGAACAGTTTGACAGGAGAGAACAACAGTCCTCTGAATGGGAATCGTGGAAAACAAATGAGAACCTACACATCCTTTATTGATTGAGAAAATATTAGCGATGCCTATTATTTATTTAGAGTTTTGTTACAGCTGACGATGTCCTTGGACGTTGTGTCCCGGGCTTCATTTGTGCCGCCCTAAGGCAGATGTCTTCGTTCCCGCTGTTTAGGGTAAGGCGGCTGAGGTCGCATGATTTGCACAAAATCCCCGGGTAGTCTCGGGACCGAGGGCCGGTTACCCAGTTGCAGACCTTTAGGTCCACCCTGCGTCACGTGACTGCAGAAACGTGGAGAAACCGTGCCCACCCCTCAGCCCACAAAACTGTTTCTCGTCACCACCACGAACCCTTGGAAACTGCTGGTCTTCTTGTCTGGTTCTCTCACTGGCCAGTGGTTTTATTTCTAGGAAAATCCCCACAGACCTAAAAGTTTTATCTAAGATTTCTGCAAATAAATGTAATTTTGATTTTCACTCTGCGTCTTTGAACACATTTCATGACACAAGCATCTACGTTCATTCCACAAGACTAAAACTCTTAAAGAATGAAACAATCCTAAATTACATTCCAAACTGTGGTATAGTATCACCTTTGTCCTGTCACCTATTATAAGCTGGATCGTAGTAAGTTTTTCTAGTGTAACTTTGGGGTAAAAAAAGATGATTTAGCGAATACAGTCTTTAGAATATTGGTTCCAGGGGGGTTTAACAGCACACCGTGGGACGAGGATTGGTGTTGGGCAGGGGGCTGTCTGCTTTCAGCTTAAGGCCAGGCTTACTCTCGCCCGGGGATGTTTCAGATGCCCTTTCTACTCCCATAAAGGCTTCAAAGCTTTAGTCCTCAGCGTAAGAGCATCGGCAAAGAGTCTGCAAAGCAAACTTTCGACAAAGACCAGAGCAAGAAAGTTGAGAAATTCCTACAGAAAACGAAGCAGATGGCTCCAACTGTGGGAAACAAACCGAGAGAAACAAAGTCTGATACAGAACTGGCACGACTGTCTGTGTCTCCCCCGAGTTCATACGATGAGCCCCTCACCCCCCATGTGGCTGTACTTGGAGACGGGGCCTCTCAGGAGAAATTAAGGTTGAGTGAGGTCAGAGGAGTGGAGCCCTGACCCACTAGGATTAGTGTCCTTGTAAGAAGAGACGCCGGAGGAAGTGACATCAGCGATGGAAAGCTCTTCCCTCCTCTCTGTCCCCTGCACGCGGGGCCAGCCGGAGGAGGGTCCTCAGCAGAAACTCACCGGGCTGCACCTGGACCTTGGACACCCAGCTTCCAGAACCATGAGAAAATGAGTTTCTGTTGTTTAAGCTGCTCAGTCTACGGTATTATTGCAGCCTGAGAATACGAATACAGGGACTCTAGCAATTAAAAAAAAATGTGGAAAAGACTACCTTAAATAAGTGCATATGCTAAAAGCCATAAACTACGTTATGAAGGTTAAGGGCATGTGATTAAGACAAAGGTGCACCAATGTCATCAAGAATGCCCTGGGACACACCAGAAAGCTTACCAGGGAGACACATTTAGAGGCGATTTTCCCAGGAATATAAGCAGGATCATTGATTCTTGATGAAGAGACTGAAGACCAGCATCACGACACACTCTATAATAAGTGCTGGTCTCATATTAAAATGTTAGTGTGGTTAGTCTTAGGTAAAAGTCTCTCACCTAGTTAATTAATTAATTCTTATGTAATTCTTAAGTTCACCGAATTGGATGGAAATGAACTGAAGGCTGCAAGCCGAGTTCTATGGCTCAAAGTTTACAAAATCACCTGCATAGCTCCCCAATCCACAAACACACACACGCAATTATGTGATCAGACTAAATTGTACTTCATTTTACCCTGGATGCTAAACATTTCTCCAGAATGCATGCTAAAAATTCCTCCAGTATGACTGCACTCATGTCGCATGGGTAGTTCTCTACTCTGTGAACTCATGAGGTTAACGGAGAGAAATTCTCGCCAAAATGGTTAGTCCGTAGCTAACTATGGAAATCAAAACAGTTGGTCAGACTCTTTTTTACACATGACTTTGAGTCATTTTGTCTGACCTTGTCTGACAGCTGTCCACTGCTAATGGCCCGTCTGTAACCGAATAAAGTCATAGACTGTAAACTGCTTAAAGGAATGGAAAAATCCCATCTTTTTAGAAATCTGTTAGTGATGCAGTCAGGATTCTTCTTATAATTTTGCGTTACTTACTAGATAAAGTTTGGTTTCATATAATGAAAACTACAAATGGAAAATTGTCAATAATCTGTTACTAATTATGGGTGCATTAGTATCAACTGAACATGCCCAGTCCCTATCCCAATTTTATACCTTTCCACAGATTAACAGATGAAGGAAGATAAAGAAAATATAAAGAGGTTATAGCCAACAGAGGTTTTTTGTAATCTGAGCTCAACTTGGTGTAGAGGCTATGGCTTGAGTCGGAGTTGACAAACTTTCGCTATAAAGGGTTGATAGTAAATATTTTAGGTTTTGTGTATCATGTGGTTTCCATCTCAACCACTCAACTATGCCTTTGGTGAAAAGAGCCATAGATAGTGCAAAAAGTGAACACAGCAGAATTCCAGTGGAAGTTATTTTAAAAACAAGGGGTTGTGCGTTCTGATTTGTGCTGAGCCCTGAGTTTGCTGACTCTCCTTCTAGAGGAACAGAGAGATTGAATTTGGAAGATTTATTTCCTTTAGTAGCACAATAACACAAATATGCTAAAAAGATGATTGGCCTTGACTGAAGAGCAAGAATGAGTTTCAGTCCAGCACGGTATCTGTTATCCAAAAGGATTCAAAGACACGAGAAAGGACATGTGGAATCTTCAAAGCCTTCTACACCCTGGCCATGTCCTTCAGGAAAGCCATGTGGCAGGGAAAAGATACCCACACACAGCTGTTGATAATGAAAGGCAGTCTATAATCCCTGCAGTGAAGTATACAAGGAACTATCTAGGTGTGGATTTCCTAGGAGATTCTGAATGCTCAGTCAAAAGCCAGGTGCAGGAGATAGTTATGAGTAAAAGAAGACACAGTGGGAGAGTTCTCTAAAGCAGGTGTTTGAGACCTTCCCTTGGTTTCTGCCACTGTTGGACTCTGGCTTTAGACTTTCTATTATGCTCAAGCTTGATTTTCTCCTAGCTTTGTTTCTTTGTCCTTAGGCCTGATTTCTATCCCTTGTGCATGTGCACTAACTTGATTCATTCTTACAGAAACATATCCGTTTCAGTACGCCCAAACCCCAGGTTATAATTTATGCCTAGGAGAAGAAAATGGCTTTCCTAAAATTGACCACACAGAAGCAGAAAGCAAAAAAGGCAAAAGAACACAGAAAGAAGTTCTTAAAAGTAGCATGCCAAATTATTCACTAAGAAGAACTACCCAAGAGAAACTAGGAATTAACAGCAGAGTTTATATATCTTTCTAGAAAATATTAATATATTGCTATCTGTATAGAGTCCTCATTTAATATTGTGTATTCATTTTAATAAATGTTTTGGTTGTCTGTATAAAATATCAAGAAAAAATAGTACTTAGGGGAAAAAAAATCTTGAAACAAGAAGATCTCATCCAAAATCATACTGTTTTTTTCCCAAAAAGAATAGTACCTGTTTCTAAATGTTTACGTAGCCAGAAATTCTTGTCTGAGTTTCTACACCTTACACATACCTGCATGGCAAATAAACAACAAGTACAAAAGACAATGTGTGTCTTGGTCCATTTGTGCTGCTATGACAGAATACTACAGACTTGGTAATTTATAAACAACAAAAAATTATTTCTCATCGTTGTGGAGGCTGAGAAGTCTAAGATTAAGGGGCCAGCAGGTTTGGTGTCTGGTAAGGACAAAGTCTCGGCTTCTAAGATCACACCTTGAACATTGCATCTTCTGGAGCAAAGAAATCCTGTTCTGCATCTGGCAGAAGAGCAAATGAGAGCAAACCCACTCTCACAATCACTTTTCTAACAGTATTGACCCATTCCTGAGGGTGGAGCTCTCATGACTTCAACACCTTCCCTTCGGTCCCACCTTTCAACACGGTTGCATTGGGGGTTACATTTCCAGCACGTGGATATGTAGGGACACATTCAGACCATATCAGTGTGTTTCTTTTGGCTGCCTAGCCAGCATCATATTAATACATTGTTGATATATAAATGTAATAACTCTTAGAGAAAGCAATATGCATCAATCACATACTAGGTTCTGGGAATACCACATATTGACAGTAAAGTAGGCAATTAAATAAGCTAATGTAGTATAGTGAAGAGGACATAAACTTTACCAACACGCATAATTCACTTATTCCATTTCTTAAGTGAATACAAATCATTACAAATCTCCTGAAGTGATCCCTTCAACAAATATTGAGTCCTGGGATAATTAGGTAAAGTGCTCCATGCTGAATATCCAACAGTAAACTTGAGTTTATAGTTTGGTAGAAGCTATAGACTGAGAAACAGGATATTATAAGCCATTGTGATATTAACTGGGTGCAGTGGGAACATAAATTAAGTATATAACCCAATTTCAGAGCCCAAGAAAGCTGCAAGAGAAGGAAGTAACATCTAAGCTGAGACGTGAAGCTCAAGTATATTTGTCCAGGTGAGCAGGGAAAAGGGATGGTGAGAAAGAGCAGGTACTAATCAAGGAACTGAATGAACTTTAATATGTGTTAATTCTACAATCAGGAGAAAAGTAGGTCTATTCTCCCTGGTTCCTAACTCAGTCTGTGCTAATGTGTTTAGGAGCAACATTAAATCACTAGGTCTCAGGGAGACTGTGCAGGGCTGTATTGCTTAGAGCAGATTTAACTGTATTTCTTGGGCCAGAGAGTTATTTGCACCATTTACAGGCATATTGTTATTTGATTCTCTTCTAAGACAAAAACCAAAAACAAAAGCAACAAAATAAAAAATTTCTAAAGAACAGTCTCATAGACAGTGCTTTGTCTTTGGTAGAAAAATAGTTTAGTGCAAGAAACTCATTCAGTTATTAGAGTTGCTCATAATTACATGGTGCATTTTAATTTTCTATAAGAAATATCAGAGCAGAATCATTCCACCTTCACCATTCAACCCCACCCCACCCCCAAAAGTGGAAACATCAAGAAAAATATCGTGATTTAAAATTGAAATCTCTGTGTACACAATGTAGGTCTTAGGTAGGGGGAAGTTCTCAGAAGAATGTATTCTTCACAGTTCATTCTGAGATGTTTTTGGTGTTGACAAACAGGTGCTCTTCAGATACTTGTGCAAGGAACGCCTCATGACAGATTCTAAAACTTCCTGGAGTTAATAAATTGCAAATAACTATGGAAATCAACATCTTCTGCGGTCCTTAAGTCTTTCCACAATGTATTGCTTTACTACTGCAATTTTTTAAGTTTTCTAAAACTAAACTTTAAGTTTTCTTTTTCTAAATTTCATTAGTTGTTTTAATAGTGAATAGTTAATACTTGCTTACTGCAGATGCACTAGCTGCTGTTTCTGAAGCTTTCCCCATGAGGGAGTTGAGGTTTTAAAAGCTCTCTCGAGTTAGAACACTTTGTCCTTCATAAAGGTTTAGAAATATTGCTTTTATTCTGAACTATGGTATGAATTTTAACTGACTTCAACACTTTATGGTATGTGGAAACGCTGTTGCAATTTAAATGGAAAAGTTGTGTTCCTATAATTGTTTTTTCTCCAGGGCCACTGGACATGCATTGCTATATAAAAGCCATAAACTGATTTATTTGTTGTAAACGGTACACCGAATGTGTTCAGCAATGGCTCTAAATAATTGATTTGCTAAATGGGACAAATCCGTTTACATTTTAATAGTTTAACATCTAATGTTAATATTTTACATTTTAGACATTTGGAGAATTAATGGAAGTTTTATAATCCATTGTGAAATTATTAGCAGAGTAGTTATATGTCATACTAATGCTTCTTTAAAATGTAACATAAAATTGACTCAAAAAGAAATGCATTTAGGTGTGATATACAACTTCTTTTAGAACCTATTCAGGGAAATTTTTATGCAATGCAAGTTTTGTTGTTGATTTTAGGTATTTATTATAAATACATATGAAATTGTTACTATTTTCAAAAAATACCACTTGTGGAAACAGTGACTAAAAATTCAGTGTAACTTCTGTAAGTTAATAATGATCATAATTTAGCCTGAAGAAATTTGATAGTTTTTAATACTTTGAGAATTATATATTTATGGTATAGTTAAATTCTTACTTTTAGAGAAGAAAATATTTTTTCTTAAATTTTCTATTTCTTAACATATAAAAAGAGCTATTTTTGTTACATGAGCAGCATGTTTTATGCTTAAACTTTTATATTTAATTTATTGTATTTCAGTGTCTGCTGCCCAATTAAACTTAATTTTCCTTAAAACGGTTTACAGACATTAAAATCTCTTATAAAAAAGAGAACTCAAGGGAAACTCATCCAGCTTTACTTAAGGTGTAATTCAATCAAGTAAACACGTTTTTTCCTTTATTTCCCCAAACCCAGCAATAAATGGGGCACTTTCATTCCAACGGGACCTAACCCACTTTGCATACTGAAATGTGAACGTGCTCGTGTGCACAGCCCCGATTTCACCTGTCAGCACGGGTAGCAACGAGGCTGGCGCCCCAGAGCCGTGCCACGTCGTGTCCTCAGAACCAGAAGTGAGCCGGAGCCCACGGGCACGAAGGAGACGCCCTGGGGGCTCTTTAGTGCAGACTGGAGAACGCCTGCACAGAACACGCCGCGTTTTCCATATTAAATGTGCTTCTGCAAGCGTCTCTTTCCTAGCGTCTCTCGACAGAAATAATACTGCCTTTTCTCTTCCGTTCGGACTCTCTCCTCAGAAGACGCCCCTCTGCAGCCCGGACGGCGCCCGCCCAGCCCTGTCGGGAGCTGTCCTGAACACGGGAGACTCTGGGCATGGCTGCTGCCCGGAACGCCGGGGTCTTTAACGACATAGCGCCCGCCCTGAGTCAAAGCCCTGACATCCCGGCCTTTCTCCTTGATCTCCTTGACCTCGGAGGATGTTGGAAACACAGCTGCAGTCATAGAAAGTCACCGAGGGATTCAGCTGCAGGTCGTTCCCTTTGAACGGTGTGCCCTGTAGGCCTAAGTATTCTTTGCCCTGGGCAGCCCTGTTAGTCATTCCTGATTGTTCTTTACCCTGGGCTGCCTTGACTAATCAGTTAGGTATTTATAGCCCCATTGATCTTAATAGAAGTTAAGGTCTAGATTAGGAAACCAGGTAATGGGAAAATTGCTCAACCGATGGAAATTCCATGAAGTCAGTTTATGGCCCAAAAAACCGAGAACTATCCAGTTTCTGAACGAATGTAAGCACGCGCCATTTGTTCCACTGTGTCAGTTTCCTTTTGATCTTGTCTGTATAAATGCAGCCCCTAAAATAAACGAGGCACGGCAGTCCTCACAGACTCTGTCCTCCCGTTCCCATCTGTGTGTTGTCTCTATTTCTCATCCTCGCCCCAACCCAGGTGCCGCTTGTTGCCGGCGGGCTCCCGCACAGCCCGGCCCGTCCGCGCCGTCAGATCGCGGGTTGGAGGCTGCTTCACGCCCCGCTCGTCTCCTGGGGAACCTCGCCCCCCTTCCGTGAGCACCTTGAGATATTTACTCGAAAAGGGGAGAAAGGGTTTTGATGATTATTATTTTTATTCACTGAGTAAATATGAGGAGAAGAGAAGAAAAAGGGAGAAGAGAAACCCACTGTGATTAGTAATTTTCCTCGTGTTTTAAAACTGTTATGTGCAGCGTTGCTCTTTGCGCGCTCGGTTTGCAAGCCCAGGCCGCCTCTGCTTGCACGGCTTTCGGCCGTGGTAGTTTTTCGGCATCTGTGTGAGACTCGTTCTGTCGGGCCCACGAGACTCCTCCAGTGGACACAGCCAGGAACTTGTCTCGTCTTGCTATTCCAAGACGCCCTGGTGGATGGTGTTGCGTGAGTGAAGATTTTCAGTTAATCAAACACTTAAAACTGCCGAGTGGCCATCATGCTCCCTTGCTGAGAATAAGAAGAAGATAACCTGACTGTATTTTGTTTGACCTACTGAGAAGGCCAAATGCTGTCTTCCTGGTCAAATATTCCAGGAAATACTGACCAAAAGGAAGCCAGGGTTATGGGTTATGTTATGAGGAAGGAAGGAAGGAAGGAAGGAAGGAAGGAAGGAAGGAAGGAAGGAAGGAAGGAAAGAAGGAAGAAAGGAAGGAAGGAAGGGGAAGGAAAGGAGGGAGGGAGGGAGGGAGGGAGGAAGGAAGGAAGGAAGGAAGGAAGGAAAGAAGGAAGAAAGGAAGGAAGGAAGGGGAAGGAAAGGAGGGAGGGAGGGAGGGAGGGAGGGAGGAAGGAGGGAAGGAGGAAGGAAGAAGGAAGGGAGGGAGGGAGGAAGGAGGGAGGGAGGGAGGAAGGAAAGAAGGAAGGAGGGAGGGAGGAAGGAAGAAGGGAGGGAAGGAGGAAGGAAAGAAGGAAGGATGAAAAGAAAGAAAGTAAAATTACTGTCGACCAAGTAGCCTCAATTATTCATGAAAATTATATATATATATATGCGCAAAACCTTTTTACTAGTTATTTTCCCTAGATATTCTAAAACCTAGTTAAATCCCATCTTTCACGGGGAAAGTTCCCTCTCAGATTTGTGGCAATAGTAATTTTTCTTTCTTTAACTATAGCACCTACTGCTTCTACCTCTTCATTAAATAGTTAATGTGTTTCCATATTTATTTCCTTTTCCTGCAAAGTCTCAAACTAATGGATGAAATTCTTGAAGGCCGGGGCCATATTTTTATACTTCTTATCCCAGCCATCGTTTACCATTTAAGCGTAAAGAGTGGTGACTGATGAAATCTTGTCAAACACAGATGACTCATCATAATTCAGTATTTTCCTAATATTTTTGCAATGACAAAGTTACTGCCAACAACAATAAAACTTAAGAGCATTTGTAGGTGTCACTCTGGGTCGACACATTATGCCAAACATAGACTATCTTAGCTGCGCTTTAACAGAGGCAAAGAATCAGTGTCATTTCTACAAACGGTGTTTAAAAGGTACACGAAGCCCCCGGCTGCCCAACAGAACTGCCCCAACCCACAAATCCCTATGAGCTCCCCAAATCCCAGCAGAAATGCCGGCACTGGGAATGCTACGGCACAGCCGAGTCACAGCGACGGGGCATTGGAGAGGCAGAGGGAAGTACGAGGAAAGGCGGCAAGAGAACCTATTCCCACCCGCTGAAACCAACTCATGGCTATTTTTTATGGCACGTAGCTTATAACTGGAGTCATCAGTCTTTGTAACTACATCTAACATATAGTTTTTCTGACCGTATCAAAGTGTTAAGGAGTATAATGGTTTCCCACTAAATCGTACACAGGTACTCAGGCTGAAGCGGGTTCTCTCAGTGCATAAATAATTCCCTCTGACATGTTTTAGTCTGCTCTGAAGGCCTGCTGTCCTAACTGACAAATGGTTTTGGAACGAGCCAGACCGCATGCATTAAGAAATGTACACGCGAACGTGAAATTTTATGTCAGCAGTGGAGATGTCTAGAACTGCAGAGAGCAATTAGCTTTTAAGGTAGACGACACTTCTCTAGGATTTGGAAGGCGTGAAGAAGAGGCATTTGGCTGCATCCCTTTTGTTCAAGCCCAGATGTGAGGCCGGGGAACTCGGCACCAGGACCCCAGCTTCAGCTTCACCGTCTGTAAGTCTGGGACAGTCTGTCTCTTTATCGCAGGAGTTGCATTTTGCAACACATGTTAAGCTCCTTTCACAGAACTAAACATGCATTTATTAAATGCTAACTAATATTAGTTGCGGTGGTGCAGCACACCAAACCTTCATTCCCTACTGTGCTTTTATATGTTCATCTCCGTAGTCTGACCTATTGTGAATTGTGTTCGGTTTTTGGTATATCTCTGCCTGCGCACTAAGAACAGAAAGCAAAACAAAACAAAAATAAATCCCTGATACCTTACCCATACGATCAGAACAACACTCACAGCAATATAATGTACTTAGTTTGGTGTTATGGCAGAACTTAACTGAACTTGCACTTTTTAATCACCCAATGACATAAATCCCATAGTAACTAAAAGGATGCTTCCCTCTTTCTACTGTAAAATTTCCCTTTTCTAAAAAAGTAAATACTGTAATACCATTAAGGAAATCATAAATAATCACTTATTCTAAAAATAAAGTTTAGGCACACATCTACCATAGCACGTGGAAAGCCACCAAGACTGTCAGACTGAACGCTGCAGAATGCACCTCAACAGTCAAAAAGCTTTGCCTGTCACATGTGATCCACGTTTTGTGTCTGTTTAATGCACCCTCCGGCTGAGCCTGTAAATTCTCTGACTTCATGCAGCAACTTCCTCCTGAGAAAAATCAAAGATCTCGGAATGATTAGATAATTAATATGCAGAGTGTGCTAGAAGCCATCAAGGATTCCAAAAAAATCATTAGTATCTATTTATAACTGTGCTTTAGTGACATGCAAAAATTAGCTAATCCATCAGGAGAACTCTCACTTCTCCAGCTATTCTGGCCTGAAAATATATAGGGCGGACCCTCTGAAACCTTTGAAAGGGATTCATCTCCAAACGAGGACTTTTAAAATAGGTCAGCATGCAACTCTGTCAACATTCTCTGCTCTCAGAGTTAGTTTAGGAGTTTGCATGCGATTTAACAAGTGATGGGCTCCATCAAAAACTTATTTTTCGGCCTGGATGGAAGGACAAGGGCAGGAACAGGTGAAGCGTAGAGGCCGGGCGTGGATTGTAAATCCACCGTGCGGGGCGTCGTCTGTGCTGCGGTCGCCGGTAGCAGCCGTCGTTTCAGGGCGAGACCTCCAGAGCCAAAGTTAATCTCCACTGTGTCCCCGTGATAGGAAAACTATAGGGCTACATACAGTTCACCTTGTGGAAACCACCTAAGAGCCAAGGAAGATACGCACACAAGTGTGAGTGATGTCTTTTATACCCTGCCTGTCAGGGATGGAGCATACGGCAGGAATTCTCTCATTCGGGATCATTATGGACAGAACAAACAAAACCCGCATTCAGCATTGCAAACTGTGGTTCACTGCCAGGCTCTGAAGTCAGGGAGTTCATACTCCAAAGAGACTTCAATGAGGGTAAAAGCAAAGGCACTTGCGTTCTGACTCTAGCGCACAGCAAATGCTTACTGCTGCTTTAATCTGCATTGGTTACATTAAAAAGGAAACCTTTACAGAGGGATAGCAGCCCAGCTCACACACACACACATGTGTGCACACACACGCACACACACACATCTGCACACGCCTGTGGATTCTGACGCGGCCCCGCCACGCCTGCGCCTCCCTCGGGCTCAGTCTGTGCGGCTGCACGCCCGGCGACGGGGAGTGGGGGTGCAGAGAATTTCACCCCCGTAATTACGATCCAGATGGGCAGGGAGTCCTGATCGTCGAGACCAAAATGCAGGTTGTTTTTGTTCCTTTTGACATCGAAATACCTTGTTTTCCCTCTTCCACTTTCCGTTTAATAGTAATAGCATATCTGGGTGGTGTTTTGGGCTTTTTAAAAGCAAACATAAGTGGTGGTTAGAGCAATTGGCCCGAAGTCTATTCAGCAGGAAAGAGGAATAAAGCATGTGAAGCGACTGCAAAAGGACACAGAAAACAGCCGCACGGGCTACAGGGCAGACGCCCGATTTCTAGTTCATTGCTGTTTTTCTTTTTCTCTTCGAATATAGTGCCTTTCACCTGCTGAAAAAGAAAGAAAGAGAAATAGCATTCATGTCTACTAAGGAGTATTTTCTGGCTGGGGAAATATTTTAAATCTTCCAAATAATCTATATTAAATCTTGATTTTGGAGGAGTGACCTTAGGCAGGTTAAACTAATCGCCTGACATCAGTAACTTATAGGATAGTCTGGACCTCTCCTAGGAAGTAGCTTCCATTGATAGAGAATTATTAACCGCTTTCTGTTCTTTTTAAGTAATAATTTTCCGGAATTGTATGTGCTGGCTGATCCTAGCTGGACTATACTAAGTCACCCACCTCATGAGCCACGGGCTCAGTTCCGCGTTTGCCCGAGATCCCAGGCTCCTGTCCTCCCACGAAGCACCTGCCTGACTCTTAAACTTCTGACTATAAAGGCTTTTTCTCAGTGAGTGCACATTTCTAATCTTTTCCATTTCTATTTATTTTATTTTTAACTAAAGTGTAATACAAGGTGTGGCCTTAACCGCAGACTCCATTCAACTCTCCATTTTTATTGCCGGGAGAACTGGACGACTAATCACCGCCGAGTCTCCGCACCCTGCATCCGCCTGACTCTCTCCGCAAGTCACTCCCAGCTCCCTCTCTGCCGCCTTGCTGTCTGCCACAGCAGCCCTCGAGGCCCTCACTGGGGGAACCGGACGTCCAGAGACGTCCCCGGAGTCCTCTTTGGCCTCGTCGGTCTGAGAACGTCAACACAAGATAAATCACGCTGCCCGCAAACGGCTTCTCTTTTATGGACTCTGGGAAGTGAGCAGGGGCCACCTGTCAGCGGGTGCGGGAGGGGGAGACACCTGCCGGCCGAGCTCTGTCACTGGGAGGCGCAGGGCAGAGAAGGACTCTTTCTCTGCAGAGTCGACAGGCTTCCCGAGCCACCTCCGGGCGCCGGCGGCCTCAGGCGCACTCGGGCCACGGTGCGGTGCTCCGCGTCACCGCGCCTGGAGTTGTCAGCGCTCTGATAATCTGATGGTGCGGCTCAAGAGTCTGCCTGTTATCCTCAAATGGTCTTCAGATTGATCTATATTCCTCCTCCCAGTTACATCTATGTTTCAGTTTTATGGAAACAGTGATTTCAGTCGACTTAGAAATTTTTATAGAGTGTGAGTGACTATATGGTGATATCATTAACCAATTTCAATTTAAGCTTAATATGTGAGAGTTGGAGATGATTAAAATATGAATAAAGATGCAAAAATCCTGGAAAACTAGATCCTTTTTAATGATCTATGAGAGATGGAAACAAATTGATCCACATCAGAATATGTGTAAAACCCATCATTATTACCAAAATAATTATCGATTTTACCACCAATACATTTTAAAATATTCAGTGTTAACATGATATTTTCAAATATTTATCTGTGAAAAATCTGAACGTCTTGGATTTGAGTCTCACATTTCTCTCCGAGGGTGGCATAATCTCATTAAAAATTAATCTAGGGACATATTTGAAATTCAAATGTGTTTATGTAATGCATCTAGAATTTATATGACTCTGCACCAGAAACAGGGCAAGGGAAATGCTGTGTGGAGCATGAGAAACTGGCTTTGGACTCTGCAGGTCCGCAGCTCGCCAAATCCCTCTTCCAACGCTACAACGTATCACTGCTTCATCTGATGTTTCATTCCTTCGAATACTTCCTGTCCTTGTCACTCTAAAGCTACAATGTACAGAGACGAGGAAGCTGTCTCTGTGAGCAGGGAAGGTCCTCCGTGCTCTGAAGAAACGGCTGTGTTCTCTGCAGACCGAGAGTGACCAGGCAGAGCGCCTGCTCCTTGCGAATCTGTGTCATCGTGGAAGTGCAGGTCCCGACTGGCGCCCGAGCGAGTGCCACCACCCAGGTGCCTGTCAGAGTAGCTTAGAACCTCTTGTGTCCATAGTCATCTGCAAATAGATTTCTCACGAAACTCTAGCTGACAATGCAGACGTTAGTGCTCATCAGACTCAGCCAGAAGGCTCAGTACCTGGACCGCTTCTGGAGAAACGGCCCCAGCGTGAAAATTCAGCAGGTGAGGTTCCAAAACCGAGGTCTGGTTCTCACCTTAATGATTAATTTCCTTCCTTCCTTCCTTCCTTCCTTCCTTCCTTCCTTCCTTCCTTCCTTCCTTCCTTCCTTCCTTCCTTCCTTCCTCCTTCCCTCCCTCCCTCCTCCTTCCTTCCTTCCCTCCTTCCTTCCCTTTCTTTCTTTCTTTCTTTCTTTTATTTCCTTCCTTCCTTCTTTCTTTCTTTTCTTCCTTCTTTTCTTTTTCTTTCCTTCCTTCCCTTCCTTTCTTTTCTTTCTTTCTTTCTCTCTCTCTTTCTTTCTTTCTTTCTTTCTTTCTTTCTTTCTTTCTTTCCTTCCTTCCTTCCTTCCTTTTCTTTATCTTTCTTTCCTTCCTTCTTTCCTCTTTCTTTTTCTTTCCTTCCTTCCTCTTCTTTCCCTTTCCTTTCCTTTCTTTCTTTCTTTTTTCTTTCTCTTTCTTTCTTCTTTCTTTCTCTCTTTCTTTCTCTTTCTTTCTCTCTTTCTTTCTCTTTCTCTCTTTCTTTCTTTCTTTCTTTCTTTCTTTCTTTCTTTCTTTCTTTCTTTCTTTCTTTCTTTCTTTCTTTCTTTCTTTCTTTCTTTCTTTCCACAAAATCAACTGTCCTCAGATTTCTAGGTGCACAGTTATTTTCTGAGTGGATTCTTTAATGTTCTCTTTTATGCACCATTTTCTTGAGAAAGTCAAGCTAAATGAAACATCTGAGCAAATAGTTTCTGACTCCAGGACTATGTGGGGGGGGGCGAGGCTGGGATGTTGGATGAGATGTGGATCCATCCACGTCATCGGTTTGGGGGAAACGTGCTTGTCTGTTCTCTGGCGCTGATGTTAACGTGTTTCTGTGCTCGGCGACTTAAGGTCTCCGCTCCCCTCTCTGAAAAGTCACACGCCATGAGCTTGGTGTTTATTTCTCCATTTACAAGAACTGAGGGGTTCACGATTCTCCACGTTTCCTGATTCTGCGGAAGGTATGAGTTATGCGTGTTGTTATTTGCTCTGCTTTGTTGATTTCGATGTTTTTTTCTCTTTTGGAAGTGGGAGGAGAGATTCAGATTTCCGCAGTTGGCGTCACTCTCTGGCTATGCAGGAAGCCAGAGGGCACTGTGTCTTTCTAGATGCAGTAAATAAATTTACTTGATGTGAAATACCTGACTTTTGTCTTCTCTGTTCTTGCAGTGTAGAAAGCCCTGTCTTTCTACACTGCACTCCTCTCAGATAACCTTCTAAAATTCTGTTTTTCCCTCCACTCAGATACCGTGTTTCCCCAAAAGTAAGACCTACCCATAAGATAAGTCCTAGCAGGATTTCTAAGCATTTGCGCAATAGAAGCCCTACCCAGAAATTGAGCCCTAGTGACGGGCGTGGCTACATAGCGCATCTGCACAACCCGTGCATTTCATCACGAAGCAGGAAAGAACACGAGCAGCCCTTCTCATCTGCCCCGTGAGAGCTCTAGTGCTCCACAGGAGAGATCGGGGCCAGTGGTTGTAAAGGAAACAGAGTCACAAGAAATTCAGGATGGAATTCAGGGTTTGGAGAGTGATGATGATGTTCCAGAAGAAGACGACTTCACTATATTTGAATCAATGTAGATTGTTGTACCGTACTTAAAAAAATAACACATCCCCTGAAAATAAGCCCTAGGGTGTCTTCTTGAGGAAAAATAAATATAAGACCCTGTCTTATTTTCAGGGAACACGGTAGGATCAGTTCTTAAGAAAGATGCAAAGCACTGCAGAGTGTTTATGATCAGGGTGCTTTTTCTTCTATGGCCGGGCTATTACCATTTAATCCTTTTCATTTAATCCTTTCATTTTAATTATAGAAGTAAAAGCCAATGACCTGTGTGAAAATAATTTCATGGGTCAGCAAGTGAATGAAGACAGCATCATCTGGGGCACTTGAGGTCTCCCCGAACTCCTGCCTCACATTAAGCTGCGACTTACCGGTAAGTCTGAGCTAGGATCGAAGACAGAGGCAGCGTTTGGGATGCTGTTGTCTCACCTTCCACTTCCATAGTTCGTTATATGTGATGCTTTCTGTTCATCGGAGATTATTTTGGGTTATTTTTCTGGTTCTAAACCACCCTCTTTTTGAATCTTATATAACCTGGATTGAGGGTGCATCTGTCCAAATCAATTTTGCATTTGCTTTTGCCAAGTGTCCAAAGCTCTTTCTGCCGTAGGACCACTGGATGTGTTATTTATTCATCGCAGAGTCTCCCGAGCAGCTGGGTCGCATATATTCACATCGCAGACTGATTGAGGGCATAGCTGCATTCCTGAAATTTCAGGGATCTCGGGTAAGAAAGACACGCTCCCACTGCACCTGCCTCCTCCCAGACACTGATTTATTTAGATTCTCCTAGACCTCCTTTTACTGAGAGCATATCCAGTTTCATACAGAAAACTCAATTACAATTTCCCATCAGCATCACTCTGCAGGCGATTGGGTTGGGATTTTCCCTATTTTCTTCTGAACTCATCTCTGCACTCAGAGATGTAATAGTTTACCCAGTATTTTAAAGTATCTTTTACTGAGAGCATTTTGGGGTTGTGTAGTTCATGGAATGTAGTTTGTGGAAGAAACAGAAGTTTCTTGACTTAATGGTGAAAGTTGTCTTCTTTTTTTTCCACCCAACTCTTGCAATTCAGAGCAATCTATGCTGCGTAAGTTTGCTCTTCCACTGTCTGCTTACTGAGGCTCCTTCGATTGTTTTTATTCTTTATCAGTGGTTTTATATTCCCTTTGATCCTCTACAGACATATACGTTTATTAGACTTTTATTTATTTATTGAGACAGAGTCTCACTCTGTTGCCCAGGCTGGAGTGAGTGCCGTGGCGTCAGCCTAGCTCACAGCAACCTCCAACTCCTGGGCTCAAGCGATCCTCCTGCCTCAGCCTCCCGGGTAGCTGGGACTACAGGCATGTGCCACCATGCCCGGCTAATTTTTTCTATATATATTAGTTGGCCAATTAATTTCTTCCTATTTATAGTAGAGACGGGGTCTTGCTCTTGCTCAGGCTGGTTTCGAACTCCTGACCTTGAACAATCCGCCCACCTTGGCCTCTCAGAGTGCTAGGGTTACAGGCGTGAGCCACCGCGCCCCGCCTAATTTATTAGACTTTCTATAACGGAGCAGACAGGGGGAAGCGGAAGTTCCTGCCGTCTGGTGCTGGGGCCTGAGGTCCCTCAGACAGCCCGTCACCCCCTTGTGCTGAAGAACACACAGGATTTCTCTGTGCCTCCGGCACGTACGGCATTGGTAAGTCCTTTCTGCTCCCGGCGTGCAGACATGAGCCGAAATCCGCCGCTGACATCTCCCTCCAGGCCCCCAGGGCGGGTGCGATGGGGCCACCTTCCCACAGCCTCGAGCAGGATGTGGAAGAGAGTTCTCGGGATGACTCGCAAACCAAGGCCGGGGTTGGCTGTGAGGACGGAGCTGTGAGGCAGAAAGAGTCGGGGCTGCCCGAACTGCCGCTCCTACGGAGCCTGAACACTTTTTAGCAGGAAGAAACGTCGCGTTCTCTTGGCTTTACCACCCAGACCCCATCACACTCCACACCCACGGCAGACACAGCGCCGCCCCCACATGGGAGCGGACGAGCGCAAGCCGGGACACATGTGTATTTAACAGTAACTGTGTAGCTACTTTGTGCCGGTCACATCGGAAAGTGGCTACTTTGTGCCGGTCACATTAGAAACCAGGAGAGCAAAGGACAAGCTACACATCCCTGCAGGAAGCAGAGAACCCCAGGGGCACAATGCCATCCTTCATGTGCCATGGAAATGCTACAGCCAACCACGCCAGAACACCGTCCATGAAAAAGCCGGTGGTGGTGGAGGAGAGGTATGTTGCAGGAATGTGCCGGAAAGCTCCAGTGGGAATCCCTGCTCCGGCCCCTGGCTGGAGCCGGCCCCAGGGGCTCGCTGGGCCCCTGGCTGTCACTGCACACAGCCCGCTGTGGTCTGGCCGAGTGACACCGTGTGATGCGACTGTCCCTACTCAATCACCCGTCAGCACCATCCTTAGGAAAACTGCTTTTCTATGGAAACCCTTGAACAGGCCACTTCAGCGTGTTCTGTTTAAAGCAAGCACCAAGAGCACCGTGCGCCGTCATTAACATAGAGATATAATTGTTCGCATGTTAACAGACATGAAACAGATTGCTTCTTTTTTTTTTTGAGACAGAGTCTCGCTTTGTTGCCCAGGCTAGAGTGAGTGCCGTGGCGTCAGCCTAGCTCACAACAACCTCAAACTCCTGGGCTCAAGCAATCCTCCTGCCTCAGCCTCCTGAGTAGCTGGGACTACAGTCACACGCCACTATGCCCGGCTAATATATATTAGTTGGCCAATTAATTTCTTTCCATTTTTTATGGTAGAGATGGGGTCTCGCTCAGGCTGGTTTTGAACTCCTGACCTTGAGCAATCCGCCCGCGTCGGCCTCCCAGAGTGCTAGGATTACAAGCGTGAGCCACCACGCCCGGCCAACAAATTGCTTCTTTCACCAACGAGAGTGCCAGCGCGGCTGTGGCGCTGCCGAGGTCTGTCATCGGTTCCTATCAACGGGCACCCCTCTCTCGTGCCTTCTACGCCATCTAATCAGCTAGAAGAGGCAAGTCTGCTCATGTTCAAAGCCCTCATTTCTCAACGGTAAATTGGAAACCCAGAAAACAATTACGGAAGGAGAGGCAGAGCAGAATGCAACAGTCGCCCGCACTATTTAAAGTTGCTCCGAATATCCATTTTCAATCACCTTTTTCCCATTGAAATTCTCTGCGCATACTCCCTCAAAAACCCGGAGTCTGGAATTTGAGACTTGCTCTGACCAACGTGCAAAGCTTGGCCTCAAAATACCACGCTAACGAGCAGCATTCCAAAGAGTGCATACAGATGTCTGCCCTTGCTTGGCCCTTCAGTTTTGGCAATCTAATATTTGGATCAGAATCTGAGATAATTTATATTATCTCGAATTGTAAACCAGATGTGATCCACAGTTATTATTTTACATGTCTAAGGAGAGATTTCAGCCAGTGGTTCATAAATGGAGCGGTGAACTAGAGAGTTTTGTCGCGTATGTATTTGGGGGAAAAAAAATAAAGTCATCTCCGTTTAATCACACTGCAGCTTTGTTTTGAGAACGATTCGTCTTGCTTGTTTGAGATGAGTTCGCGGTGGAGAAGGGGCAATAACTACGCCTTTCAGATGAGTAGCAAGAGCGTGCGTTCTTGTGCTGCCGCCTCCACTCTGCCTCAGCGAAGACTTGGCCCCAGCAGCGAGAGCAATCCTCTCTTTAAGAGCTAAATCGTATCCGAGCGAGGTGTTAGCAACAGCCCCGGGGCAGCAATGAAGACGTTTTCTTCGGGGTGTTGCTCGGGAATTTGTCAGTGACTCTCATTGACATTAATGGGCGTTTTATAGGCGGTTTTGCTCCCTGCACTTTGAAATGTGTGTTAGTGCGAGTCTCTGCAAGAGTGCTTTCCGCAGGCTCCTGCAAGACACAGGAGAAATACTTCCCACGGCGGACGTGTCCGAAAGATGCTGCAATGACTGTGGGTCTGGCGAATACAATCAAACATAAATTCAGGAATCCACATGAATCAAACCAGTGATTTCGGTTTTTAAGAGTGGCTTCTCATCCTTCCTCTCCCCTTCATCTCTCAGCGTTTGCGAACGGACCATGCCCCTGTACGAACCAACGCACCTCTGACAGAACAGACCCCCTGCGCCCCAGAACCGGACGCCAAACGGCAAAATGCAGTGTTGGATGTTTGTGTTACAGCACTGAGCCTTGACCTCGGCCACCCACTGGCTCGTTCGTGACGCCCGGCACGTCACCGGGCACGGAGAAGAGACCGGCACAAACTCAGAGGTCCCTGTCACCAACGGGGGCACCAATCGGGCACGCACAGCACGAGCACTCTCGAGATCAGGAAGCGAATCGCACCGCCGTGGAGAGACACGCGTGCAGCCGGGCAAGTAGCGGGCAGGTCCCACAAGTCCCGGGAAAGAACACTCCCTGCGCTGGGTTTAAAAGGTGAGTCCGTGTCACTCTGGTCATAAAGGGACAAGAAGAGGATGTTTCGCAGAGAGAGGGTGCCGTGGGGAAACAGTTCTGCGAGAGGAGGGGCCAGGGAAGACAGCTGGGACTGGACGCCACGCTGGCCGGCGTGGGCAGGATCGGAAGTCCAGGCCGGGAGGGGGCAGAGACCAGACATCTCGTAGACGCTGCAGGGAGGTTAGTGGTTGGGATTCCAGAATGGTCCGTTTGCTTCATGACAAAACTTAGTGGCTTAAAGACGAAACATTTATTTATTTATTTTTCACAATGTCCGTTAATGAGGAATCTGTGAATCCACCTGTGGCTCAGAGTCTCTCGTGTGTCTGTCCCCGGGCCGTGGCTGGGGCCCCAGTCGGCCGTGTGCAAAGCTGGACGGAGAAGGGAGCACCTGCTCCCGGCGAGACGGACGTGCCCGAGTGTGCGGGCGGCCGGCAGGGCCGAGCTCTCGCACGGACGCATCCGAGCGCTGCGGGGGAACCTCGCGAGGAAGGGTCTGGAGCTGAGCCTGAGCACAGACGGACGCGAGTCTCAGACACGAAAGCCATACACAGACCGGGAGCCCGTCCACCCGTTTGTCCACGTCCTGATAAAATAAACGCCAGCGACCGAGCGCTCACTGCGTGCTGAGCGATGGCCAGCGCCGCAGCCACCGGTCGCCGAGCGGCCTGGGCGTCCCGCCCCCCGTCTTCACGCGCCCTCATCTCACGGAGCACGCAGAGAACAAAGCTGGAGCACGCAAGGGCAGAAAGTGTTAAGGTTGAGGTCGACGGACAGTCGGGGCGCTCAGCGACTCCGCGGCGCTTGTGTCGGGTGCTGAGGCGGAGATGGGGTCTGGGCAGACATCTTGGTGAGAATCCAGTGTTTCCTTCATGTGCCCTCCGTCCCTCCGGGAATGGGGGAGTGACACTTTATGTCACAGTTCCAGTGAGGCTGAGGGCCACCGTCACCCCGGGGCCCCGTCGACCGGGAGGAACGGGCATCTGGGCTGTGGTTGTCACCCCGGAATCGTCACCCGGAGCCCTGGGCTGGGACTCAAGGGGAAAGGGAGGCGCCTCCCCGGACGGGAAGCGAAAGGCGTCTGGTCGGTGGGTGCCATGTCCCGTCTCTCGTGTGCGAGAACGTGAAGGCTCTTCCTGCAAAGCGGGAGGCGGGACGTCGTCGTGGGCGTGGGGAGGGGAGGGGACGGGAAAAGCCGAGGTTGCCGGGAGCGAGGCAGGCCGGTGCCATCTGCGCGCGCTGCTTAGAGACTGAACAGCCGCCGCCGTGATTCCGGCGAGCGATTGCTGGTTACTTCGGAAAAGAGGCCCGACACTGTGGGGTATTGTCAGTGCCAACAAACCACCCAGCGAGGAAAGGGCCAGCTCACCCGCAGACATTAGGCGGACGGGCAGCTACGGACTCGCACGCAGCCAGAATTTAGCAGCAGGGAGAGCGGTGTGGTTCTGTAAAGAGAACTTACGTTGAGCTGGAAGGCGGGAAAAGCCACCTCAATCACCGGCGTGAATTCGGGCAGAGAAGCGGAGGGTGGGGAGACCCGCCGTCTCAGGGGAGGAAGGGGCTGCGGGACTCGGGGACAGTGACTGGGGTCTGTGCAAACGCTGGTTATCACAGTGCAGCGCAGAAAGTGATGGAAGACTGAGAGAGTCCGGGACCACGGTCAGAGTAAGGCACTGGGGAGGGGGGAGGGCTTGCCTTCCGACGGAAGAGGGAAACTGAGATCCACCACGGTTCGCTGCAGGGAAGAGGTTGTGCAGCAGACAGGTAAACTGACAGTTTGTCAAAGGAAAATTCTGTCCCAAACATAACAAATGTGCAGATTTTTGTTCCACGTTTTGCAGCCCAAAACAAATCCTTAAATTCAACAGTGGCTGGTTTAAAATCAGCATGTGTTGCTCGGTGCTGTGTTCTGCTTCTGATTTCTGTCTGATCCTATTTCATGCTTTCCCGTTAGTCGGTTCCACTGTACTGACGCCGGGATGAAACTTCACGATTCCAACGGCATGCACAGACGTGTCCTTCACATGTTTCTTCTATGTGCTGTTTTCCTCCTGATAGGAGATAGACATGCTAACTCGACCCATCTTGCCAGTCTTTCTTTGTAACAACTTCCGTGTGCGTGTGTGTGTGCTCATATATAAAATGTGCACTCTCCAACACACACATTATTTTAAATTTGTGAAATAAAACTTTCCTATTAAAAAAAACCTCTAGCTGCTTATAAAAGGAAAATGCTTCATATTCTCTCTGACACACCACCGGTCTTTCATGGTCTCTCTGGAATGGCATAGATTTTGGTCGCGATTCTGTCTCCCTTGCTGCAAGTTAATAACGCCCGATAAACACGTCCGATAAATTTGTCGATGAAATGCTGTTTTTAATGGATTTTGTGATTGAAGATTCAGGGAGAGGCTGTTTGATACCATCTAGGAAGCTTGGATGGGGGGGGGTCACTGGCTGTGGAGTGTAGAGTTGATGTTTTAAAAAAAATTAAAAGATACTTGAAATGATCCCCGGGAAAATCAACCAGCCAGAGAAAAGCTGAGAGAAAAACTGTGGGTTTGCACGAAGGGGCAGGTGATATTAGAGATCATGCACCTTATCTTATTCTAAGACCCAACCTCTCAAATTATGGCGATTATGCAACCTCTAATCTACGGAAAAGTTTAAAAAATCCCAATGCATTGTGAGCTTCTCTTGTTTAAACTGAAATTTTCCTACTGGGATAGCAACATAGTTCTGCCCGTTTCTCCCTTGATGAACGGTGATATATTTCCACCTGTCTTCCAATGATAGATTTTTATTTGCATTCTAAAAACTAGATTGTTAGCATTCAAATTCCTCCCCTTAGGATAAAATGCTTTTCCTCCTTATCTTCTCCTTTAATCTCAGTACCAAATGGTGGCTAGGTAATTTAAACGGCAAGATTAAACTACCTTTCCATGAGCTGCCTCCTCTTTTAAATTTTGTTAACAGCCGTACCCTTTTTTCCCCTTTCCACTCTCTGTGGATGAAGTTTCATAAGCTAGCTTAACTTAACTTGGAGGAACCAGGAGAAATAAAACATCAGGTAAAATCACAACAAACTTTATGAAGATATTGTAGACATTTTAAAGACTGTTATGAAATAAGCAAAATATTTTAAGGCGAGGAAAATTTTTGAAAGACAGTATGCACGAATTATAAAGGGAAAATCTTAACGATGAGCTAGAACAATGGAAAATCAAACTCTATTATGACTATTTCATCCAAAGGAAATAAAGGTAGAACTTTTTTCTGAAATCATTACATACAAATATCAGAAAACAGCAGCATCTCAGCCATGGTGCAATTTGTGACTCTATTTTCTCATAAGATTTCAATTATCCTTACTGTCATTATGTTCCCAGTGCCATGGCAACTGAAGTTCATTAAGTGAGTCTCCTAACAGAACAGCACACAGTGAAAGAACACGGCATGTATTAGGTTGTTAAGTACGGAATATTCGATTTCCTTAAGTACTAAGTTTGACAATTGATATCTGACATTTCACTTTGACACTTCTTGTTTTATTTTTTTATTGTGAAGATACATACTCTTTTTTTTAAATTTCAGGATATTATGGGGGTACAAACATTTTGGTTACATGTAATGACTTTGCCTCACCCAAACCATGATTTGAGGCGTGCCTTTTCCCCTACAATGCTCACCGCGTCCCTTAGTTGTGGGTTTACCCATCCTCATTCTTTCAAATGTACAGTTTGGCTTGTGAATATCACTCAAATTTTTTTTTCAAAAAATTTCGTGAAACCATGGATAAGTCAAAAATTCCTGTTATTGTCTAATGTGAGTTCCATCCTGGAACAAATGCAGCGCAGACAGCTCGAAATATCGACAGAGTGTTTGGGAAGGGTGTGGCTAGTGAACGCACAGTACACTGATGGCTTGAGAAGTTCCGTTCTGGCGATTTCAGTCTGGAGAATGAGCCACGTGGGCGGCCTGAGACCAAGGTGGATGATGATGAGCTGAAAGCTGTAGTGGAAGCGAATCCATCTCAACCTTCGTGGGAATTAGCAGCAAGGTTTGATGTTACTCTTCCTACAACATTGGACCATTTGAAACAAATGGGCAAGGTAAAGAAGCTGGATAGGTGGGTCCCGCATGAATTAAAGGAGTGTCAGAGAGAAATCGTCTTGAAGCTTGCCTTTCTTTGCTGTCATGACATAAAGGCGAACCGTTTCTGCACCAGGCTAAATTTTAACCTTTTTCATACATTGTTGCTTGTATGGTATGATTTCCAGACATCCCAACGCTTAGAAAGCCTCCTCATGTATATTTAAGTGGAAAACCACGCTGCACATGTCTGAAACAATGTTTACCCGGAACACTACACACTATCTCACACGAGGTCAGATTGGTGCAGGACGGAGTGACACTCGGAATAAGCCACACCAGATCCGTCCCCAACCCAGGTCTGGTGACGTCTACTTTTCATTAAACTAAGTGCAATGCATTGTATGTTCCAATTTTAGTCGCTCCTCAGTAAATTTCTTAATACCTTAGAATTTTTTGACAATAGTGACATTAATAACACAATCGTAATTACGACAGCTACTATTACCGTAGGCCCATAACTTGCTAGACCCCGGGGAGGGGCCCATTCGTACATGATCTCCTTTCCTAGGTGCAGCAATTCTGAAAATGTTCGGCACCGTTCCCGTGTTTAAAATTACATTGCCTAATTTTTAAAGTAAAAATCTCTACGAAAAGAACACATAAAAACATGTAATACTGAACGAACCCCTGATTGAACTCAAGATTTAATCAAGATTGAATCTAGTTGCAGGGCAGAAATAAATGAATCCCAAAAGTGAAAGACATTTTTTAAAACAGCGGGAGCTTGTTACTGTTGCAATGATTTTGTTCAGCTCTGCGGGCCACACTCTGCAAGTTGTGAGGAGCACGACGCTCCTCACCGGGTTTGCTCCACGTCCACTTCAAACATAGCCAAGGGCGCCGAACCGTGTTTTCCTGACAGCCAGGCATCCGTGCGCGTTTTCTCCAGCAAACGGTAACCCAGGTGCCGTTGGCCCTCTTCTTCTCTTCTCGGTGCTTTTCAAAATTTGCTCCAGCTCCGTCCAGCAGAGGAAGATGAGGGGCTGGAATAGGCCACCTTGCCCAAAGCGGCTCTTCAGAGGGAAGGGAGAAAAATCCATTTGCTTTTAGCGAAAAGCTGGGCAGTCTCTGCGCGGTGGACGGACGACTCTCTTCCCCGCCGTGGCTAGGTCTGCGCGCTGCCCTGCGTGTGACGGGGGCGCCTGGGGGAACAATCGTGAGCGGAGATGAGAGGAAGGCAGGAAGAGACGCCGGCGGGAGGAGGGACGGGATCAGCACCTGGTCGTTCTCAGCGCTCCGCCCCGAGAGTGGCCCGTCAGCCACTTACCGGGAAAGCAGCCCGAGAGGGACGCGGACAACCCGTGAGGACGGGGCGCTCAGCAGGAGTGACGCGTGTTCCTGTCACAGCTGCCAAGACACTTGTCTCTCTGGTCGACACGAGACTCTACCAGGTGATGCGCACACACCGATAAACTCCTCTGTGCTCACGCAGTGTGAGACAGTGCCAGCAGCAATAACCTCAAGCCTCGCTGTGTCCGATGAGACACATCGTGCCGGATTGTTTTCAGAAAACTAAGGTCTTCTTTAAAAAAAAAAATTCCCCTTCCTCCTACTGCCTGTACCTAAGGAAATAAAACTAACTAATAAACAAAGGACTTGAGTACACATTTTTTTCAAAAGAAGACAGAGAATTGGCCAACAGGTATATGGAAAACAAAAATCAACATCCCTAGTCGTCGGAGAAAGGCAAATTAAAACCACGGGGAGGAGATATCATCACCCTTTGCCCGTAAAACTGGCTGTTACAAAAAAAGAAAAAAAGGTAGCAAGTGTTGGTTCAGATGTGGAGAAAAGGAGACCTTTGCACACTGCTGGTGGTGAGATGTGGAGTCAACCAAAGTTTCCATCAATGGATGAATGGGTAAAGAAAAGGCGAGACACACACACACACACACACACACACACACACACACACACACATGCATATAGTAGAATACTATTCAGTCATGAAAAAGAAGAAAATCCTGTCATTTGTGACAATATGGATGGACCATGAGGACATCGTGTTAAGTGAAATAATCCGGGAGTGGACAGACAAACGCAGCAGGGTCATCTCATGTCCTGTTTGGAAGCTACTGACCCAAACCCATGAGCAGTGAGGAAGACGGGGGTCACCAGAGGCTGAGGGTGGTGGGCTGGGAATGGGTTCGACAACAGACAGGAAGTTTCAGTTAGACAGGAAGAATGAGCGCAAGAGAACTACTGCACGTCATGGTAGCTATCGCTAACAACACTTAGTTTATGTGAAAATTGGAAAGAAACCACCTGTTGGGAGTCAGAGGAGGAGACACGCCAGCCCGGCCGCTGTGTCTCGTGATTTCCACGTTCCGGTTGTCACAATAAGGAGGCTTTAGCGTCACTCATGAAAAACAAACAAAATCACAACCCTAACTCTCTATGTTTAGTTTCTCGGAGAATAGTTTAAAATAAATTTAAAAATTGCTCCAAAATGTTCCGCTATTTTAATATAAAAATAAACAATTGACCAACACTTACGCTGTGTCAAAATTATTCTTCTTAAATAGAAAGATCCAACTAATTTCAAATACTTTGAGAAATTTCATTTTGGGTTTAAATGTCTAAATTGTTCATATGGTTTTTCTTCTGAGAACACAGATGAAATCATCCTAAAGCTCAGAGTCAAAGTGAAAAGTTGAATGGCAGAGTGTTTGTTGAAGAATCTGATATTTTCTTTCTGCTACGCAAATCTCCGCAGACATTGCTGCTCACGGCAGCTGCCACGAAGGGGTTTGGAGTCGGGGCGATTCTTAGGGCCAGGTCACACAGACACACTGTGTCTCCCCGAAAATGAGACCTACCCATACAATAAGCCCTAGCAGTATTTCTAAGCATTTGTGCAATAGAAGCCCCACCCCGAAAATAAGCCCTAGTGACGGGCGTGGCTGCGCAGCGCGTCTGCACGACCCGTGCGTGTCGTCGCGGAGCGGGAAAGAACACGAGCAGCCCTTCTCATCCGCCCCGTGAGAGCTCTATGGATTGACATGAGAGATCGGGGCCAATGGTTCTAAAGGAAATTGAGTCGCAAGAAATTCAAGATGGGATTCGGGGTTTGGAGAGTTGTGGTGATGTTCCAGAAGAAGACGACTTAACTTTATTTGAATCAATGTAGGTTGCTGTACTGTACTTAAAAAAATTAGCACATTCCCTGAAAATAAGCCCCAGGGTGTCTTCTTGAGGAAAAATAAATATAAGACACCATCTTATTTTCTGGGAAACACGGTAGCTACCAGTGTTCTAGGGAAGACTCTGGCCAGTCTTGAAGCTATTATCAAATGTAGATTAAAAATCCCCACTGACTCTCAACTCCATGAAAACACGGACTGTTTTTACATCGCATGCTCTACATGTTTGCAAGAAAGACGGGAGGAGTAGACCCTTGGGGTAACTCCCTGGACACTGAGCAAAACATCAGTAACATCCTTCTGTTAATGCAATCGATCTATGAAGTGCAGCTAGCACAGTTGCTGGTGTCGTGCACAGTGAGTGTCGAATAAATGTGATTTCTCTGCTGTCTTTCCTACTTTTAACTGTGACTATTCTACAAACTAATTCACCCACGAGAGGAGACATCTGCTCACATCTCTCTGTGTTCCCCGTGATAGGACGGGTCCCTTTCTCATGATGGGAAATAATGTCTTTGACTTTCTTCAGTGTTATTTTTGGCCATCTGTGGGAGAGGAGTAGGATGGATTTTCCTGTGAATACGTGGCTGATTCTTGAATGACAGAGGAGCTGGGGGTGCCAATGCCCCACACGGTTGAAAATCTGCATATAACCTATGAATCCCCCCAGATTTAATTCCTAATAGCCTACGGTTGCCGGAAGCCTTATTAATGACAAACAGTAGGTTAACACGTATTTTCATGTTATGTGTACTTTATGCTGTAGTCCTAGAATGCAGTGAGCTACAGAAAAGAAAATGTTCCTAAGAACATCATAAGGAAGAGAAATATATTTTCTGCTTATACATAGAAATGGATCATTTCAAAGGTCTTCATCCTCATGGTCTTGGGTAAGCCGAGGAAGAAGAGGAAGAGGAAGGGTGGGTCTTACTGTTTCTGGGTGGCAGAGATGGAAGAAAATCCACGAGCAACAGACCTGTGCAGCTCAAATCCATGCAGCTCAGGGGCCAGCTGTAGACTTAAACAAGTGTTTTAGTGAAAACATACATATCTTCCTCCGATCTTCATGCTAAAGCTCATGTGAGTGCAAACTAATGCTTTAAGTTAAAAACTTTTCGTTTCTTTTCTCTGTCATCTTTACAGCGTATCAAGAAGAAAAACAACTTCTCACTCTTAGCTTTCACCCTCTCAGGAATATCAACGTTTCCTTAAATTCCAAAGAAAATGATGATAATATAAATAACACTCCGGAGTCTTCCATGCCTTTCTGTTATTTCCTAATGCGCTCCGGGTTGACCGGGGATTGCGTGTGGAGAAGGCAAACCAGGCTCCCGGAGTGGCCCTGGAGACCACGCCCACTCACACCTGCCCAGGTGCCCCCAGGTGGTTTCCCTGCCCCTGTCCTCGCACATGGAGCCATATTTAGCGTGCGCACTTCTGACCTACTGAGGATTATTAGTCAGATCTAAGAGATTTATTTATTTTTTCCTTCAGCAAATAAGCAGTGGTCATGGAAGTCACCCACGATTACAATAAACCACACACCATATTTTGATCAAGTGTATGAAGTGTATGATGATTCCGGAATCATATTTTATTATGTGTTCTACTTTGACATAGCTATAGGGGTATTGAGGAAGAGCAAATAATATAAATACTCCTTTTAATAGTCCAGTGGAAATAAACTCTAAGTACTCCACGCTATGTGTGGATGTCTCTCTCCTTCCTTGCAGAAAAGCAGTCGCCCCCACAGAGAACCCTGGGTTTGCCAAGGAAGCTTATCTTGTTGCAGGTTCCCCAAAGGAGGAGAGGAATGTTGAAAAGAGGAAACACAGGCCGGGCGCGGTGGCTCACACCTGTAATCCTAGCACTCTGGGAGGCCGAGCCAGGTGGATCGCTCAATGTCAAGAGTTTGAGACCAGCCTGAGCAAGAGTGAGACCCCGTCTCTACTAAAAATAGAAAGAAATTAATTGGCCAACTAAAATTAGCCGGGCATGGTGGCTCCTGCCTGTAGTCTCAGCTACTCGGGAGGCTGAGGCAGCAGGATTTCTTGAGCCCAGGAGTTTGAGGTTGCTGTGAGCTAGGCTGACGCCACGGCACTCTAGCCCAGGCGACAGAGTGAGGCTCTGTCCCCCCCAAAAAAAAAAAAAAAAGAAGAAGAAATGTAGGCAAGCAAATCAGGAGGAGCTGGAGAAGATCACATTGACATCAGACTACAAGGCAATGTAAATAAGTCCGAGCCTAGGATAGCTAGGTTTACTGGGATGATAGAAATTTAATCTGATAACTTTAGAAATATCATCTTTAAATAAGTTACGGAGGAGATGCATGGAGCATTATGATAGCTAATCTTTAATCCACACGTGCTCTGTGGAAGGCTCTCTGTGAAGCCGTCTGCCTTGGGTGTAGCCCGAGAGAAACGGCAGCTTCAATCTGTCAACTCATCCTGAAGTCTCCACTGGCCCATGAATCACACGGTCATTAATCCATCAAAAAGAAACTTTTTTTTTTGCCTTATCTACTGCCGCTCCCTCACCACACGGAACAGTGTCCGGCTTAACCAGGTGCTCAAATGCTGGAAATATCACGTAAAGCATGACGAAGCTCTTAAGGACAGAAGTTACAGAAAGCAAAGACACAAATATCATTTTGAGAATTATATGTCTCACAGTAACGTTTCTTCTTGCAAGGCAACACCAGATACCATTTATGAAATGATCACTGTGACCAAGTATGGGGACATATGAAACAGACTTTTTTCATTCCCGCTTTGTAAGTTGAAACCTAATCTTAAAAAGCTCAAGTTGCTCAAAGCCACACACCTGATAAGCCTGAGAATAAACATTCGAGCCCAGGAAATCTGGCTCCAAACCCACCGTCTCGGCCGTTAAGTCCCGAGCTGCTTGCTGGACTGATCACGAGCTTGTAAACTGAAAGTAAATACCCGGATTTAGAGGTGTTTTTTTATTGTTGTCGAAAATTTTATTTCGTGAGATGTACTTCCCAAACCGCCTCCGTTACGATTATTTGATCCTTAAGAAAAGACTTGGGGAAATAAGAGAAGGCCTGTCTAAGGCAACAAGGTGTTTTCTAGTTCTCACAAGCTACTATTGAATTTTAAGAACATATTTGGGTGGGCTTTCGATTTTCATAAAGCTATTTTAAAGTCAAGCTTTTGTGCATGGGACGAAACCACCCAATCAAATTGAAATACGGAAAAGATGCAGATGTCTATCAGTTATTCAGAGCATCTCGTCAATGTGGTCGATCGTTTCTCAGACTGAACTTGAGGCACCTGCTGGACCTGGCAGGGAAGATGGCAGTGGGGCGGGTTCATCTCCTACGTGTGCCTCCTGGGCTATTGGATTTTAATAACATTCGGAGTAAAGAAACTCACGTGAGCTCAGTAAAATATGATTAATCAGAAAGCAGAGGGCTGCAGACAATTTTTGTGACTTCAAACAAGTATTCGTACGGTACATGGGTACATGACAAAGTAAATCAGATGGGTCTATTGGCATTTCGAAATGTTGTCCTTGCATCCCTTAATCACATGGAAATTGCCAGAAATACTGGCTTTAAAACTTGTAGGGAGGCGGCTTCAAGAAGCCTGAACAGAGCCTGGCGTGGTTCAGAGCAGCAGGCGCAGGGTGTGGGGAGGAAGCTGACGGTGGGAAGGGCTCAGGGCCAACGTTAAAAAAGATAATAATGTCGTGGTTGACATAATTTAGGTCTCCAGATGGTGGAGTCTTTTCCTTTCTAAAAGTCATTTTGCTTGTTTACATCTTTCAGATCAATAAGATTATCCAACCCTATTAACTAACAATGTTTCTATTTGAAAATAGTTTCTGGGAAAGCAGTAAATTGTAACTTTCTGGAAGTGGTTTAAAGGGAGGTTGGTCAGACTGCAGGTGGATTTGCCTACCTGTGCCACTACTGATGGATTGCGACGAAAAGCAAAATTCGAAAACGAAAACGAGAGAACAGCAGCTCATTTACATAGAACCTCTGAGTTGCTCCAGTCAATTTTCTTTTGCCTTTTGGCAAACGGTTTTCATGGGCTTCAGACGCAGACTGCATTTCCATTGGCCGAGACAAGCGCTCGAACAGCTGAGGGTGCAGCGTGAGCGCAGACGCTAACGGCAACCTTGAAATAAATCACTTTTACGCCTGCAATAAGGCACCGCCGTTTTACTGACGGATCACAAAGAGGGTAAGAGCATGACACGAATGTGAGTCTAAATTGAACGTAGTGAGCACAATTAGCTCTTCCAACTTCACTGTTAATGCTTCCAGAAGCTCTCCAACAGATTGGAGTATCTGACTTTTTTTTTTAATGTTTAAAATGGATGTTTTTAAGTGGCTTAAATTGTAGAACTCAAAACGTCTGTGTCCAAAAAGTCACAGTTCACACATTGAAAGATCTCTTTGTTTAGATTTCCCTGGTCTTCTGTAATTTCTAGGGATATTTCTATTTTTTTATAGGGATTATTTTTTATTTTTTATTTTTCTATATATATATATATGTTGGCCAATTAATTTCTTTCTATTTATAGTAGAGACAGGGTCTCGCTCTTGCTCAGGCTGGTTTCGAACTCCTGACCTCGAGCAATCTGCCCACCTCGGCCTCCCAGAGTGCTAGGATTACAGGTGTGAGCCACCGCGCCCGGCCATCTACGGATATTTATGAACAGGTCCTTTCATTAGAAGTCTTTGAGTGCAAAATAAAAACCCAGAAGACACACACATACACCCAAAAACCAGCTCCAGAGGCCCAGACAATGCCTGGTGCAGTGTAAGTGGCGTTCTTGGGGTCGCTCATGTGCGCAGGCACAGAAAGTGCGCTGAGTAGCTGTGATTACAACGTTTGCAGCGGTCTAATTAAACAGCACTTCCGTCATCCACGTTGCCTGCTTTGCTGAGAGCTGTATAAATCAACGGGAGCAGAGCAGCCCCTGCCTCCTCCCCACCTGCTGTTTCTGACTGTAAGCAAGCAACAGCCGACAGGAAAGCAACCTTCATATCAGAAAGTGATAGACGATATGATTTCCCGTTCCCAGCGCTGGTTGGCTGAGACCAAAAAAAAAAAATCTATATGTGCATTGTGATTATTGTGCATTTATTTCCCTGGGACTGAAATTTACCTTGCGGCGTGGAATCGATGCCACGATTTTCCTGTTTAGAAAAGAGGGAAGGATGGCTTTTCTTAAAGATGATAAAGAAATGAGGATGCCAAACAGGCGCGCAAGATGGAAAAACTAATTTAAAACGGTAACTTCCCAACCAAAATCATGGCTGGTTCTTTCTCTGTGCTACACATTTTCCTATAATCTAAATAAAAGGGAAAGAACGCGTTTAGTGTTCATGGTTTTTGATCGAGGAGGTCTCAATTTTGATTGGGGATTTATTCAAATGTTGGGAGTTTGGGAAGAAATGCTTCCCGGCATTCCGAAGGACCAGCTGATTGAACAGTGACTCACCACGAAGGCTCCGCAAACTGCGGGTCATTCCTGCGGGCTCGCCGTGGGTCCCGGAGCTCACGGTCCCGGGGGCCGGTTGTCCGGGACTCCGGAGGGAACAGCAGGGGTGGGTGGGGAGGGACGTGTGTTTCCCAGAGGAATGTTAAAGCCATCAGCATGGAAGGGAGCTGTGGGGAAGCAGAGGTGAGGAGACAGGGCTTTTCTTACCTATGGAAGGTGAACCTTGATTCTTTCTTCCCTCGCATGGGAACAGACAAGAACGACCCCAGCCCTTCGAGCCAGTACCACCGTGGGAGGCAGACACGGAAAAGCCTCTCTCGGCCACCCCAGAGGGGAGGAAAAGTACGCTCCTCTGCCCACTGACTTCTCTTCTTATTATTTTTAATTTTTAAGGAGTCACCGTTGAGCATTTTTATGGGGTACATGTAATATTTTGATAGAAGGATACACCGTGTGATAATCACATCAGGGTAACTGGGATGCCCACGGCTTCACACGCTTATCATTTCTTTGTGTAGGGACACTCCAGTTCCATGCTTGGCTCTTTTGAAGTGTGCAATGAATTATCATGAACTGCAGTGCCCCATACCATGCCACCAGAAACTGACTTTCCACTGAATTTATCCAGTTTATTGAGAACCCAGAAGTATTACTACTGTGTTTCCCCGAAAATAAGACCTACCCATTAAATATGCCCTAGCAGGATGTCTAAGCATGTGCGCAATAGAAGCCTCACCCCAAAAATAAGCCCTAGTGACGGCGTGGCTACGCAGCGCATCTGCATGACCCATGCATGTCGTCGAGGAGCGGGAAAGAACACGAGCAGCCCTTCTCACCTGCCCCGTGAGAGCTCTAGTGCTCCACAGGAGAGATCGGGGCCAGTGGTTCTAAAGGAAACAGAGTCGCAAGACATTCAGGATGGAATTCGGGGTTTGGAGAGTGATGGTGATGTTCCAGAAGAAGACGACTTCACTATATTTGAATCATTGTAGATGGTTGTACCGCACTGAAAAAAAATAACACATCCCCTGAAAATAAGCCCTAGGGTGTCTTCTTGAGGAAAAATAAATATAAGACCCTGTCTTATTTTCGGGGAAACACGGTAGTCAACCACGGCTGTACACATTGCTCAGGATGACCCGAAAGATGGTTTCTCGACGCTCCCCTTGGAGCGAACATCTGGGAAGATTCGGCTCTGGGCGGTGAGGCAACACCAGGTCAGCAGGTGACTCGGTGACTTCTCCCGGCTCCTGAGCTCCAGGTAGCGGCCCCCGCAGTGGGGCTCGTGGAAGGGAAGCCCGGACAGGACCAGACTCCGGCAGGAAAGCTTTAGGGACAGAGCTGGGATTCCGCCAGTAGATTCGTTTGTTGTTTTTGTCTTGAGACGTGGAAGCATATAGGAAGAAACAGGACGGCCAAGGATCACCGGGTTCTGCAAGCTCGTGCACTGAAATTCTGGACATTCTTTCCTGGCTCAGACAAGAGCTCAGCAGTTTTTTTATACCTCCGTTTTTTCTACCCTACATCGTGCGGCTGGAGTGAAACGCTAGGGAAAAGGCAACGAAGAAGGCAGCAATTCAGTGGAAACTTGTCGGTCCGTGCCGCGCGCATGCTCTTCAGATGGGAACGTGGGTTCCCGGTGCTTCACGTTCTGGGCACGGGTTTCCATAAACGCTTTTGTGATCGAAGGTGTGTTTCACAGAGACATTATTTGCCTAATCCAAATAGCAGGAAACTGGATTTTTAAAAAATAATTTCTGGTCTTACATTCTTTAGTCGCCAGCTATTTTTAAAATGTTGTTTGTCCCTGTTATTACAGATATTTGCATACCCGAAACTCCTGTGTGTTGTCCATATGTGTGTTTACCATACACATCTCGATACTTCTGGCACAGAATTTAGAGGTTATTCTTGAGTGTGTTTGAGTGATTCACAGTGAAATCATAAGAGAAACTCCTGGTAAGAGCGACCTGAAGAGGCTGCCAATCCCGGTAATTCTTCTTGGCAGAAAATACGTGTGAAATTGGGCAAAATTTGTCCAAAACAACATTTCAGGACACTGGAAATTGACCAAAATTATAAAGCAAATTGAGAAGCTTTTATCCTGAAAATCACTGAGGCTGGAGTCTGTGTTCCTCTTGCTGGGAGCTGGCCTGTCACCCCCGCCACCCCCTCCCCCACCCGGCCCAGTCTGCAGGTGTACGTTTTCAGTTTTTTTCTTTTCTGAGAATTTTTTCCCTCTTTTTATTTCATCATATTATGGGGGTACAAATATTATTAAGGTTACATATATTGCCCTTGCCTCCCCTCCCCCCTCAAGTCAGAGCTTCAAGCGTGTCCATCCCCCAGGCGGTGCGCATGGCACTCATTATGTATGTATATACCATCCCGTCCTCCCCTAACCTCCCCCACACCCAATAAACGTTTTTTTTTTTTGTTTTGTTATTTTTTGGGGGGGGTTATGTTATGTTTTTTTAATGTTTTGGTTGCATTTTATATCTTTGCCTCTTGCTTATAAAGGTTAGAGGTATGCCCTCCCCCTCCACAATGCTCACCCCATCCCTAAGATGTGGGTCTCCCCCCACCTCCGCCCCTGAATCCCTGGTGAGCACCACCACTCCTTGAGCACCATAGGGTTAATCAGTCAGTACCAATGTGATGGCGAGTACACGTGGAGCCCATTTTCCTGGTCTTGTGTGGCCTCACTTTGCATAACAGTCTTAAGCTTAATCCAGGATAGCATAAACGGTGCTAGCTCGCTGTCGCTTCAGAATTGAGTACATATTCTGTTGTGAGCAAATACCAAAGTTTGATTATCCACTCCTGAATTGACGGGCACTTGGGCTGTTTCCATGTCCTTGCCATAGTGAATTGTGCAGATGTCTGTGTAATAGAATGTCTTTTGCTCTTTTGGGTAGATGCCCAACAATGCTATTGCAGGGTCGAGTGGTATTTCTATTTCTAGCTGTTTGAGGTACCTCCAAATTCTTTTCCACAAAGGTCGCACTAATTTGCAGCCCCACCAGCAGTTTTACAAAATTGGAACTGGCTGGAAAACACAGCCACTCAGGTGCCAGAGATGGAAAATTCAACCCAGAACCAGGAATGTGAAAAACCATGGTGACTTCGGAGCAGCCTGTGATGTTGCCGAGGGCCCAGCCACACGCCGTTCAGTTGGCAGGTGGGACTGTCAGCGTTGGCGTGCGGCCTCTGCTACCGCAGCAGCTGAGAACAGAACCGGGCAAGGGCTGACCGCGGGAGGTCCAGACTGAAAAGAATAAAACATTGTGCAGAGGCCAGGCGTGGTGGCTCACGCCTGTAATCCTAGCACTCTGGGAGGCCGAGGCAGGAGGATCGCTCAATGTCAGGATTTCGAAGCCAGCCTGAGCAAGAGTGAGACCCTGTCTCTACTAAAAAATAGATAAAATTAGCCGGACGTGGTGGTGGCACCTGTAGTCCCAACTACTCGGGAGGCTGAGGCAGGAGGATTGCTTGAGCCCAGGAGTTTGAGGTTGCTGTGAGCGAGGCTGATGCCACGGCACTCACTCTAGCCCCGGCAACAGAGTGAGACTCTGTCTCAAAAAAAAAAAAAAATTGAGCAGAGACATTGGTGGCTGTACACTGAATAAGAGAGAAATAAAATGTAAACCCGAGTCGTAAAACACTGTCTAAATGTCCGGCTGTCATAATAAAACAATACCGGACATGCAAAGAAATGGGAGCTTCTCACCAGCATTGAGGATAAAATGCAGTCGCTTCAGCCTGACGTGAAATGGACTTACAAGCGAGATTTAGCAAATATTTTAAAACAGCTGTTCTAAACGTAGTCGAAGAATACCCAAAAGGAGAGAAATCATAAAGATCACAGCAGAAATCCAGGAAATAGAAAAAGAAAATTAATAAAACCAAAAGTCAATTTTTCAAAAAGGTCATTGGAAACGGATACATTCTTAAAGACACTGACCACTGACCGAAGAAAAAGGAGAAAACAATAATTACAAATATCAAGAATGATAGACGGCGTCTCACCTCATCCTCACGGTAACTCCATGAGGTGCATTATTCTTCCTGTTTTACATATGAAAACACTGGGTTTTAGGGCTATCCAAAAAATTGCCCAACTAACACTAAATTAGAAAGAAATGGTGGGAAAACCGTGCAACTATTATATACCTGTTACTATTCCAAACACTACAAATAGCACTGAGAATGAAAGAGACAAAAATGACTGTTCTCATGGAACTTACATTCTCTTCAGGGAATCAAGAAAAACGTGATTGTCTCTTTCTCTTCTGTCTCTAATGCAGCAAATTAAAGAGGAACCAGTGGCACAAAAACAAACAGGTGGAGTGGACAGGACAGAAGCCAGGGGGTTGAAGGCGGAAGCAGAGGCGGTTCAGACAAGGGGTCTGGAGAAGCCCCCTGAGACCACAGCATCTACGCAGAGACTGGCGGGGACTGGCGATTGCGGGACAGGAAAGGAATTTCCGGCAGGGCCACAGGCAGGTCGGGCTTGTTCTTGGCAACTTCTAGGAGAGAGAAGAGCACTGAAGACACAGCCCAGCTATGGAAAGTCAGGAAGGGACCATGTTTAAGGAGTCGCGATGTTAAGGAGTCGCGGGAGGGAATGGGTGGCGGTGAGTCTGGTAAGCTAGTGGGACGCTTCTCACATTGGAAGAGATGAGAAATGAGAAGATTCTGGAGGATAATTTTATGCCAGAGACAAGGGATTTTTGGCGGATTGGATATGGGATGTGAAAGAAAAGGACAGTCAGGAAGTGCACTAAAGCGTTCTGGTCTGAGGAATCGGATAATGGAGTTGCCAATCGCCGAGATAAGCAAGATTCTTGGAAGAGCCAAGTTAAAGAGGAAAACCAGGAATATGGTCTTGGAGAAGTGAAGTTTGGATGTCGGTTAGATAGCTAAGTAGAAATAAGTAGACATTTGGATATACGAATCTCGGGTTTAGGAGAGAGGTCTCATAAATATATAAACTCAGTAGTTGCCAGCATGTGCATGGTATTTAAGGCCATTTGACAAAATAAGTGTATAAAGACAGTGGTAAACAGGAGAAGTCCATCTCACCCAAAAGAGACAGACAGATAAGGAATGATTAACAAAGGAGACTAAGACGCAATGGCCACAGAGGCATGAGGAGAACTAAGGTATGCTGTCTTGGTACACAAATGCATTAGATATCTGTTGGTGTGTAACAAACTGTTGTAAATCTTACTGGTTTAAAAACGAACACACACACACATTTGTCGTTCATGCGTCAGTGGGCTGACATGTTGGGCTGGACTCTGCAGAGATGGCCTGTCTCTACTCCAGGTAGAACCACCTGGATGCATTCACACATTGGACCGTCACCTGGGAAGGTGGCCTGACTGAGGCATCTGCTCACAAGATCTCCCACCTTTCGAGAGCCCAGCCCGGTCTTGTGCCCGTGGAGAAGTTTCCCACACGGAGCGTGGACACTCTGCAATGCTTCTTAGGCTTTTGCTCAGAACTCACACAATTCCACTTCGTGGTCAAAATGAGTGCCAAGCACAGTTGAGATAAAAGGACTGGAATTGAAACTGTTTTGCAGAGACCCACGGAAAATTTGTGACCATTCTGTGCGACCTGCCCCAGCAGGTGAGGGAAATGGCAAACTGTGCAGTGTTCTATCTGGCAAGAGGAAGGTCAAAAGTGGACCTCGCATTAACAAAACTAAGAGCTTGGCCAAAATCCTCTATGAAGAGAAGTAGACCGAGAGGAATGAGCGAGGACCGGGTGTTTATTTCGTGTGCGTCAGTAAGGCGTATCACCCGAGAACTTTCACGGCCTGGAGAGATTCTATGTATAACCAAGGGCTTTTAATGGTATTCCACTTAAAAACAACAGTGACTTGTTCACATTTTTATAGGATTTTTGTATTCAACCCCCACAGGTTCTTTTGTTAATTCACCAGGTAGCAATCTGCTATTTTTTAAGTGAAAGAATCTTATTGAGAACTATATTTTTAAACAAGTCAAGGGCAACACCATGACAACTAATGTCTTATGCTCTAAAGTGAAAAGCTTAATGGTAATTTTAAAAAATATATAAGTGCTTGATACACTATGCATGTATTATAAAGGAGGGCTTAAAATTTTAAAACTAAGAAAAATATGAAAGATCTGAATATATAAAATTGCATCCTTTTATTATTATTATTTAAAACCGTGCTTGCATGTGACCTGAGGAGCTGCAAGAAGTTCACTTAAAAGAACACTAAGTAGTTTTTTCCATTAAAGTAAAATATAAAGAAATTACTTTTAACACTATTTTTCAATTGAGTGAAATTTAGTGTATGATAATGAGGAACTCTTAGATGGCAGTTGCTACATAAAAAAACCAAGAAGACACCACTTACTTTTGAGAAAACTATATCCTTCCTTACATTTGGGATAACTAGAGGCAAATGATATTTTGAGGCAAGACTAAGTACAAAAGGAAGGCTATTGTGTGTAAATTGTGCAAAACAATCACTATTAAAGCATCATCATGTATAACATTACATAGTTAACATTTGAAATTACATAACCAATACTGATTACTGTCAGAAATGTAAATTAAACAATACAGACAAAAAAACTTTTCAAAAATCCCACTATCACCAGATAATGTGATAACATTTTAAGTAAATTACTTGAAACATATATTCCCATTCAAATATAAAGTTAAAATTAATGTACTTACCCTATAATAATTTGGATTTTTCACCCAAACATATATCTTGAATATACAGTCATTATATTATAATAAAATACTTTTCACTTAATTGATATATAACAAATTATTTTAAAATCTATTATTAGTTTTGATTTTTGAATCTGATATTTTTATCATTTTCTTCATAAGATATTGAAGCCTCTTATAAGAATAAACTTCTATATCTGTGATAAGATGTGCTCGAGTTTTTGATAAGTACTGCCAATTTGCTGTTATTTTTACTTCCAAAAACAATTTGAGAAACATGTTTACTAAATGGAAGAGAAGATTTGGTTTTATAATCAATAAAAATGTAATCTATGCCATGTTCATTTAAATGTCTTATGAATTTAAACATATTTAGTGTTTTACTTGTGTTGGTTTTATGAATCTCTAAAGCATGATTTGGTAGTTCGTGTCCTTAACCCATTTTTCTCTTGAGGTATTTGGTTTTCCTTTCGACTTATTTCAAAAATATAAATGAAGGATCTTATCTTGACATAGTTATTTGTACATCAATTTTTCAGCTCTTCTTTGGTTTTGAGTTTGGTTACATTTTTCTAAACAGAAGCTTTCAGCAATCTTCTCATTTCAGTCTTCCGTGTCACCTCTGTAGTCTGCTAAGCGCTAGTTGTCTGTCTCCTTTCAGTGCACTTTGCAATTTGCACCTTCTGTTCCACGCATAGATTGCGCTTTCCCTTAAAACGTGTGTGGTTCGTATCTTCTCACCTTTTAGTTCTAGCTTAGAAATCATCTCACATTCCCGCTCCCCACCCATTATTTCTAAAGTGGGGAATCCCACAGATGCAAAATAATCTATCTTCTATTCTTCTTCTTTTTTCACCTATAGACTCATTTTAATTCATAATGATTTTTATTCTGTGTTAAAATTTAGCTATCCCAGGCAAATGCTAGCTCTGAGAGTGCAGAGATCATTTCTGTGTCAGTCACCATCAGACGGCAAAGGTTTAGCAGTTTTGCCACATACTACATGCTCAGCAATATTATCACATGAAAATATTTTTCACTACAAGACTATTTATGTACCCTCTTACATTAAAATCTAATCATTTTATAATTTTCTTTTCACATTTAAATCATGAATCTTTTTATATTTTACTTTGTTAGAAGTAGTAGAAGGGCTATAATTTTCTTAGTCAAAATTTAAGAAAAATATCACATTATTTATGTATTTCTTTCTCCATTGATGTAAAATGGCAACATGGTTAATACGCTGTGTACCCTGGGCTTGGTGCCATTTCTGGACTTTTATGTTTTGTTCCATTGTCCATTCCATGGGCAGTGGCTCTCAGAAAGATAAAACCAAGTGAATTATAACTAGGAAATGTTAGTTGCATCAAACATTGTGTGATTATTTGAAAAAAATACGGCACTCTAGTTGAATCTGTGTTTGCTACATGATAATAAGAAAATTTAATTCTAATGTTGGTGAGTCTGTGTCTTACAGGAGGTTTTAAGACATAAATTCCTAAAGACTAAAGTATAAAAAATCATCATCAGTGGTTATAGATACAATTAAATCTTAAATAATAAAAAAGTAATTTTCCTTCTCTGGTTCTTTAGTGGTTTAAATTTTAATGTTTGAAATTTGGCTCCTTATAACATCATATTGGATTTTTCTTTTTATGTCAGACTTGGGTGAAATCAAATAGCTTCCCAATGAGACACATTTGTTTTCAATGAACATCAGATGTCCCTGAAAGAGACGATGTCAGTCCTCATGCAATAAATAATAAAATGTTAAAATATTCACATCGCAGAAAAAGCATCCATTGTTTTACATGGGTACCTTCAATTTTTCACCAGTGTCCTCAAATTATGGTTATCTTGAATCTGTTGAGAACACATGTTGAGAATCCACTAAGTGGAGAGCTCAAAGGCAATTTAAGAAGATTAAAAAGAAATAGAAGTTGTGGCTTTAAAATGTAAGCAGCTTACAATCATGATGTTGAGAAAGTAGGAAAAAAGACGACTGTTTTTGGTTTATGAAAACTAGTCAATCTCCATTTTAAAAGTACTAGAAATAAGTTATGTAAAGAATAGGACCATTTTATATCCATTTATAAATATGAAGTGAAGACTTATCTCAGAGTTTGGGGACAGAGCGATTAATAAGACGTGATCATTAAACAAACGACATTTGTGTTTGAACGAGAGGGACATAGGCGTCAGAGAACCCCTGCTACCTGTTACATTAGTAATATTCACAGCACGTATAAGATACTACGAAACTACAGGGAAGGGAACGTAGCTGGTCACGGCCCTGTCGCATTTTCAAGAGCAAGGAAGTCATCTCACTCAGTATTTCATCTCAAAGTTCAGTACGAAGACTTTGAAAAGGGGCATTCAAAATGCACTTGCTGGAGGCAGGGCCACGATGGTGGGCTAGGAGCAGCCTGCACACGCCGCTCGCAAGGAGGGGACCGGGGTTTGCAAGTAGACGCTGCCCTATGGATGGACCTGCCTGGAGAGAGCATGTCGATCGTCAGTGAAGCGACAAGAGACACTCCGAGTGGAGGAGGAGGAGGAGATGGGGTGGTCCATTGGCCAAGACTGGAAGGCACCTGGGGAGGCTTCCTACGGGGGGAGTGGCAGGAGGAGAGAGCCTCAGGGCTCCCTGTCCCCCTGCGGACACTGCGACCTGAGATGCGAAGGTCACCCGAACACCACAGACAGCTGCTTAGAGACCACTCAGTGGCACAGCAGGGACCTGCTGGCTTCCGTTGCCAGGTCACTATAACTGATGCAATTCTGAGCTCTTGGGACTGGAGTGCCCCGGACTACACAGGGATCAGCTTCACTGCAACCCCCTCCACATCGCTCCTGGCAGGCTGGGAAGGGAGAAGGGAGAGCAGATGCTTTCATATATCCCCTGATTGGGAGCCAAGTGCCAACCCCACCAGGGAATTCAAATGGAGCAGGCTTCGACACCACTGGAGAAGTCAGACAGCAACAGTCTCAGCGGGACCTGCCTGGAGAGAGAGCCAGTCACCCTGGCCCTGCAGCACTGCATGTGGCCCGTGGACCATTCCCCCACATGCCTGCCTGCTGCTGCCCAGTGGGCCACACCCCTGCTGCTCCACGTGGCATCTCACCTGCAATGCCGTGCTCTGCTACCAGACACACTAGCCATGAGCCACCAGCCCTGTGCCAGCATCACACCTGGACCTGGGTGCAGTGAATGCCTGTTGCCCTGGTGCTAGGGGCCACTGCCTGGATAGCTTTGCCCAGCACACAGTGCCACCACCGTGGGGAGACCCAGGCAGAGGGATATCCCACAACACCTGTGTGTGGAGCGGGACACACACAGGCCCTGCTGGAGCTTCCAGTGGTGGCCTGAGGACCAACTCACCACTCCACACAAAAATCCCCAGCACTGGCTTGGACTGTGACAATCACAGGGTACAGGACAGTGCAGAACAGCTATATGACAGGCTGTTACTGCATCGACCACTGTCTTGCCAGATCAATCTTCCAGAATAAGACAAATGCACCATGTAGGGACCTCTCCTACTTCTCACTAAGTAGGGGAGTCCCCAGCAAAGGAGAACAGGTGCACCATAAACCTGTATGCACTGGGCTGAGAGAAGAGGTTTCAGATAAAAAGAAACCAACAAAAGGACTCTGGGAACATGAACAACAAGCTAGTTCAACAGCCTCAAATCATCACAATAGATCTATATCAATGGATCCCAACCAAAAGGAAATTTTCTAAATGTCAGAAGTGCAATTCAGAATATGAATGGCAAATAAGATGAATGGGATTTATGAGAAATTTGAAGACCAACACAAATAAGCCAAAAAAAATATTTCAGGAGACAAATGTAAAATTGAAGAAGTTGCTAAAGAAATAGACCACATAAAAAAGTATAGGCCGGGCGCTGTGGCTCACGCCTGTAATCCTAGCTCTTGGGAGGCCGAGGCGGGCGGATTGCTCAAGGTCAGGAGTTCAAAACCAGCCTGAGCCAGAGCGAGACCCCGTCTCTACTATAAACAGAAAGAAATTAATTGGCCAACTGATATATATATATATAAAAATTAGCCGGGCATAGTGGCACATGCCTGTAGTCCCAGCTACTCGGGAGGCTGAGGCAGAAGGATCACTTGAGCCCAGGAGTTTGAGGTTGCTGTGAGCTAGGCTGACGCCACGGCACTCACTCTAGCCTGGACAACAAAGTGAGACTCTGTCTCAAAAAAAAAAAAAAAAAAAAAAAAAAAAGTATAGAACTTAAAGAAATGCAAGAATCATTTAGGGAAGTTCAAAATATAGCAGAAAACTTCAACAACAGTCTAGATCAAGCAGAGGAAAGAATCTCAGAGCTTGAAGACAAGGCTTTCAAACTAACCCAGTCAATCAAAGATGCAGAAAAATAAAGAAGAATGAACTCAGATAAATATGGGACTATGTAAAAATGAGCTAATATAGGAATTGTAGGTATCTATGAGGGAGAAAAAGAAAAAGAAAAAAGCATGGAAAACCTTTTTAAGGGAATTATTGAGGAAAACTTTCCTCTTAACCCTAGAAATTCCTAAGATGGTCATTGAACACTGGGAAGATTAATACCAAATAGGACATCTTCCAAGACACATAATCATTAACCTGGATAAAGTCAAAATGAGGGAGAAAATTCTACAAGCTACAACTTACAAAGGAAAACCCATCAGGCTATCAGCAGAATTCTCAGCAGAGACTTTAAAAGCCAAAAGAGATTGTGGTCCTATTTTTAGTCTTCTAAAACTAAACAACTGCCAGCTAATAATTTTGTATCCTGCAAAACTAGTTTCATAAATTATGGAGAAATAAAGACTTTTCCAGACTAGCAAACACTAAAAATGTTTAGTGTTTTGAATGTTTAGCGTTTAGAATTTGTCACTATTGGGGCTGCCATACAGGAAATGTTCAAAAATGCACTGTACATGGAAGAGAAAAATTGATACCCACCAGCATAAAAACACCTGAAAGTTAAAGCTCACAACTCTTATAAAACAACAGTACAAGAGAGCAAACAAAACAACATATAATTCAACATTTGGAATAGAACTGGATCCCACATATCAATACTAACATTGAACATGAATAGTCTTAATGCCACACTTAAAAGACATCAACTGGCTGAATGAATAAAAATCACAACCCAATTATATGCTGTCTACAAGAAACCCATCTAACTTGCAAAGACTTGCAGAAACTCAGGGTAAAAGGGGTAGAAACAAATATTCCATGCAAATGAAAACCAAAAGTGAGCAGGCATAGCCATTTTCATATCAGATAAAATTGACTTTCAGTAAACAATGGTTAAAAAAAAAAAACTAAGATAGTAAAAGTATATTGATAAAGGGAGCAATTCAGTGAGAAGACATAATAATTCTAAATATATATGCACGAGACACAAGAGATTCCAGATTAATAAATTCTACTGCATCTGAGCAAAGAAATAAGCAATAGCATAATAACTGCCAGCGACTTGAACACCCCACTGACAAAACTGGATAGATCAGAAAATCAGCAGTAATTCAACAAAGAAACATTGGACTGAGAGGGAATTCTAGAACAAATAGATCTAGCAATCATCTACAGAACACTGTACCCCAAAACTACATGATATATAGGAGATATATATCTATATCTATATCTATCTATCTATCTATCTATCTATCTATCTATCTATCTTCTTCTCATCAGCCCATGGAACGTTTTCCAATGTTGATCATATCTTAGGCCACAAAACGAGTCTCCACAAATTAAAAAAAATCAACATCGCACCATGTATCTTCTCAGACCACAGTGGAATAAGACTAGAAATAAATTCCAAGAGAAACTTGAATTGACCCAAATTTATGGAAATCAAACAACTTGGTGCTGAACAATCCTTGGGTCAATATAAAATTAAGATGGAAATCAAAAGATTCTCCGAACTGAACACCAACAACAACTGTTGAAATATGCTAAGAGAAAATATTAATGTCATTATAATATAACATTTAACCACACCAGGTAAACAAGGTATATATATATATATATATATATATACTCATTATTTTATTGCAAGCACACAAATATGTGCTATGGCTGACAAAACAATTCTTGTTTTCTTATGTAATTTGATTTTTGTTTTGTTGTTATTTTACTCTAGTGGTCCACAACCTTTTTGGCACTGGGGACGGGTTTCATGGAAGACAATTTTTCCACGGCCAGTGGGTGTGGGCCGGGGGGGGTGGTGGTGGTGGTGGTGTCATGGATGGGGGTGGGGGAGGTGACGAGTGGCCCCAGTTCCTAACAGGCTGTGGCCTGGGGGGTGGGGACTGCTGTTTGCTCAACTAAAGAGCTCCTCCAATGTGTTTTCCAGCCAGTTGGCCCTGTTTTAGACTACCCCCAAGGTCTCCTCATTTTTCCGATTCAAGTAAAAATAACTTTATTTGACTTCTAAACCTGGCTGTTTATAACCACAAGCTCACAGAATGTAGAAGCCGTCCTTTGAGGACTGTGACAGTTTCGGAGAGAAGAAGAGTTGGGAAACCCACTGTTAGGAGACGACGCGCGTAGCGGGATCTAGACTGGAGACCGCAGCAGCGTGCGGGTTAGAGGTGTCTCCTCCAGAGCCTGCCGGGCGGCGGTTAGTACCTGCCGTGACAGGTTCCTCCGAAGCAAAAGTAACGGCTGGATTCCGGTGGCCGTCACTTTTAATCACAGTGCCGGTGTGGAGCACGTGTCAGACGATGTCTAATGTCTACGGTGTGTGAGCTAAGTCCTGTTTGTGATGACATGGCCAGGAGCGTCAGGAAAAGAACACAGGTGAGGTCTGCGCACTCAACACGAAGCACAGCACCAAAACAAATTGAACCGTGTGCGTGTTACTCAGCTGCGGATTCCAAAAGCGTCTCGGCGCCAAGCCTGGCTCACCATGGGAGAGCTTCCAACGGAAAAGCAGCGTGTCTGAGACAGTAATGATTAGATCCCACTTCTATGCCTGGCTCTTGGGAGCGAGCGGGTTCATGCAGGTGTGTTTATTTCTGATGCAGCTCTCCTGAGGGACCGGGACCAGAGGCCGCACCTTCCGAAGACAGAGTAAGCGAGACGAGGACTGGACCAAAGAGGCAGGCGTGTCACCTACCCGACGCGCGGCTGGACCTACCCCCACCCTGCAGCTCCCTCTCGCTGGACGGGCCGTGCAGAGGCCACACGCAGAGCACTGACGTCAGACCCATCACCCCGCCCCTCAGTGTCAGCGGGACTTGGGGTTGCAGGTTCCCCAGCACCAGGACCGCAGGCGTGAAGTGAGAGAAGTCAGTGCCTTCTCGACCTCTATCCCCGGCACTCGGATTAACAAGTCTGTTTCCTCTTTATGAAAATGATATTAAGACTCTTCAGCTCAGCTAGGTCGTGTGTACCGTGTTTCCCAGAAAATAAGACCTGCCCATAAAATAAGCCCCAGCAGGATGTCTAAGCATGTGCGCCATAGAAGCCCCACCCCGAAAATCAGCCCTAGTGACGGGCGTGGCTGCGCAGCGCGTCTGCACAACCCGTGCGTGTCGTCCCGGAGCGGGAAAGGACACGAGCAGCCCTTCTCATCCGCCCCGTCCTGACAGCTGCTATCCCAGAGGTGACCGGAAAGGTGCGGCAGCCCCACCAGCAAGGTCGGCTCCCTCTGTCAGGTCCCGGTCATCCTGTGCGTGCTGCAAGCTGAGGCTTTGAGGGGAAAACAACACATCCCTGAAAATAAGCCCCAGGGTGTCTTCTTGAGGAAAAATAAATATGAGACCCTGTCTTATTTTTGAGGAAACACGGTATTTGTCAGGCAATGCTGGAATGACCTGCCCGGTGGGCGGCTGACTCTCCGTCCCCGCGTGGACATCTTCTGTTGAACTCTGGACCGAGCGGAACCGGGCGGCTCACCAGGCCTTGCTGTCACCCTGACAGTCCCTCAAGGGGAGGGGCCCCGTCAGACAAAGCAAAGACGTTCCCCTTCCACGATGAGCCATGAGACGCACGGACCCTGGATCGCAGACTTACAGAGGAGGGGAGCTGGAGCATTTGGGAAGTTAAAACCAACATGCCAAAATCTGGGGGTAATCCAGTGTTAAAGGGCAAAATCATGACTGTTCTGAAAATGAGTAAGTGTACTGGCTGCAATTAACTGCTCTAAGGGGTGATTTTGTAAGTGAATGAGCTTAATTGGTTTTGGTTAATCTTTATCTGCCTTTTAAAGAATAACTTTCCATTGAACACAATATTTTCCTATAATAATCAATAAAATAGGTGAGTACTAAATTTAGTTTTGTGCACCAGAAAACAGATATATATATATATGTATATATATATATATATATATATAGAGAGAGAGAGAGAGAGAGAGAGAGAGAGAGATGTAAAATGTGGAAATTACTTTCTTGAGACCAGCACGGCTACAGAAACATTTCTTGGTTGAAGAGAATAACAGAGCAAACGCAGGGCACCAGTTTCTAAGGTGTTTCTACCTCAGCAAGACACACTCAGTACCTCATTCTGCCATTTCCACCGTTCCTCGGGGAATTTCCAATTTTTCCTTCATTTGACCTGCTTCCTTTAATTAATAATAAATTACGAGGTTGCCATGAGTCTGAGTACAATCCCTACGGAATTGGGAACGCAAGCATCATAGTCACGTGTAGCGGCTCCTGGCGACACGGTTGCACACGGGCATGTACATCCTTAGCGTGTGAGGCTCGCCGCACGCAGCGACACGGCAACGCGGTGCGATCGTTGACCCTTGCCCCCCGATAAAGTTTAATAGTAACAGTGCCCTCAGGGACAAGAGCTGGAAGTTGGGTAAACATGTTAAGATCGGCGGTATAGGCTTGAGTAAACATAATCAAAATATTGACACTATCTATTATTCAGCATGTCACTTTTCGACAACACTAAACAATTTGCTTTAAGATTCTGTCAGAAACGTATAACAAAATCCCTGTCTGATGGAATTGCCAGGTAGAATTCTAAAGGCTGTTCATACCCAGTGAGGGAATGGCACTCTTTCCCAACTCTTCTGAGAGTCATCTTTGTGCTTGCCACTATCCTTACAAAAACCTGTGCCGCCCGTTGGACCTTAAATCTTCTCTCCCCACCTCCTGGGATCCAGCCATACGGGGTTCCTTGATTTGCACTCGCTCAGACTTTAGGGTCTTTGCATTCGTTCTTCCCTCTTCTAAAGGCACCCTTCTCTCTCTCTCTCTCTCCCTCCCACACATATCTAGCTCCTTCATTCTCAGACAGTTCTTCAAATATTATCTTCTCAGAGAGAGAATCTTTTAGTCATCTTTTAAAAAACCTGTTTCTTCACGCTGACACTTCTCTGCTTATTTTATTCATAGCACTTATCATTCTATAACATACCAGGTAGTCTGCTTTATTTATATGTTTATTAATTCCCTGTCATTTTCTTTCTCCTGACCAGAACTTGAGCTCTGTAATGATAGCGATTTTGACTGCTTATTTGTTGCTCACAGGAGTACCTGGCATGTAATCAATGCTTGTGTGAGTGATTAAATATTAACACGCTGAATTAAGCTTACTCATTTCTTCCATACACTCGAGAAAAATATACTACATTTAAAATATATATATATATATTTTTTTTTCTGCTTGTGTACAAAACTCTAGAAAATACCAAATGGCAATGCAATATCATGTGAAATATAATGAATTTAAATAATGAGAAGATATTGAAAAAATATTGACGGTCAGAAGTTGCCCTCCTCAAATAGCTGATCGGAAACAGAGCAGAGAGAGAATGAGAAGGAGATTGGAACGCGCTTTTGTGTTGAGAAGAGCGGACTTCCTTTGGAATTTGTCATACAAGCCTCACAGTAACATGTAGTGTCTCCTGGCAGTACAGTTATGCACACCACATATTCCTAAAGAATGTGACAATGTCATAGGGTAAAAAAAGGGATGACATATATTTGATTTAGAAGAAAATACATTTGAATGAAATGTACACATTCAATACGCATTGAATGAAATGAAATACACAGAAATGGCAGGTGGGGGGTGAGGAGGGGCAGGTAAGTTCACACCTGATGGGTGTGGTGTGCACCTTCTAGGGGATGGACACGCTTGAAGCTCTGACTTGGGCGGGGCAAAGGCGATATACGCGACCTAAACATTTGTACCCCCGTAATATGCTGAAATTTAAAAAAAAAATTAAAAAGAAATAGTATGTAAAGTAGCAGATTGTCAATTCAAGATCCTGAGACCACAAGCCCCATGCCCAGCAACCATCCCTTGTTTCTGCATGTTGTTAGGCTTCTGGGAGCCTCTCGGTTGGTTAGCCTTTAGAGATAAAGAACATAAAAGATAATGACAGTAAATGACTTGCACAGATCCATTTTGTGACCTTCCTCTTATTTGCAACAACAACAAAAAACCCTAGGCAGTGGTGAAACATTTAGTTACTAATGTACTGTTCACGTCCATGGGTGGCCAAAAAAAAAATCAGACATTTTGTATTCACTTTCTTCTATCTTAAATAGCTGATAATTATTCAACCAATTACATAACTATCACACTTGAGCAGTGAAAGGCTTTAAGAAAATTGTCACAATTTTGGTTCATAAAAATTACTAAATAAGATAGGGAGGGAGGATGGATTATGGGCTACATTGTTTCTGAGATCCAGAACATACTATCAATATCAGAACAAAAGAAACACAGAAGAGGGTACTCAGGACCGCAGTGAGGGTGGAGGGAGGGTGGAGAAGTCTTAGTGCAGCCTAGTTGAAGGATTAATTTCAAGGAAAACTACCGAATCTCTGAAGTTCAGTGTTTTAAATGCTTCCTGTGGCGTGGGCAATATCGTGAGATTTTCTACAGGCTATAATGATAGTACTCGTGAATTTAAGTCCATGGGAGGTCCTTAATTCTGTTAACATTTCTTTTCAAAGGAATTATATTTAGCTTTCAGGTGGAACCAAAAATCAGGAAGAATTGAAAACTGATTGCTTTCATGAGGCCACTTTCTAACTTCATGGCAACGTGAACAGTCTTTGCTTTGCTATTATTAGGCGAAAGTGTATTGGGGGAAAATCCACATGCTTCAGCATAGAAAACTGAATGGTACCTTACACTTGGTTACTGTATGTTCTTCCAGTCACAGAAAAGTCAATATTCACTAAATTAATCTCAGCAGGATTTGCAGAGTCTAAAAAGAACTTTTCAAATAAAAGTGAATAAAGAAAAATTATTTAACACCATGCTAAGTTAAATTTATGTGGTGAGTATATTTCTATAAATTAGTAGACTTAGTCATGTACTGAAAAAAACTCCTTAAACAAATGGAAAATTTTTATATGTATTTCAGTAATAGTATGGTGTTTGTATCTTATGCCCTCAGAAATCCTTCCCTAAATGATTCCAACAGGGAAAGAGTAGTTAGGATAACACAAAACAAATCACAAAAGTTCCATGACTCTTTGGTTACCATATTATTATTTGATAACAGTTTGATATTATTACAGGTTTCCTAGCATTTTCCACAATATCTTTGGGGTCTGATGGAATTCTGCAATTATGTATTTCAGTGCTGAATAACTTCCTTTACTTTTTAACCTTTTATTTGGAATAATTATAGATTATCAAAAAGTTGCAAAGACTGCACAGAAACTTCCTGTATACCCCCTGCTGGCTTCCCCAAACATTAGCATTTCATACAGCCGTCCTACCTATTTAATAGTATATTGGTTGCAGCTAAGAAATCAGCATCGGTGCAATACTATTAACTAAACTGCAGATTGAATTTGGATTTCATCAGCTTTTTTCACTGACGTCCTTTCATTTGATCCCAGACTCATTCCAGCAGTCGTGTCTGGTCCCTGCCAATCCGTGAGTTTGTCGGTCTTTCTTGCTTGGGGGGCCTCAGCATGCTGAAGAGCACTGCATAGATATCCGTCCGGCCGAAGGGCCCCTCAGCCTGGGCCTGGCTGAGGCTCTCTCACGCCAGCCTGCATCGCAGGTGGGGGAGAACAGCTCGCAGGTGCAGGGCCTGGTCATCTCGTCCTGAGAAGACGCCCGGCGAGGTAGGTGTCGCTGGCCACGGTGACCTCGACTGCCGGCTGTCTCAGCCTGTCTGTGCTGCCACAGCAGAACACTGAAGAATGGGGAATTTATAAAGAAGAGGACTTTCACCTCCTCGCGGTTCTGGAGGCTGGGAAGTCCAAGATCGAGGCAGCAGCGGGAGGCTCGGGGTCTGGCGAGGGTCCGTTCCTCGTAGATTGCTCCGTCCTGATGTCCTTACGAGGGGAAAGGGACAAAGGGCAGCAAGAGGACCGGACACCACGTAATCTCGTGGCCGCAGAGCGGATGGACAGAGGGGGACAGGGCCAGTCCCCGCACCCCTGATGTGAGGCACGAACCCATTCGTGGGTGTGGGGCTCGCACATCCCAACCTCCTCCCAAACAGCCTCACCTCTTTCCTTTTGAGAGTCTCATTCTATTGCCGGGGCTAGAGTGCCGTGGTGTCAGCCTCGCTCACAGCAACCTCAGACTCCTGGGCTCAAGTGATCCTCCTGCCTCAGCCTCCTGAGTAGCTGGGACTACAGGCATGCGCCACCACGCCCGGCTAATTTTTTCTATGTATATATTTAGTTGGCCAATTGATTTCTTTCTATTTTTTATAAAGATGGGGTCTTGCTCTTGCTCAGGCTGGCTTCGAACACCAGATCTTGAGTGATCCTCCCGCCTCGGCCTCCCAGAGTGCTAGGATTACAGGCGTGAGCCACGGTGCCCAGCCTCAACCTCACCTCTCAGTGCCATCGCCATGGGAACACGCCTCCAGGTGTGCTTTAGAAAGACATAGCTCTGACCACAGCACCTGGCCGACACGGTTTCAGGTTTCTTCCAGGGACTACGTCATCCTTCCCATACTCTAACTGTTGTGGGTTAGTCACTAAATCTAGAAGAGGAAATTAAACTCTAAAATCCTGGAGGAACAAGTAACTGTACATCTTATATCTCACTTAGAACTCTTCCCTAAGGAAGATTTGCCTCCTTTTCCTCATTTATTTACTTATTCAACCATTCAAAAAATCCTTTGGGTTCGACACCTGTATCACCATTGTTCATCTTGTTGCTTAAGTCGCTTTGGCTTTGGCTACTGCGGCTCTTTCAGACGGGCACGCTCATCCCTGCTCCTTACCTTTTCTTCTTTGCTTCTTTGAGCAATTCCTTATTTTCTAGCACAGGAAACACTCCAGCACCATCTTGCAATGCTCTGGCCCCAACCTGGGAACCAGCCGGTTCTCCCGGGAGCCCAGGAGTCCTCACTGGAGGCTGGTCCTACAGATCGAGATCTGGGCGGATGAAGGGCCGTGGTGCTCTCGTGGCCGACAGCACAAGGGGATATACGTATCGGACAAAGCCCCGTCTCCACTTGTGTCTGCATCTGTTATCTCCATATCTACACACATGATGGGTGCTTTCCTCCCACCTCACCTTCTCCCGCCTTTGACTGTCCTGAGGCTCTCCTACGAGGATCTTGTAATTGCAGTCGGGGCCCTAGCTCAGGCGTCCACAAAGTACGGCCCACGGGCCACGTGCGGCCCGCCGAAGACATTTATCCAGCCCGCCAGGTGTTTTTGCCACTGCTGCCTGTCCCGCTTAGCAGCCGACTCCTCCGGGGTCAACAGTGCGCATGTGTGGAATATGTGCGCCGCGCTCCCCAACGGCCCTCCCGCGGTCTGAGGGACAGTGACCTGGGCCCCTGTTTAAAAAGTTTGAGGACCCCTGTCCTAGAGAGTCCAACTAATCTTCCCACATCAGCACCATAACTTGGTCATTTCTGCAAATTCCTTTTTGCCACATGCAGTGACATTCGCAGGTTCTGGAGACTAGAACATGGACGTTTTGGCGGGAAAGGGAAGAGGGCATTTATTCAGCCTACCACATGCCTTTTGATTCCCCAGTTAAACACCAGGAATGTCCTCTTCCTGGAAATATATGAATGAGGATGTAATTGAAGCATTACTTACCAGTGAATAGCTGAAAACACTGAAACATCAGTAAGTGAAATATCTTATATTAAATATATTATATTAATATAATTATATATTATATTTATAATTATATCATTATATTATAAAATAATATTATATATTATTATATATATTATATATATTATAATTATATTATAATTATATATAATTATATATAATATAATTATATATTTAATATAATTATATTAATATATATTATATTAAAGGTATAATATGGAATACTACATTTAAAACACTATAATAGATTCCTATTTACTATTTACTGAGAGATGCCCACAGTGTGTTATTGGATGAAAAAGCAAATCAAATTTTAAAAGGCTATTTATACTAAAGACAATTTTTCTGGAAAAAAATTATGCATGTTTATGTGTGATTTGTGCATATATAGAAAAATGTCAAAAATGGTCAATCTCTTAATGTCAGCCATTAAGACCCATTGCGGCTGCGGGACTCGATTTGAAGTACGGGGGTTGCGGGGGAAGGTATCATGTTCGACTCTATACTCTTGACTTGCTTGACTTTTAAAAATGCATTTGGTAATCACACAGAATTGTCATCTGCTTTTTACTGAACATACTGACACAGAACAATAACAACCAGTGCTCACAAAACAGTTGTCTTATCTAATACACAGGGGAATGGCCTTTGCATTTCTTGCAATGGTCATTACAAGAGAACGAAACCAAACACACCATTTCAGTGTTTTTTCTTAATGGCTTAAAAGCCTTGCTCAATTTCCTTTAATGCTCTACAGTAATTGGTACCTGATATTCTGTGACGTTGTTGAAAGTGTCGAGTACGTATTTGGATATATACTTCCTTTGGTTTTCCAAAGGAACACAGAAGGAAATCCCGGGAACGCTGCTCCGTGCAGACAGAAGGCCACCTGGCGGCTCCCACGGTGTGGAAGTCGTTGGTTCGTAGAGAGAAATGTCAGCTCAGTAACGGGCTCAGCCCCTGCCCTGGCCGCGCCTTCATCTCCCACAGCAAGGTGTTTGCCAAAGCGGCTCCCAGGCGCCACTAATCAGATCACGACGACCCGCTTGGGTTTTGAGGGGCAGTTCCTCAGAACACCTTCCAGTCCACTCAGCGCCTTTTCTGGTCATCTGGGGGGAGGACCCTCGGCTCCAAGGCGAGCAGCCCCCCAACCCCCCGGGAGCAGGAAGCAGGATCCGCTTCAGCCCCCTCACCTTCTCAGCATAGCCACCCCTGGCGACTCTGAGCAGCACCCGGACCAACGGGAGAAGCTGCGAGGAAGAGGGGACGGCGACAGAGCGGTTGAGCAGCTCTGACAGCTATTAACGACTTGAGATTTGGGGACGGATGGGTGAAACGTTTAAATTTACAGCTAGGACTTTGAGACTTAAAGTCAAAAAAAATTAAATCTGGCTGATGCAGTGATGATTCCTACCCCTGCTATTAAATTACTAGACAGGGGCCAGGTGTGTGTGTGTATCTTGGCATGAGCAGCAAGTTCGTGTTTTGCGTGAAAATACGAGATGTTGGCTGGGATCATCTCAAACATGTAACACTGATGCAACGACATGTGTGCGTGCACACGGACTTACACTTTTGAAATGCATGTAACTATGGGGTCATCTTATCTAAGAGTTAGAAAATGTAGACTTCTCAGTAAATAAATAGTGCTTCTATGAATTTTGCATGCAAGCATTTGTTTGACTATGGTCCTCAATACATTTGTGCATATACACAGGGATGGAATTGCTGGGCGATATGGCGAGTCTCTGTTTAATTTTCCGAGGAGTTGTCAGACTATTTCTTGGTGGCTGCATGATCATTTGCATTCTCCCCGGCAGGGTGAGGGGCTCCAGTTTCCCTACGTCCTCACCCATGCTCGATACCATCTGCCTTTTGGATGACAGTCACCCTGGTGGGTGCAAGATGGTGTCTCTTAGCTTTGATTTCTCTGATGGCTCACGTTGCGGAGCGTCTTTTCACGCATTTGTTGGTATATCTTCTCTGGGGAAATATCTATTCCAATCATTGGCTTACTTTTTAATTGGGTTATTTGTCTTTTTACTATCAAATTGTAAGCTTTTTAAAAAAATGTATTCTGGATGCAGGTACCTTATCAGATGTATGATTTGCAAACATTTTCTTCTGTTTTTTGAGCTGTCTCTTCACTTTCTTGAGGTTATCATTTGTAGAACAAAAGTTTGCGATTTTTGAAGAAGTCCAGGAAAAAGACTAAGAAGAGCCTGTCGACCAAACTTGGTTCAAGACTTCATCTCTCAATGCCTGTGAATCTAGAGTTATCCTGCCATGCACCTGCCCAGCCTCACGTAGTTCCCACCTTGCACGACCTGTCTTAACACCAGTTACCCAGTCCGCACCCCAGAACCCCACCCTTCTCTGCTTTCCCTCTTCGAGGTGCTGCTAAGAAGCAACCAAGATTATTTTTCTTTCTCCTTTCAGCAAATCCAACAAAGTAAGCTTTGCTTGCTCAACAGTGTTTCTGACAGTGTTTTGCTAAGCTGAAAGTTGACAAAAGCTGTAATTACACAGATCAATAGTGTATCCCTAGGAAAGCAAGACTGGAAATAGAACTGGGAAGCAATCCTTCCACAATGGATACAATAACAATAAAATGCTTAGAAGCAGTGTCCGCCGGAAAGGCGCAGAACCTACACAAGTAAAGCAATAAAATCCTATTGAAAGACATAAATGAAAATCTCAACAAAAGCAAAAGTATGCCATATGCTTGGATGGAAATACTTCGTGGAATAAAAAGACAGTATTACTTTCTCCCAACGTATCATAGAAGTTATACAAGTTCAAAGGAGCACAGTGGTTTTCTTTTTTCTTTTTTAATTCAGGAAATCTGGCTGGAAATTAGTATGAAAAATAAAAACTGGGAGGTACATTTGTCCTGCCAGACGTCGGCATCCATTGTGAAGGCACCGTAATTAAATCCAGGTCTATTATGCTGGGAATGGGGAAAAAGAGCAATTTCACAAATTGCTGGGGGGTACATGTGCTGTCACAGCCTGCTTGGAAAGCAATTTGGTAATATTATTAAATTAAAAATACATCTACACTGCGGCTCAGCAGTCTTACTCCCGGGAATCTTTCTCACGGAGGTAAAAGCACAGTGGCCACAAGGACATGTTTATTGCAGAAATCCCCATAGTGGAAAAACTAGAAAACTTAGGAAATGTGCAGTGAGAAAGGCCTGAATGCGTGAAGTCAAATCCGCACCAAGAATGCCATGCAGTCACTAAAAAGAATCTTCTAGAACAGCACTTCTCAAAAAAGTTCCATCCAGGAAATCCCTCATATATACACACATACCATGTTTCCCCGAAAATAAGACAGGGCCTTCTATTTATTTTTCCTCAAGAAGACACCCTAGGGCTTATTTTCAAGGGGCGTGTTATTTTTTTTTTAAGTACGGCACAACAATCTACATTTCTTCAAACATAGTGAAGTTGTCTTCTTCTGGAACATCATCCTAACTCTCCAAACCCTGAATTCCATCCTGAATTTCTTGCGACTCTATTTCCTTTAGAACCACTGGCCCCAATCTCTCATGTCAAGCACTAGAGCTCTCCTGGGGCAGATGAGAAGGGCTGCTCGTCTTCTTTCCCGCTCCTCGACGACATGCATGGGTTGTGCAGACGCGCTGCGCAGCCACCCCGTCACCAGGTCTTATTTTCCGGGTAGGGCTTCTATTGCGTACATGCTTAGAAGTCCTGCTGGGGCCTATTTTATGGGCAGGTCTTATTTTCGGGGAAACACAGTATATTCATTTATATAAGTATATATAAATATAAAGTACATATGTAAAATATAAAGATATGCATGTTAGATAGTTCTGTATAACATATACTTATATATAAAGTACGAAGATATATATATTATTCTATAAAATAACAGCCAAATTAGCCTTTTGTGTGGGTTTTAATGGATGCACATGCACAAATACGTATGTGGAAGTCATAGACTGTGAGCATAGTCAGCTCAAATCCTCACAGTTACTGCTGTGCTGTGGATGTGAGGAAGGGCTCTGCAGGTGCCTTTTCAGCAGCTCTCAGCATCAGATTTCTTTTGTTCTTTTTGTTTGAAGGTTATTTGTCGGATCACCTGTTGGAGTGTTGCCTATTACACAGTTTCAGACTCTGGCGGTGAAACCTTCGAGCACACAGCACAAATACTGAGAGAAGGACTGATTCAGGGTCTGTATTCACTTTTTTTTTTCTTTTGTTTTTGAGACAGAGTCTTACTCTGTTGCCTGGGCTAGAGTGCCGTGGCGTCAGCCTAGCTCACAGCAACCTCAAACTCCTGGGCTCAAGTGATCCTCCTGCCTCAGCCTCCCGAGTAGCTGGGACTACAAGGCATGTGCCACCATGCCCGGCTAGTTTTTTGTATATATTTTTAGTTGGCCACTTAATTTGTTTCTATTTTTAGTACAGACGGGGTTTCGCTCTTGCTCAGGCTGGTTTGGAACTCCTGACCTTGAGCGATCCGCCCGCGTCAGCCTCCCAGACTGCTAGATGAGCCACTGTGAGCCACCTGACCTTGAGCCACCACACCCGGCTATAGTCATGTTTTTACACAGAAAGCTAAGAGGAAAGAAGCTCTATTTCTGGAAGGTTCGGCTTCAGAGACTGACTGTTAATTCTGGGACTGCTTGCCAAGCATCATCACTGAAAAAGACACTTCCGTATCTAAGTATAATTTGACAGTGTTTTTATATTTCTGACAAAAAGTCATTTCATGCCTGAGTCTAATTACACGGGAAATCATCTTTCTTATTGTGCACGCGAGTGTCAGAAGCAGCTGCCACCCAAACAAATGTAGGTATTGATAGAAACACAGTAATTACGTAGGGTGTGCATTTGAATTTAAAGGCAGATTTTGGACACATAAAAGGGGGTGACTAAAGGTTCCAAAAAACAAAAATAAGAACAGAACATTTACAGGTATTATATATAAGAGGTTAAGGAATCCATTAACACTCCAAATTTAATGATGAGTAAATGAAGAAGAAAGAAAACAACCGTGAAAGAACAGGACAAACATAGGCAGGTGACACCTAGTGGCTATGGGCACTTCTGGTCATTCGGAGGTTCTCTGGATCTTGTGCAGAAGTTGTCTCCTTTCTGCAGTTACTGTCTTGACCGATGTTCTGGGTAAGAGGCTACATCCTCTTGACTAGAAGCTTCTTGAGGGCCCTGGTCTAAGGTTTTCAGCAAAGATAGTTCTTCATAATTGAAGATGCTTTGAATCTGTTCCGGTTGTGAGACAGAGACCTGAGTCTCAACACCCTGGGGTTTCACTGCTGCTTGGGCTGTTGGCAACTCCTAGTATCTTTTCCACGGGGGCTCCAGTGAACATATCCTCCAATGTTTCATCCAGAAAATGAAACTACCTGCACCAGAATCAGCATCATAAGAGTGGAGGTGTCTCTTCAGGTGTAACACGGAATTTTGATTATGATGATGCTCTGGGAATAAATAATGCTGCATGGAGTGAGAATACTGAGGCCCTTTGGGATTTCTTGACTTTATGATTTTTAGGATTTTGAGATGTCAAATAAACTCTTGGAACCATGGAAACATATAAAATACTGAATTTTAATTTAATTAAGCATAACTTTATATTTTGTAATTTATACTATTTGTGGAAATAATGAATTATGGACCCATAAAAATGTGTTGGAAATGTCAATAGTCTAAGTCATGAAAAATTAAATGCAGATCTTGTGCCAAGTAAAATGTGCCTTCCTGTTATTTTCACATTGTGATAAAATAAGAGATAAGATAGTTATTTATCATTATTATAATATGAATTCTTTTTAATATAAATAAATCTCTTTGGCACATATAAAATCATATTTTTACAAAGCTTTAAGTGTATAGCTTTTCTTCTTATTAAGGAACAAACGCTCTTACAAAAACTCATAATTGTTTCACTACTACACTACTAGTAAAAATATTTAGTAATTTTTAATTATGTTTTGCATATTCTTGAAAAGGCACTTGATTAAAGCTTTCTAGAGTGCCAACAGAAATCTCAGAGCCATTTCTGATGATCAATAAATAGCAAAAGTTTCCCATCAAGCCATGTGATGAAAAAGATAACCTGTATCAGTCTCCTAAGGATGAAACTAATGAACTGTTGTCTTCTACAGGGGCTAAAACCACGTGATAAAGAAATGATGTTTTCTGCAGGATACTGATGTATCAATGCCTCTCCTGTTGTTGTTGTCTTTGATAGAAGCCAACTCATCCGTTGTCCGCTTTACGATGGTCACTCAAGGTTCCCTCATAAACCCAGCTGCTATGCAACACGGAAATGCCACATTCAAGTGAAATACGGTCCATGAAAAAGGGTACTTCGGCAATATTTGCCGTAAATCATACCTGGGCCCCTGTAATTTTTACTCATTAATAAATGCATTCATTTATTTAATTCATTATTATTTGCAGAATGCAAATTCTCCAGTTCTGTTAGGATTAGTGTATTAAATAGGGAATGACAGTTTCTAGAGAGTTCTGTATTATTTTTAATCTGCCACTTATTAAAATATATTATTTTACATACGATTAATTATAGCTCATGGAGGTTTTTGAAGAATGTAGTATAATAAAGTGTAAACCAAGTCCCAGACAATCACTCCAGGACTTTCAGTGCTGGGGGGAACGTGAGAAACCGTTACGGCACCTAACGTTCCTTGTCTGGAAATGTCAGTGTCTGGTTTTGTGTTTTGAGATATCAATCAAGTTACAAGTTCATAATGTTTTTTCTTCTTTTCTTTCTCTCTTTTTTCATTCATTTTTTTAAATCTTTAATTAAATCGCATTTATATTCCACATCTGAGTGCACTGGTCAGACCTAGATGAGCAATAATATTTAATGCATAATGCCAGAAGTAGAATCATTTTATTCCTGATGTTAATGAAAATATTATACAAATTTTTCTTTTTTTAATTTTTTTAAAGAAGGGGTCTCACTCTTGCTCAGGCTGGTCTCCAACTCCTGAGCTCACTCGATCCTCCCACCTTGGCCTCCCAGAGTGCTAGGATTACAGGTGTGAGCCACCTTGCCCAGCCATGAATTTTTCTTAATAACATATTTCATTTGACTTTTAAATACATTCACATATTATAAAATATCTCTAAATCTATTATTTTAACTTAGAAAATGGAACTCTGCTTTTAAAAGTGTTTTTAGGAGCTCATTTACTCTTTTAAAAATATAACATTTTCAATACTGTCATTTAATGATGCTAGGCATTGTGTTTATTTTTCTGTAGTTATATTTCTTAATTTATATTTTAATTAAATTTGGGACACTCTGCTGTTTTTTAATTTTGAGATTTTCCATTTTGAGAACAGGTAGAATATTTATTTTAATATCATTGCAATTTCCTGTGTTTTCAATAAGTTATTGAAATCTTTACTGTCAATTTCTCATTAATCAAAGGCTTCAAAATAATTAGAAATATGTTTAAAAGCTGGACACAATTTTCAGTGATAATATGCAAATACATTTACTACTATCACAAATCTTGTGCCAAAACACCAGATTTGTAGAGCTCTCATAGCTAGCTTTTAATTTTTTTAATATGCACATGGAGATGGGCTGATAAATGTTGCTTTAGTAGCTCTGGAAGCAGAGGCGTATTGGACCATTTCATTGCCATTTACATTTCTGAACATGCTAATTTTATGTTAGACAACTGCCTAGCAGATGGATAGCAGAAAGATAAAACTTCAAAATTATACATAAATATTGTCATAAGACAGAATGGGATAGGATAAAATAGCAGAGATAAGCAATGAAGACAGATCCCAAAGGATAAATCAATTTATTTACCCTAGACAATTCCTTTAGTTGTTTATTACTTCAAGAAAATATCATTTTCATTTATTATTTCTGAGCCAAAAAGTCAAATATTAAATTTTAAATAGTACCTTACTATAAAATAGGATATATGTTATAGTACAATCACAGAGAAATAGATCCCTAGTTAAAGTTCTGTGATTAAAATTAAACAGGATTTTCCTGAACTTTTGCTTTCACATGAAACAGAGATTTTACATTTATTATTTTTCATTTACCTAACCTTGTGGATCACATTATGATAAATTTTTACCCCCCCCCCCCAAATTAAAGTGGAGACTTTAATATGATGGCAGAATAGGAGTTCTCTGGCTTCACTCTCTCCTTCCCCCCGACAAAATCCAAATATCAAACTATTCATAGGCAACAATCCCACCCGGAATATTCCAGAGCTTGAGAGTTAGGGTGAGACACCCCCTTGAGCCACAAAACTGAGCCATGACCAAACAGTGAGAGGATAGTCCCCCTTGGCTGGGTCACCACTTCCCCAAGACAGCAAAGCACCCCATACAGAGACTCCCCCAGAACCCCTGTTTCTTCCAGGCGAAAAGTGAGCTCTTCAGCCTTCCCAGAATTCTGAGACTCCTCACAGGATGCTCA